>NC_092709.1:70442509-70777988 GCF_047496885.1 Scyliorhinus torazame | reverse complement strand
AGCCTCTACACGACACTGCCCAGCCAATCCCCCAACACCGCCCAGCCACCCCCGACACCGCCCACCCTCTCCCCCGAAACCGCCCAGCCTCTCCGCCGACACCGCCCAGACTCGCACCCGACACCGTCCAGCCTCTCCCCCGACACAGCCCAGCCTCGACACGATACCGCCCAGCGTCTCCCCCGACACCGCCCAGCCTCCCCCCGACACCGCTCAGCCTCTCCCCCGACACCGCCCAGCCTCTACACGACACCGCCCAGCCACTCCCCCGACACCACCCAGCCTCTCCCCCGACACCGCCCAGCCTCTCCCCGACACCGCCCAGCCACTCCCCCGACACATCCCAACCTCTCCCCCGACACCGCCCATCATCTCCCCTGACACCTCCCAGCCTCTCCCCGACACCGCCCAGCCTCTCCCCGACACCACCCAGCCACTCCCCCTACACAGCCCAACCTCTCCCCCGAAACCGCCCAGCCTCTCCCCCGACACCGCCCGGCCTCCCCCCGACACCGCCCAGCCTCACCCCGACACCGCCCAGCCTCTCCCCCGACACCGCCCAGCCTCTCCCCCGACACCGCCCAGCCTCTCCCCCGACACAGCCCAGCCTCTCCCCCGAAACCGCCCAGCCACCCCCGACACTGCCCACCCTCTCCCCGACACCTCCGAGACACTCCCCCGACACTGCACTGCCTCTCCCCCGAAACCGCCCAGCGTCTCCCCCGACACCGCCCAGCCTCCCCCCGACACCGCCCAGCCTCCCCCGACACCGCCCAGCCTCCCCCCGACACCGCCCAGCCTCTCCCCCGACACCGCCCAGCCTATCCCCGACACCGCCCAGCTTCCTCCCCGACACCGCCCCGCCTCTCCCCGACACCGCCCAGCCACTCCCCCGACACCGCCCAGCCTCGACACGACACCGCCCAGCCTCTCCCCCGACACCACCCAGCTTCTCCCCCGACACCACCCAGCCTCCCCCGACACCGCCCAGCCTCTCCCCGACACCGCCCTGCCACTCCCCCGACACATCCCAGCCTCTCCCCCGACACCGCCCATCCTCTCCCCTGACACCGCCCAGCCTCTCCCCGACACCGCCCAGCCTCTCCCCGACACCACCCAGCCACTCCCCCGACACAGCCCAACCTCTCCCCTGAAACCGCCCAGCCTCTCCCCCGACACCGCCCAGCCTCTCCCCCGACACCGCCCAGCCTCTACCCCGAAACCGCCCAGCATCTCCCCCGACACCGCCCAGCCACTCCCCCGACACAGCCCAGCCTCTCCCCCGAAACCGCCCAGCCTCTCCCCCGACACCGCCCAGCCTCTCCCCCGACACCGCCCAGCCACTCCCCCGACACAGACCAGCCTCCCCCCCGAAACAGCCCAGCCTCTCCCCCGACACCGCCCAGCCTCTCCCCCGACACAGCCCAGCCTCGACACGACACCGCCCAACTTCTCCCCCGACACCGCCCAGCCTCCCCCCGACACCGCCCAGCCACTCCCCCGACACTGCCCAGCCTCTCCCCGACACCGCCCAGCCTATCCCCGACACCGCACAGCCACTCCCCCGACACAGCACAGCCTCTCCCCCGAAACCGCCCAGCCTCTCCCCCGACACCGCCCAGCCTCGACACGACACCGCCCAACTTCTCCCCCGACACCGCCCAGCCTCCCCCCGACACCGCCCAGCCTCCCGACACCGCCCGGCCTCCCCCCGACACCGCCCAGCCTCACCCCGACACCGCCCAGCCTCTACCCCGACACCGCCCAGCCTCTCCCCCGACACCGCCCAGCCTCTCCCCCGACACAGCCCAGCCTCTCCCCGGACACCGCCCAGCCTCTCCCCCGACACCGACCAGCCTCTCCCCGGACACCGCCCAGCCTCCCTCCTGACACCGCCCAGCCTCTCCCCCGAAACCGCCCAGCCTCTCCGCCGACACCGCCCAGCCTCGCACCCGACACCGTCCAGCCTCTCCCCCGACACAGCCCAGCCTCGACACGACACCGCCCAGCGTCTCCCCCGACACCGCCCAGCCTCCCCCCGACACCGCCCAGCTTCCCCCCGATTCCGCCCAGCCTCCGCCCGACACCGCCCAGCCTCTCCCCCGACACCGCCCCGCCTCTCCCCGACACCGCCCAGCCACTCCCCCGACACCGCCCAGCCACTCCCCCGACACATCCCAACCTCTCCCCCGACACCGCCCATCATCTCCCCTGACACCTCCCAGCCTCTCCCCGACACCGCCCAGCCTCTCCCCGACACCACCCAGCCACTCCCCCTACACAGCCCAACCTCTCCCCCGAAACCGCCCAGCCTCTCCCCCGACACCGCCCGGCCTCCCCCCGACACCGCCCAGCCTCACCCCGACACCGCCCAGCCTCTCCCCCGACACCGCCCAGCCTCTCCCCCGACACCGCCCAGCCTCTCCCCCGACACAGCCCAGCCTCTCCCCCGAAACCGCCCAGCCACCCCCGACACCGCCCACCCTCTCCCCGACACCTCCGAGACACTCCCCCGACACTGCACTGCCTCTCCCCCGAAACCGCCCAGCCTCTCCGCCGACACCGTCCAGCCTCTCCCCCGACACAGCCCAGCCTCGACACGACACCGCCCAGCGTCTCCCCCGACACCGCCCAGCCTCCCCCCGACACCGCCCAGCCTCCCCCCGACACCGCCCAGCCTCCCCCCGACACCGCCCAGCCTCTCCCCCGACACCGCCCAGCCTATCCCCCGACACCGCCCAGCTTCCTCCCCGACACCGCCCCGCCTCTCCCCGACACCGCCCAGCCACTCCCCCGACACCGCCCAGCCTCGACACGACACCGCCCAGCCTCTCCCCCGACACCACCCAGCTTCTCCCCCGACACCACCCAGCCTCCCCCGACACCGCCCAGCCTCTCCCCGACACCGCCCAGCCTCTCCCCGACACCGCCCTGCCACTCCCCCGACACATCCCAGCCTCTCCCCCGACACCGCCCATCCTCTCCCCTGACACCGCCCAGCCTCTCCCCGACACCGCCCAGCCTCTCCCCGACACCACCCAGCCACTCCCCCGACAGAGCCCAACCTCTCCCCTGAAACCGCCCAGCCTCTCCCCCGACACCGCCCAGCCTCTCCCCCGACACCGTCCAGCCTCTACCCCGAAACCGCCCAGCATCTCCCCCGACACCGCCCAGCCACTCCCCCGACACAGCCCAGCCTCTCCCCCGAAACCGCCCAGCCTCTCCCCCGACACCGCCCAGCCTCTCCCCCGACACCGCCCAGCCACTCCCCCGACACAGACCAGCCTCCCCCCGAAACAGCCCAGCCTCTCCCCCGACACCGCCCAGCCTCTCCCCCGACACAGCCCAGCCTCGACACGACACCGCCCAACTTCTCCCCCGACACCGCCCAGCCTCCCCCCGACACCGCCCAGCCACTCCCCCGACACTGCCCAGCCTCTCCCCGACACCGCCCAGCCTATCCCCGACACCGCCCAGCCACTCCCCCGACACCGCCCAACTTCTCCCCCGACACCGCCCAGCCTCCCCCCGACACCGCCCAGCCTCTCCCCCGACACCGCCCAGCCTCGACACGACACCGCCCAACTTCTCCCCCGACACCGCCCAGCCTCCCCCCGACACCGCCCAGCCTCCCCCGACACCGCCCGGCCTCCCCCCGACACCGCCCAGCCTCACCACGACACCGCCCAGCCTCTACCCCGACACCGCCCAGCCTCTCCCCCGACACCACCCAGCCTCTCCCCCGACACAGCCCAGCCTCTCCCCGGACACCGCCCAGCCTCTCCCCCGACACCGACCAGCCTCTCCCCGGACACCGCCCAGCCTCTCTCCTGACACCGCCCAGCCTCTCCCCCGAAACCGCCCAGCCTCTCCGCCGACACCGCCCAGCCTCGCACCCGACACCGTCCAGCCTCTCCCCCGACACAGCCCAGCCTCGACACGACACCGCCCAGCGTCTCCCCCGACACCGCCCAGCCTCCCCCGACACCGCCCAGCTTCCCCCCGATTCCGCCCAGCCTCCCCCCGACACCGCCCAGCCTCTCCCGGGACACCGCCCCGCCTCTCCCCGACACCGCCCAGCCACTCCCCCGACACCGCCCAGCCTCTACACGACACCGCCCAGCCTCTCCCACGACACCGCCCAGCCGCTCCCCCGACACCACCCAGCCTCTCCCCCGACACCGCCCAGCCTCTCCCCCGACACCACCCAGCTTCTCCCCCGACACCACCCAGCCTCCCCGACACCGCCCAGCCTCTCCCCGACACCGCCCAGCCACTCCCCCGACACATACCAGCCTCTCCCCCGACACCGCCCATCCTCTCCCCTGATACCGCCCAGCCTCTCCCCGACACCGCCCAGCCTCTCCCCGACACCACCCAGCCACTCCCCCGACACAGCCCAACCTCACCCCCGAAACCGCCCAGCCTCTCCCCCGACACCGCCCAGCCTCTCCCCCGACACCGCCCAGCCTCTCCCCCGAAACCGCCCAGCATCTCCCCCGACACCGCCCAGCCACTCCCCCGACACAGCCCAGCCTCTCCCCCGAAACCGCCCAGCCTCTCCCCCGACACATCCCAGCCTCTCCCCCGACACAGCCCAGCCTCTCCCCCGAAACCGCCCAGCCTCTCCCCCGACACATCCCAGCCTCTCCCCCGAAACAGCCCAGCCTCTCCCCCGACACCGCCCAGCCTCTCCCCCGACACCGCCCAGCCTCCCCGCGACACAGCACAGCCTCTCCCCGACACCGCCCAGCCTGTCCCCCGACACCGTCCAGCCTCTCTCCGACACTGCCCAGCCTCTACACGACACTGCCCAGCCACTCCCCCGACACCGCCCAGCCACCCCCGACACCGCCCACCCTCTCCCCCGAAACCGCCCAGCCTCTCCGCCGACACCGCCCAGCCTCGCACCCGACACCGTCCAGCCTCTCCCCCGACACAGCCCAGCCTCGACACGATACCGCCCAGCGTCTCCCCCGACACCGCCCAGCCTCCCCCCGACACCGCTCAGCCTCTCCCCCGACACCGCCCAGCCTCTACACGACACCGCCCAGCCACTCCCCCGACACCACCCAGCCTCTCCCCCGACACCGCCCAGCCTCTCCCCGACACCGCCCAGCCACTCCCCCGACACATCCCAACCTCTCCCCCGACACCGCCCATCATCTCCCCTGACACCTCCCAGCCTCTCCCCGACACCGCCCAGCCTCTCCCCGACACCACCCAGCCACTCCCCCTACACAGCCCAACCTCTCCCCCGAAACCGCCCAGCCTCTCCCCCGACACCGCCCAGCCTCTCCCCCGACACCGCCCAGCCTCTCCCCCGAAACCGCCCAGCATCTCCCCCGACACCGCCCAGCCACTCCCCCGACACAGCCCAGCCTCTCCCCCGAAACCGCCCAGCCTCTCCCCCGACACCGCCCAGCCACTCCCCCGACACAGCCCAGCCTCTCCCCCGAAACAGCCCAGCCTCTCCCCCGACACCGCCCAGCCTCTCCCCCGACACCGCCCAGCCTCGACACGACACCGCCCAACTTCTCCCCCGACACCGCCCAGCCTCCCCCCGACACCGCCCAGCCTCCCCCGACACTGGCCAGCCTCTCCCCCGACACCGCCCAGCTTCTCCCCGACACCGCCCAGCCTGTCCCCCGTCACCGCCCAGCCTCTCCCCCGACACCGCCCAGCCTCTCCCCCGAAACCGCCCAGCATCTCCCCCGACACCGCCCAGCCACTCCCCCGACACAGCCCAGCCTCTCCCCCGAAACCGCCCAGCCTCTCCCCCGACACATCCCAGCCTCTCCCCCGACACAGCCCAGCCTCTCCCCCGAAACCGCCCAGCCTCTCCCCCGACACATCCCAGCCTCTCCCCCGAAACAGCCCAGCCTCTCCCCCGACACCGCCCAGCCTCTCCCCCGACACCGCCCAGCCTCCCCGCGACACAGCACAGCCTCTCCCCGACACCGCCCAGCCTGTCCCCCGACACCGTCCAGCCTCTCTCCGACACTGCCCAGCCTCTACACGACACTGCCCAGCCACTCCCCCGACACCGCCCAGCCACCCCCGACACCGCCCACCCTCTCCCCCGAAACCGCCCAGCCTCTCCGCCGACACCGCCCAGCCTCGCACCCGACACCGTCCAGCCTCTCCCCCGACACAGCCCAGCCTCGACACGATACCGCCCAGCGTCTCCCCCGACACCGCCCAGCCTCCCCCCGACACCGCTCAGCCTCTCCCCCGACACCGCCCAGCCTCTACACGACACCGCCCAGCCACTCCCCCGACACCACCCAGCCTCTCCCCCGACACCGCCCAGCCTCTCCCCGACACCGCCCAGCCACTCCCCCGACACATCCCAACCTCTCCCCCGACACCGCCCATCATCTCCCCTGACACCTCCCAGCCTCTCCCCGACACCGCCCAGCCTCTCCCCGACACCACCCAGCCACTCCCCCTACACAGCCCAACCTCTCCCCCGAAACCGCCCAGCCTCTCCCCCGACACCGCCCAGCCTCTCCCCCGACACCGCCCAGCCTCTCCCCCGAAACCGCCCAGCATCTCCCCCGACACCGCCCAGCCACTCCCCCGACACAGCCCAGCCTCTCCCCCGAAACCGCCCAGCCTCTCCCCCGACACCGCCCAGCCACTCCCCCGACACAGCCCAGCCTCTCCCCCGAAACAGCCCAGCCTCTCCCCCGACACCGCCCAGCCTCTCCCCCGACACCGCCCAGCCTCGACACGACACCGCCCAACTTCTCCCCCGACACCGCCCAGCCTCCCCCCGACACCGCCCAGCCTCCCCCGACACTGGCCAGCCTCTCCCCCGACACCGCCCAGCTTCTCCCCGACACCGCCCAGCCTGTCCCCCGTCACCGCCCAGCCACTCCCCCGAAACATCCCAGCCTCTCCCCCGACACCGCCCAGCCTCCCCCCGACACCGCCCAACTTCTCCACCGACACCACCCAGCCTCCCCCCGACACCGCCCAGCCTCCCCCCGACACCGCCCCGCCTCACCCCGACACCGCCCAGCCTCTCCCCCGACACCGCCCAGCCTCTCTCCCGACACCGCCCAGTCTCTCCGCCGACACCGCCCAGCCTCGCCCCCGACACAGCCCAGCTTCTCCCCCGACACAGCGGAGCCTCTCCCCCTACACCGCCGAGCCCCTCCCCCGACACAGCCCAGCTTCCTCCCGTTTTCGAGCAGCCGCTGCCGGGTGTAGGTCGAGCGGATGCCGGACACGAAAGCGTCTCTGATGTGCAGGTTCATATGGACTTCCCCTGATACATCCTGATGTTCACAGTCCCTGGCAAGCGCGGTGAGTTTTTCAACAAACTCGTAGAGCGATTCCCCCGAGCCCTGCCGGCAGGTCGAGAGCAGATGCCGTGCGTGCACCTCATTGATGGGTTTGACATACCACTTGCGGAGCAACTCGATCGCTTCATCATAAGTCGTCGCCTTTTCGAGCGTGGCAGAGATTCTGTGACTCACCCGGGCGTGGAGTAGACGCAGCTTGCGTGGCCCCAGGATGGGACTCTCTGCGGAGTCCAGGTAGGCCTCGAAGCACCGCAGCCAGTATTTAAAATTTTCCTTCGCCTCCGGCGTTCGTGCTTCCAGATTGAGCTTCTCTGGTTTTAGGCCTGCGTCCATCCTGAATCTAGTTTAGTCTAATAAATTGAGGTACCCTCAATAATGACGCTTAGAGATTAAACTGTAAAGAAGGCTTTATTAGACTAATAACTATGCTAGAGCTAGAGACGAGAGCTCACTGTTACACAGACCATGAGGCAGCCCTTTATGGATGGCTCCCAGATGGGCGGAGCCAGAGGCGAAGTCCCCAGGGTTCCAACCCGGTCTTAAAGGGGACATCACCGAACATGATGATAAGGCAGTAACCGTTCATCACACCCAGCCTCCCTCCCGACACCGCCCAGCCTCTCCCCCGGCAAGGTCCAGCCTCTCCCCCGACACCGCTCAGCCTCTCCCTCGACACAGCCCAGACTCTCCCTCGACACCACCCAGCCTCTCCCCCGACACTGGCCAGCCTCTCCCCCGACACCGCCCAGCTTCTCCCCGACACCGCCCAGCCTGTCCCCCGTCACCGCCCAGCCTCCCCGCGACACCGCCCAGCCTCTCCCCGACACCGCCCAGCCTGTCCCCCGACACCATCCAGCCTCTCCCCGACACTGCCCAGCCTCTCCCTCGACACCGCCCAGCCTCTCCCCGACACTGCCCAGCCACTCCCCCGAAACATCCCAGCCTCTCCCCCGACACCGCCCAGCCTCGACACGACACCGCCCAACTTCTCCCCCGACACCACCCAGCCTCCCCCCGACACCGCCCAGCCTCCCCCCGACACCGCCCCGCCTCAAAGAACAAAGAACAAAGAAATGTACAGCACAGGAACAGGCCCTTCGGCCCTCCAAGCCCGTGCCGACCATACTGCCCGACTAAACTACAATCTTCTACACTTCCTGGGTCCGTATCCTTCTATTCCCATCCTATTCATATATTTGTCAAGATGCCCCTTAAATGTCCCGATCGTCCCTGCCTCCACTACCTCCTCCGGTAGTGAGTTCCAGGCACCCACTACCCTCTGCGTAAAAAACTTGCCTCGTACATCTACTCTAAACTTTGCCCCTCTCACCTTAAACCTATGCCCCCTAGTAATTGCCCCCTCTACCCTGGGGAAAAGCCTCTGACTATCCACTCTGTCTGTGCCCCTCATAATTTTGTATACCTCTATCAGGTCGCCCCTCAACCTCCTTCGTTCCAGTGAGAACAAACCGAGTTTATTCAATCGCTCCTCATAGCTTATGCCCTCCATACCAGGCAACATTCTGGTAAATCTCTTCTGCACCCTCTCTAAAGCCTCCACATCCTTCTGGTAGTGTGGCGACCAGAATTGAACACTATACTCCAAGTGTGGCCTAACTAAGGTTCTATACAGCTGCAACATGACTTGCCAATTCTTATACTCAATGCCCCGGCCAATGAAGGCAAGCATGCCGTATGCCTTCTTGACTACCTTCTCCACCTGTGTAGCCCCTTTCAGTGATCTGTGGACCTGTACTCCTAGATCTCTTTGACTTTTGAGGGTTCTACCATTCACTGTATATTCCCTACCTGCATTAGCCCTTCCAAAATGCATTACCTCACATTTGTCCAGGTTAAACTCCATCTGCCATCTCTCCGCCCAAGTCTCCAGACAATCTAAATCCTGCTGTATCCTCAGACAGTCCTCATCGCTATCAGCAATTCCGCCAACCTTTGTGTCGTCTGCAAACTTACTAATCAGACCAGTTACATTTTCCTCCAAATCATTTATATATACTACAAAGAGCAAAGGTCCCAGCACTGATCCCTGTGGAACACCACTGGTCACAGCCCTCCAATTAGAAAAGCATCCCTCCATTGCTACCCTCTGCCTTCTATGGCCTAGCCAGTTCTGTATCCACCTTGCCAGTTCACCCCTGATCCCGTGTGACTTCACCTTTTGTACTAGTCTACCATGAGGGACCTTGTCAAAGGCCTTACTGAAGTCCATATAGACAACATCTACTGCCCTACCTGCATCAATCATCTTAGTGACCTCCTCGAAAAACTCTATCAAGTTAGTGAGACACGACCTCCCCTTCACAAAACCGTGCTGCCTCTCACTAATACGTCCATTTGCTTCCAAATGGGAGTAGATCCTGTCTCGAAGAATTCTCTCCAGTAATTTCCCTACCACTGAAGTAAGGCTCACCGGCCTGTAGTTCCCGGGATTATCCCTGCCACCCTTCTTAAACAGAGGAACAACATTGGCTATTCTCCAGTCCTCCGGGACATCCCCTGAAGACAGCGAGGATCCAAAGATTTCTGTCAAGGCCTCAGCAATTTCCTCTCCAGCCTCCTTCAGTATTCTGGGGTAGATCCCATCCGGCCCTGGGGACTTATCTACCTTAATATTTTTTAAGACACCCATCACCTCGTCTTTTTGGATCACAATGTGACCCAGGCTATCTACACCCCCTTCTCCAGACTCAACATCTACCAATTCCTTCTCTTTGGTGAATACTGATGCAAAGTATTCATTTAGTACCTCGCCCATTTCCTCTGGCTCCACACATAGATTCCCTTGCCTATCCTTCAGTGGGCCAACCCTTTCCCTGGCTACCTACCCTCTTGCTTTTTATGTAAGTGTAAAAAGCCTTGGGATTTTCCTTAACCCTATTTGCCAATGACTTTTCATGACCCCTTCTAGCCCTCCTGACTCCTTGCTTAAGTTCCTTCCTACTTTCCTTATATGCCACACAGGCTTCGTCTGTTCCCAGCCTTTTAGCCCTGACAAATGCCTCCTTTTTCTTTTGACGAGGCCTACAATATCACTCGTCATCCAAGGTTCCCGAAAATTGCCGTATTTATCTTTCTTCCTCACAGGAACATGCCTGTCCTGTATTCCTTTCAACTGACACTTGAAAGCCTCCCACATGTCAGATGTTGATTTGCCCTCAAACATCCGCCCCCAATCTATGTTCTTCAGTTCCCGCCTAATATTGTTATAATTAGCCTTCCCCCAATTTAGCACACTCATCCTCGGACCACTCTTATCCTTGTCCACCAGTACTTTAAAACTTACTGAATTGTGGTTACTGTTACCGAAATGCTCCCCTACTGAAACATCTACCACCTGGCTGGGCTCATTCCCCAATACCAGGTCCAGTACCGCCCCTTCCCTAGTTGGACTGTTTACATATTGTTTTAAGAAGCCCTCCTGGATGCTCCTTACAAACTCTGCCCCGTCTAAGCCCCTGGCACTAAGTGAGTCCCAGTCAATATTGGGGAAGTTGAAGTCTCCCATCACCACAACCCTGTTGTTTTTACTCTTTTCCAAAATCTGTCTACCTATCTGCTCCTCTATCTCCCGCTGGCTGTTGGGAGGCCTGTAGTATACCCCCAACATTGTGACTGCACCCTTCTTATTCCTGATCTCTACCCATATAGCCTCACTGCCCTCTGAGGTGTCCTCTCGCTGTATAGCTGTGATACTCTCCTGAACAAGTAGCGCAACTCCGCCTCCCCTTTTACATCCCCCTCTATCCCGCCTGAAACATCTAAATCCTGGAACGTTTAGCTGCCAATCCTGCCCTTCCCTCAACCAGGTCTCTGTAATGGCAACAACATCATAGTTCCAAGTAGTAATCCAAGCTCTAAGTTCATCTGCCTTACCCGTAATGCTCCTTGCATTAAAACATATGCACTTCAGGCCACCAGACCCGCTGTGTTCAGCAACATCTCCCCGTCTGCTCTGCCTCAGAGCCACACTGTCCCTATTCCCTAGTTCTCCCTCAATGCTCTCACCTTCTGACCTATTGCTCCCGTGCCCACCCCCCTGCCATACTAGTTTAAACCCTCCCGTGTGACACTAGCAAATCTCGCGGCCAGGATATTTATGCCTCTCCGGTTTAGATGCAACCCGTCCATCTTATACAGGTCACACCTGCCCCGGAAGAGCTCCCAGTGGTCCAGATAACAGAAACCCTCCCTCCTACACCAGCTGTTTAGCCACGTGTTTGTCTGCTCTATCTTCCTATTTCTAGCCTCACTGGCACGTGGCACAGGGAGTAATCCCGAGATTACAACCCTCGAGGTCCTGTCTTTTAACTTTCTGCCTAGCTCCCTGAACTCCTGCTGCAGGACCTCATGCCCCTTCCTGCCTATGTCGTTAGTACCAATATGTACAACGACCTCTGCCTGTTTGCCCTCCCCCCTTCAGGATTCCCTCTACCCGTTTGTGGAGACATCCTGGACCCTGGCACCAGGCAGGCAACATACCATCCTGGAGTCTCTTTCACGTCCACAGAAGCGCCTATCTGTGCCCCTGACTATAGAGTCCCCTATAACTATTACTCTTCTGCGCTTTGACCCTCCCTTCTGAACATCAGAGCCAGCCGTGGTGCCACTGCTCTGGCTGCTGCTGTTTTCCCCTGATAGGCTATCCCCCCCGACAGTATCCAAAGGGGTATATCTGTTCGAGAGGGGGACAACCACAGGGGATTCCTGCACTGACTGCCTGCCCTTTCTGGTGGTCACCCATTTCTCTGCCTGCACCTTGGGTGTGACCACACTTACATAACTGCGATCTATGACGCTTTCCGCCACCTGCATGCTCCTAAGTGCATCCAATTGCTGCTCCAACCGAACCATGCGGTCTGTGAGGAGCTGCAGTTGGGTGCACTTTCTGCAGATGAAGCCATCCGGGACGCTGGAAGCCTCCCGGACCTGCCACATCTCACAGTCAGAGCACAGCACCCCTCTAACTGACATTGCGTCAATTAATTAAAATTAAAATTTGTCTTTTTTTTTTAAAATACTTTTTTTTTTTAAATTACAAAGTTACTGTCAACTATCTGTTTCCTAGCACTAGATTTCTAATAGAAATGCGATAGCTAACTATAATATTCTCCGATCTCTGGCTTAGATATCCTCTGAATTATAATTAAGTTATTATGTTTAATTAGTTCCCAAATACTCAAAAATTTAGGTTAGAATCCCAACCAGCCACTCAGGTCACAGCTTTTCTGTGATGTCACTTCAGTTTCCCCCCGACACACACAATTTGAAAAAAAGGTATAAAAGTAAAAATCACTTGCTTACCTTCTGAGATGTTCTCAGGTTCTCTCGCTGACAGAGACTGCTCCTCCACCTCCAATCCTTGACCTGCACAATGCTAATAATATAATAATATAATATGGCACTTACCTTACACCAATGGGTCTTATTATTAGGTTAGAGGAGGAGGGTGGGTGGGAGACACTACACGTGTAGTGTCTCGGGTTTCCTCTCTACCAGAATTTATTGGTTGGGGGGGGGGGGGGGGGGGGGGGACTTGCCAGAGGTCGAACTTCCGGTTCCCGCCGAAATCCAAAGGATGCTCCTGTAAAGGTAAGTGGTTTTAAACTCACTACTCACCTCCAAGAAGGCCCCTGCGCACCGCTGCCGCCGAAATCCAAAGGGCTGCTCCTGTAAAGGTAAGTGGTTTTAAACTCACTACTCACCTCCAAGAAGGCCCCTGCGCACCGCTGCTGCCGAAATCCAAAGGGCTGCTCCTGTAAAGGTAAGTGGTTTTAAACACACTACTCACCTCCAAGAAGGCCCCTGCGCACCGCTGCCGCCGAAATCCAAAGGGCTGCTCCTGTAAAGGTAAGGTTTTTAAACACACTACTCACCTCCCAGAAGGCCCCCGACACCGCCCAGCCTCTCCCCCGACACCGCCCAGCCTCTCTCCCGACACCGCCCAGTCACTCCGCCGACACCGCCCAGCCTCGCCCCCGACACAGCCCAGCTTCTCCCCCGACGCAGCGGAGCCTCTCCCCCTACACCGCCGAGCCCCTCCCCCGACACCGCCCAGCTTCCTCCCGTTTTCGAGCAGCCGCTGCCGGGTGTAGGTCGAGCGGATGACGGACACGAAAGCGTCTCTGATGTGCAGGTTCATATGGACTTCCCCTGACACATCCTGATGTTCACAGTCCCTGGCAAGCGCGGTGAGTTTTTCAACAAACTCGTAGAGCGATTCCCCCGAGCCCTGCCGGCAGGTCGAGAGCAGATGCCGTGCGTGCACCTCATTGATGGGTTTGACATACCACTTGCGGAGCAACTCGACCGCTTCATCATAAGTCGTCGCCTTTTCGAGCGTGGCAGAGATTCTGTGACTCACCCGGGCGTGGAGTAGACGCAGCTTGCGTGGCCCCAGGATGGGAGTCTCTGCGGAGTCCAGGTAGGCCTCGAAGCACCGCAGCCAGTATTTAAAATTTTCCTTCGCCTCCGGCGTTCGTGCTTCCAGATTGAGCTTCTCTGGTTTTAGGCCTGCGTCCATCCTGAATCTAGTTTAGTCTAATAAATTGAGGTACCCTTAATAATGACGCTGAGAGATTAAACTGTAAAGAAGGCTTTATTAGACTAATAACTATGCTAGAGCTAGAGACGAGAGCTGACTGCTACACAGACCATGAGGCAGCCCTTTATGGATGGCTCCCAGATGGGCGGAGCCAGAGGCGAAGTCCCCAGGGTTCCAACCCAGTCTTAAAGGGGACATCAAAGGGGACTCTCCCCCAACACCGGCCAGCCTCTCCCCCGACACCACACAGCCTTTCTCCTGACACCGTCGAGCCTCTCCCCCGACATCGCCCAGCCTCTCCCCCGACACCGCCCAGCCTCTCTCCCGACACTGCCCAGCCTCTCCCCGGTCACCGCCCAGATTCCTCCCCGACACCGCCCAGCTTCCTCCCCGACACTGCCCTGCCTCTCCCCGACACCACCCTGCCTCTCTCCCGACACCGCTCAGCTTCTCCCCCGACACCGCCCAGCTCTCCGCCGACACCGCCCAGCCTCGCCCCCGACACAGCCCAGCCTCTCCCCCGACACAGCGGAGCCTCTGCCCCTACACCGCCCAGCCCCTCCCCCGACACCTCCCATCTTCCTCCCGTTTTCGAGCAGCCGCTGCCGGGTGTAGGTCGCGCGGATGCCGGACACGAAAGCGTCTCTGATGTGCAGGTTCATATGGACTTCCCCTCACACATCCTGATGTTCACAGTCCCTGGAAAGCGCGGTGAGTTTTTCAACAAACTCGTCGAGCGATTCCCCCGAGCCCTGCCGGCAGGTCGAGAGCAGATGCCGTGCGTGCACCTCATTGATGGGTTTGACATACCACTTGCGGAGCAACTCGATCGCTTCATCATAAGTCGTCACCTTTTCGAGCGTGGCAGGGATTCTGTGACTCACCCGGGCGTGGAGTAGACGCAGCATGCGTGGCCCCAGGATGGGAGTCTCTGCGGAGTCCAGGTAGGCCTCGAAGCACCGCAGCCAGTATTTAAAATTTTCCTTCGCCTCCGGCGTTCGTGCTTCCAGATTGAGCTTCTCTGATTTTAGGCCTGAGTCCATCCTGAATCTAGTTTAGTCTAATAAATTGAGGTACCCTCAATAATGACGCTTAGAGATTAAACTGTAAAGAAGGCTTTATTAGACTAATAACTATGCTAGAGCTAGAGACGAGAGCTGACTGTTACAGACCATGAGGCAGCCCTTTATGGATGGCTCCCAGATGGGCGGAGCCAGAGGCGAAGTCCCCAGGGTTCCAACCCGGTCTTAAAGGGGACATCACCGAACATGATGATAAGGCAGTAACCGTTCATCACACCCAGCCTCCCTCCCGACACCGCTCAGCCTCTCCCCCGGCACGGTCCAGCCTCTCCCCCGACACCGCTCAGCCTCTCCCTCGACACAGCCCAGACTCTCCCTCGACACAGCCCAGCCTCTCCCCCGACACCGCTCAGTCTCTCCCTCGACACAGCCCAGCCTCTCCCCCGACACGGTCCAGCCTCTCCCCTGACACCGCCCAGCCTCTCCCCGACACCGCCGAGCCGCGACACGACACAGCCCAGCTTCTCCCCCGACACAGCTCAGCCTCTACCCGACACCGTCCAGCCTCTCCCCCGACACAGCCCAGCCTCGACACGACACCGCCCAGCGACTCCCCCGACACCGCCCAGCCTCCCCCCGACACCGCCCAGCCTCTCCCCGACACCGCCCAGCCTCTCCCCCGACACCGACCCACCTCTCCCCGACACCGCCCAGCCACTCCCCCGACACATCCCGGCTCTCCCCCGACACCGCCCAGCCTCTCCCCCGACACCGCCCAGCTTCTCCCCCGACATCACCCAGCCTCCCCGACACCGCCCAGCCTCTACACGACACCGCCTAGCTTCTCCCCCGACATCACCCAGCCTCCCCGACACCGCCCAGCCGCTCCCCGACACCGCCCAGCCACTCCCCCGACACATCCCAGCCTCTCCCCCGACACCGCCCATCCTCTCCCCCGACACCGCCCAGCCTCTACACGACACCGCTCAGCCTCTCCCCCGACACCGCCCAGCCTCTCCCCGACACCGCCCAGCCACTCCCCCGACATATCCCAGCCTCTCCCCCGACACCGCCCAGCCACTCCCCCGACACAGCCCAACCTCTCCCCCGAAACCGCCCAGCATGTCCCCCGACACCGCCCAGCAACTCCCCCGACACAGCCCAGCCTCTCCCCCGAAACCGCCCAGCCTCTCCCCCGACACCGCCCAGCCTCTCCCCCGAAACAGCCCAGCCTCTCCCCCGACACCGCCCAGCCTCGACACGACACCGCCCAACTTCTCCCCCGACACCGCCCAGCCTCCCCCCGACACCGCCCAGCCTCCCCGACACTGGCCAGCCTCTCCCCCGACACCGCCCAGCTTCTCCACGACATCGCCCAGCCTGTCCCCCCGTCACCGCCCAGCCGCCCCGCGACACCTCCCAGCCTCTCCCCGACACCGCCCAGTCTGTCCCCCGTCACCGCCCAGCCTCCCCGCGACACCCCCCAGCCTCTCTCCGACACTGCCCAGCCTCTCCCCCGACACCGCCCAGCCTCTCCCCGATACTGCCCAGCCACTCCCCCGAAACATCCCAGCCTCTCCCCCGACACCGCCCAGCCTCGACACGACACCGCCCAACTTCTCCCCCGACACCACCCAGCCTCCCCCCGACACCGCCCAGCCTCCCCCCGACACCACCCCGCCTCACCCCGACACCGCCCAGCCTCTCCCCCGACACCGCCCAGCCTCTCTCCCGACACAGCCCAGCTTCTCCCCTGACACAGCGGAGCCTCTCCCCCTACACCACCGAGCTCCTCCCCCGACACCGCCCAGCTTCCTCACGTTTTCGAGCAGCCGCTGCCGGGTGTAGGTCGAGCGGATGCCGGACACGAAAGCGTCTCTGATGTGCAGGTTCATATGGACTTCCCCTGACACATCCTGATGTTCACAGTCCCTGGCAAGCGCGGTGAGTTTTTCAACAAACTCGTAGAGCGATTCCCCCGAGCCCTGCCGGCAGGTCGAGAGCAGATGCCGTGCGTGCACCTCATTGATGGGTTTGACATACCACTTGCGGAGCAACTCGATCGCTTCATCATAAGTCGTCGCCTTTTCGAGCGTGGCAGAGATTCTGTGACTCACCCGGGCGTGGAGTAGACGCAGCTTGCGTGGCCCCAGGATGGGAGTCTCTGCGGAGTCCAGGTAGGCCTCGAAGCACCGCAGCCAGTATTTAAAATTTTCCTTCGCCTCCGGCGTTCGTGCTTCCAGATTGAGCTTCTCTGGTTTTAGGCCTGCGTCCATCCTGAATCTAGTTTAGTCTAATAAATTGAGGTACCCTCAATAATGACGCTTAGAGATTAAACTGTAAAGAAGGCTTTATTAGACTAATAACTATGCTAGAGCTAGAGACGAGAGCTCACTGTTACACAGACCATGAGGCAGCCCTTTATGGATGGCTCCCAGATGGGCGGAGCCAGAGGCGAAGTCCCCAGGGTTCCAACCCAGTCTTAAAGGGGACATCAAAGGGGACTCTCCCCCAACACCGGCCAGCCTCTCCCCCGACACCACACAGCCTTTCTCCTGACACCGTCGAGCCTCTCCCCCGACATCGCCCAGCCTCTCCCCCGACACCGCCCAGCCTCTCTCCCGACACCGCCCAGCCTCTCCCCCGACACCGCCCAGCTTCTCCCCCGACATCACCCAGCCTCCCCGACACCGCCCAGCCGCTCCCCGACACCGCCCAGCCTCTACACGACACCGCCTAGCTTCTCCCCCGACATCACCCAGCCTCCCCGACACCGCCCAGCCGCTCCCCGACACCGCCCAGCCACTCCCCCGACACATCCCAGCCTCTCCCCCGACACCGCCCATCCTCTCCCCCGACACCGCCCAGCCTCTACACGACACCGCTCAGCCTCTCCCCCGACACCACCCAGCCTCCCCCGACACCGCCCAGCCTCTCCCCGACACCGCCCAGCCACTCCCCCGACATATCCCAGCCTCTCCCCCGACACCGCCCAGCCTCTCCCCCGACACCGCCCAGCCACTCCCCCGACACAGCCCAACCTCTCCCCCGAAACCGCCCAGCCTCTCCCCCGAAACCGCCCAGCCTCTCCCCCGACACCGCCCAGCCTCTCCCCCGAAACCGCCCAGCATGTCCCCCGACACCGCCCAGCAACTCCCCCGACACAGCCCAGCCTCTCCCCGACACTGCCCAGCCACTCCCCCGAAACATCCCAGCCTCTCCCCCGACACCGCCCAGCCTCGACACGACACCGCCCAACTTCTCCCCCGACACCACCCAGCCTCCCCCCGACACCGCCCAGCCTCCCCCCGACACCACCCCGCCTCACCCCGACACCGCCCAGCCTCTCCCCCGACACCGCCCAGCCTCTCTCCCGACACAGCCCAGCTTCTCCCCTGACACAGCGGAGCCTCTCCCCCTACACCGCCGAGCTCCTCCCCCGACACCGCCCAGCTTCCTCCCGTTTTCGAGCAGCCGCTGCCGGGTGTAGGTCGAGCGGATGCCGGACACGAAAGCGTCTCTGATGTGCAGGTTCATATGGACTTCCCCTGACACATCCTGATGTTCACAGTCCCTGGCAAGCGCGGTGAGTTTTTCAACAAACTCGTAGAGCGATTCCCCCGAGCCCTGCCGGCAGGTCGAGAGCAGATGCCGTGCGTGCACCTCATTGATGGGTTTGACATACCACTTGCGGAGCAACTCGATCGCTTCATCATAAGTCGTCGCCTTTTCGAGCGTGGCAGAGATTCTGTGACTCACCCGGGCGTGGAGTAGACGCAGCTTGCGTGGCCCCAGGATGGGAGTCTCTGCGGAGTCCAGGTAGGCCTCGAAGCACCGCAGCCAGTATTTAAAATTTTCCTTCGCCTCCGGCGTTCGTGCTTCCAGATTGAGCTTCTCTGGTTTTAGGCCTGCGTCCATCCTGAATCTAGTTTAGTCTAATAAATTGAGGTACCCTCAATAATGACGCTTAGAGATTAAACTGTAAAGAAGGCTTTATTAGACTAATAACTATGCTAGAGCTAGAGACGAGAGCTCACTGTTACACAGACCATGAGGCAGCCCTTTATGGATGGCTCCCAGATGGGCGGAGCCAGAGGCGAAGTCCCCAGGGTTCCAACCCAGTCTTAAAGGGGACATCAAAGGGGACTCTCCCCCAACACCGGCCAGCCTCTCCCCCGACACCACACAGCCTTTCTCCCGACACCGTCGAGCCTCTCCCCCGACACCGCCCAGCCTCTCCCCCGACACCGCCCAGCCTCTCTCCCGACACTGCGCAGCCTCTCCCCGGTCACCGCCCAGATTCCTCCCCGACACCGCCCAGCTTCCTCCCCGACACTGCCCTGCCTCTCCCCGACACCACCCTGCCTCTCTCCCGACACCGCTCAGCTTCTCGCCCGACACTGCCCAGCCTCTCCCCCGACACCACCCAGCCTCTCCCCCGACACCGCCCAGCCTCTCCCCCGACACCGCCCAGCCTCTCCCCCGACACCGCCCAGCCTCTCACCGGTCACCGCCCAGATTCCTCCCCGACACCGCCCAGCTTCCTCCCCGACACTGCCCTGCCTCTCCCCGACACCACCCTGCCTCTCCCCCGACACCGCCCAGCCTCTCCCCCGACACCGCCCAGCCTCTCCCCCGACACCACCCAGCCTCTCCCCCGACACCGCCCAGCCTCTCTCCCGACACCGCCCAGCTTCTCCCCCGACACCGCCCAGCCTCCTCCCGACGCCGCCCAGCCTCTCTCCCGACACCGCCCAGCCTCCTCCCGAAACCGCCCAGCTTCCGCCCCGACACAGCCCAGCCTCCTACCGACACCGCCCAGCCTCCTCCCGACACCGCCAAGCCTCTCTCCCGACACCGCCCAGCCTCCTCCCGACACCGCCCAGCCTCTCTCCCGACACCGCCCTGCCTCCTCCCGACACCGCCCAGCCTCTCCCCCGACACCGCCCAGCCTCGACACGACACCGCCCAACTTCTCCCCCGACACCGCCCAGCCTCCCCCCGACACCGCCCAGCCTTCCCGACACTGGCCAGCCTCTCCCCCGACACCGCCCAGCTTCTCCCCGACATCGCCCAGCCTGTCCCCCGTCACCGCCCAGCCGCCCCGCGACACCCCCCAGCCTCTCCCCGACACCGCCCAGCCTGTCCCCCGTCACCGCCCAGCCTCCCCGCAACACCCCCCAGCCTCTCTCCGACACTGCCCAGCCTCTCCCCCGACACCGCCCAGCCTCTCCCCGACACTGCCCAGCCACTCCCCCGAAACATCCCAGCCACTCCCCCGACACCGCCCAGCCTCGACACGACACCGCCCAACTTCTCCCCCGACACCACCCAGCCTCCCCCCGACACCGCCCAGCCTCCCCCCGACACCACCCCGCCTCACCCCGACACCGCCCAGCCTCTCCCCCGAATCCGCCCAGCCTCTCTCCCGACACAGCCCAGCTTCTCCCCTGACACAGCGGAGTCTCTCCCCCTACACCGCCGAGCTCCTCCCCCGACACCGCCCAGCTTCCTCCCGTTTTCGAGCAGCCGCTGCCGGGTGTAGGTCGAGCGGATGCCGGACACAAAAGCGTCTCTGATGTGCAGGTTCATATGGACTTCCCCTGACACATCCTGATGTTCACAGTCCCTGGCAAGCGCGGTGAGTTTTTCAACAAACTCGTAGAGCGATTCCCCCGAGCCCTGCCGGCAGGTCGAGAGCAGATGCCGTGCGTGCACCTCATTGATGGGTTTGACATACCACTTGCGGAGCAACTCGATCGCTTCATCATAAGTCGTCGCCTTTTCGAGCGTGGCAGAGATTCTGCGACTCACCCGGGCGTGGAGTAGACGCAGCTTGCGTGGCCCCAGGATGGGAGTCTCTGCGGAGTCCAGGTAGGCCTCGAAGCACCGCAGCCAGTATTTAAAATTTTCCTTCGCCTCCGGCGTTCGTGCTTCCAGATTGAGCTTCTCTGGTTTTAGGCCTGCGTCCATCCTGAATCTAGTTTAGTCTAATAAATTGAGGTACCCTCAATAATGACGCTTAGAGATTAAACTGTAAAGAAGGCTTTATTAGACTAATAACTATGCTAGAGCTAGAGACGAGAGCTGACTGCTACACAGACCATGAGGCAGCCCTTTATGGATGGTCCCAGATGGGCGGAGCCAGAGGCGAAGTCCCCAGGGTTCCAACCCAGTCTTAAAGGGGACATCAAAGGGGACTCTCCCCCAACACCGGCCAGCCTCTCCCCCGACACCACACAGCCTTTCTCCCGACACCGTCGAGCCTCTCCCCCGACACCGCCCAGCCTCTCCCCCGACACCGCCCAGCCTCTCTCCCGACACTGCGCAGCCTCTCCCCGGTCACCGCCCAGATTCCTCCCCGACACCGCCCAGCTTCCTCCCCGACACTGCCCTGCCTCTCCCCGACACCACCCTGCCTCTCTCCCGACACCGCTCAGCTTCTCGCCCGACACTGCCCAGCCTCTCCCCCGACACCACCCAGCCTCTCCCCCGACACCGCCCAGCCTCTCCCCCGACACCGCCCAGCCTCTCCCCCGACACCGCCCAGCCTCTCACCGGTCACCGCCCAGATTCCTCCCCGACACCGCCCAGCTTCCTCCCCGACACTGCCCTGCCTCTCCCCTACACCACCCTGCCTCTCCCCCGACACCGCCCAGCCTCTCCCCCGACACCGCCCAGCCTCTCCCCCGACACCACCCAGCCTCTCCCCCGACACCGCCCAGCCTCTCCCCCGACACCGCCCAGCCTCTCTCCCAACACCGCCCAGCCTCCTCCCGACACCGCCCAGCTTCCTCCCCGACACAGCCCAGCCTCCTACCGACACCGCCCAGCATCCTCCCGACACCGCCCAGCTTCCTCCCCGACACAGCCCTGCCTCCTCCCGACACCGCTCAGCCTCTCTCCCGACACCGCCCAGCCTCTCTCCCGACACCGCACAGCCTCTCCCTCGACACAGCCCAGACTCTCCCTCGACACCACCCAGCCTCTCCCCCGACACTGGCCAGCCTATCCCCCGACACCGCCCAGCCTCTCCCTCGACACCGCCCAGCCTCTCCCCCGACACCGCCCAGCTTCTCCCCGACACCGCCCAGCCTGTCCCCCGTCACCGCCCAGCCTCCCCGCGACACCGCCCAGCCTCTCCCCGACACCGCCCAGCCTGTCCCCCGACACCGTCCAGCCTCTCTCCGACACTGCCCAGCCTCTCCCCCGACACCGCCCAGCCTCTCCCTGGACACCGCTTAGCCTCTCTCCCGACACCGCCCAGCCTCCTCCCGACACCGCCCAGCCTGTCTCCCGACACCGCCCAGCCTCTCCCCGGACACCGCCCAGCCTCCCTCCCGACACCGCCGAGCCTCTCCCCGGACACCGCCCAGCTTCCTCCCTGACACCGCCCAGCTTCCTCCCCGACACAGCCCAGCCTCCTACCGACACCGCCCAGCCTCTCCCCGGACACCGCCCAGCTTCCTCCCCGACACCGCCCAGCCTCTCTACCGACACCGCCCAGCCTCTCCCCGGAAACCGCCCAGCTTCCTCCCCGACACCGCCCAGCCTCCTCCCGACACCGCCCAGCCTCTCTCCCGACACCGACCAGCCTCTCTCCCGACACCGCCCAGCCCCTCCCCGACACCGCCCAGCCTCTCTCCCGACACCGCACAGCCTCTCCCTCGACACAGCCCAGACTCTCCCTCGACACCACCCAGCCTCTCCCCCGACACTGGCCAGCCTATCCCCCGACACCGCCCAGCTTCTCCCCGACACCGCCCAGCCTGTCCCCCGTCACCGCCCAGCCTCTCCCCGACCCCGCCCAGCCTGTCCCCCGACACCGTCCAGCCTCTCTCCGACACTGCCCAGCCTCTCCCCCGACACCGCCCAGCCTCTCCCTGGACACCGCTTAGCCTCTCTCCCGACACCGCCCAGCCTCCTCCCGACACCGCCCAGCCTCCTCCCGACACCGCCCAGCCTCTCCCCGATACCGCCCAGCCTCCTCCCGACACCGCCCAGCCTCTCCCCCGACACCGCTCAGCCTCTCTCCTGACACAGCCCAGCCTCTCCCCCGACACCGCCCAGCCTCTCCCCCGACACCGCCCAGCCTCTCCCCCGACATCGCCCAGCCTCTCCCTGGCACCGCTCAGCCTCTCTCCCGACACCGCCCAGCCTCTCCCCCGACACCGCCCAGCTTCCTCCCCGACACAGCCCAGCCTCTCTCCCGACATCGCCCAGCTTCTCCCCCGACACCACCCAGCCTCTCTCCCGACACCGCCCAGCTTCCTCCCCGACACAGCCCAGCCTCTCTCCCGACACCGCCCAGCCTCTCTCCCGACACCGCCCTGCCTCTCCCCGACACAGCTCAGCCTCTCTCCCGACACCGCCCAGCTTCCTCCCCGACACAGCCCTGCCTCTCCAGGACACCGCCCAGCCTCTCCCCCGACACAGCTCAGCCTCTCTCCCGACACCGCCCAGCCTCCTCCCGACACCGCCCAGCCTCTCTCCCGACACCGCCCAGCCTCCTCCCGACACCGCCCAGCTTCCTCCCCGACACAGCCCAGCCTCCTACCGACACCGCCCAGCCTCTCTCCCGACACCGCCCAGCCTCCTCCCGACACCGCCCAGCCTCTCCCCCGACACCGCCCAGCCTCTCCCCCGACACAGCCCAGCCTCTCCCCCGACACAGCCCAGCCTCTCCCCCGACACCGCCCAGCCTATCCCCCGACACCGCCCTGCCTCTCCCTCGACACCGCCCAGCCTCTCCCCCGACACCGCCCAGCTTCTCCCCGACACCGCCCAGCCTGTCCCCCGTCAACGCCCAGCCTCCCCGCGACACCGCCCAGCCTCTCCCCGACACCGCCCAGCCTGTCCCCCGACACCGTCCAGCCTCTCTCCGACACTGCCCAGCCTCTCCCCCGACACCGCCCAGCCTCTCCCTGGACACCGCTTAGCCTCTCTCCCGACACCGCCCAGCCTCCTCCCGACACCGCCCAGCCTCTCTCCCGACACCGCCCAGCCTCTCCCCGGACACCGCCCAGCTTCCTCCCTGACACCGCCCAGCCTCTCTCCCGACACCGCCCAGCTTCCTCCCCGACACAGCCCAGCCTCCTACCGACACCGCCCAGCCTCTCCCCGGACACCGCCCAGCTTCCTCCCCGACACCGCCCAGCCTCTCTACCGACACCGCCCAGCCTCTCCCCGGAAACCGCCCAGCTTCCTCCCCGACACCGCCCAGCCTCCTCCCGACACCGCCCAGCCTCTCTCCCGACACCGACCAGCCTCTCTCCCGACACCGCCCTGCCTCCTCCCGACACCGCTCAGCCTCTCTCCCGACACCGCCCAGCCTCTCTCCCGACACCGCACAGCCTCTCCCCCGACACTGGCCAGCCTATCCCCCGACACGGCCCAGCTTCTCCCCGACACCGCCCAGCCTGTCCCCCGTCACCGCCCAGCCTCTCCCCGACCCCGCCCAGCCTGTCCCCCGACACCGTCCAGCCTCTCTCCGACACTGCCCAGCCTCTCCCCCGACACCGCCCAGCCTCTCCCTGGACACCGCTTAGCCTCTCTCCCGACACCGCCCAGCCTCCTCCCGACACCGCCCAGCCTCCTCCCGACACCGCCCAGCCTCTCCCCGATACCGCCCAGCCTCCTCCCGACACCGCCCAGCCTCTCCCCCGACACCGCTCAGCCTCTCTCCTGACACAGCCCAGCCTCTCCCCCGACACCGCCCAGCCTCTCCCCCGACACCGCCCAGCCTCTCCCCCGACATCGCCCAGCCTCTCCCTGGCACCGCTCAGCCTCTCTCCCGACACCGCCCAGCCTCTCCCCCGACACCGCCCAGCTTCCTCCCCGACACAGCCCAGCCTCTCTCCCGACATCGCCCAGCTTCTCCCCGACACCACCCAGCCTCTCTCCCGACACCGCCCAGCTTCCTCCCCGACACCGCACAGCTTCTCCCCGACACCACCCAGCCTCTCTCCCGACACCGCCCAGCCTCTCTCCCGACACCGCCCTGCCTCTCCCCGACACAGCTCAGCCTCTCTCCCGACACCGCCCAGCTTCCTCCCCGACACAGCCCTGCCTCTCCAGGACACCGCCCAGCCTCTCCCCCGACACAGCTCAGCCTCTCTCCCGACACCGCCCAGCCTCCTCCCGACACCGCCCAGCCTCTCTCCCGACACCGCCCAGCCTCCTCCCGACACCGCCCAGCTTCCTCCCCGACACAGCCCAGCCTCCTACCGACACCGCCCAGCCTCTCTCCCGACACCGCCCAGCCTCCTCCCGACACCGCCCAGCCTCTCCCCCGACACCGCCCAGCCTCTCCCCCGACACAGCCCAGCCTCTCCCCCGACACAGCCCAGCCTCTCCCCCGACACCGCCCAGCCTCTCCCCCGACACCGCCCAGCCTCTCCCCCGACACAGCCCAGCCTCTCCCCCGACACAGCCCAGCCTCTCCCCCGACACAGCCCAGCCTCTCCCCCGACACCGCCCAGCCTCTCCCCCGACACCGCACAGCCTCTCCCCCGACACCGCACAGCCACTCCCCCGACACAGCCCAACCTCTCCCCCGAAACCGCCCAGCCTCTCCCCCCACACCGCACAGCCTCTCCCTCGACACCGCCCAGCCTCTCCCCCGACACCGCCCAGTCTCTCCCCCGACACGGCCCAGCCTCTCCCTCGACACAGCCCAGACTCTCCCCCGACACCGCCCAGCTTCTCCCCGACACCGCCCAGCCTGTCCCCCGACACCGTCCAGCCTCTCTCCGACACTGCCCAGCCTCTCCCCCGACACCGCCCAGCCTCTCCCTGGACACCGCTTAGCCTCTCTCCCGACACCGCCCAGCCTCCTCCCGACACCGCCCAGTCTCTCTCCCGACACCGCACAGCCTCTCCCTCGACACAGCCCAGACTCTCCCTCGACACCACCCAGCCTCTCCCCCGACACTGGCCAGCCTATCCCCCGACACCGCCCAGCTTCTCCCCGACACCGCCCAGCCTCCCCGCGACACCGCCCAGCCTCTCCCCGACACCGCCCAGCCTGTCCCCCGACACCGTCCAGCCTCTCTCCGACACTGCCCAGCCTCTCCCCCGACACCGCCCAGCCTCTCCCTGGACACCGCTTAGCCTCTCTCCCGACACCGCCCAGCCTCCTCCCGACACCGCCCAGCCTCCTCCCGACACCGCCCAGCCTCTCCCCGACACCGCCCAGCCTCCTCCCGACACCGCCCAGCCTCTCCCCCGACACCGCTCAGCCTCTCTCCTGACACAGCCCAGCCTCTCCCCCGACACCGCCCAGCCTCTCCCCCGACACCGCCCAGCCTCTCCCTGGACACCGCCCAGCCTCTCTCCCGACACCGCCCAGCCTCTCCCCGGACACCGCCCAGCTTCCTCCCTGACACCGCCCAGCCTCTCTTCCGACACCGCCCAGCTTCCTCCCCGACACAGCCCAGCCTCCTACCGACACCGCCCAGCCTCTCTCCCGACACCGCCCAGCCTCTCCCCGGACACCGCCCAGCTTCCTCCCCGACACCGCCCAGCCTCTCTCCCGACACCGCCCAGCTTCCTCCCCGACACAGCCCAGCCTCCTCCCGACACCGCCCAGCCTCTCTCCCGACACCGACCAGCCTCTCTCCCGACACCGCCCAGCCTCTCCCCCGACACCGCCCAGCCTCTCTCCCGACACCGCCCAGCCTCTCCCCCGACACCGACCAGCCTCTCTCCCGACACCGCCCAGCCTCTCCCCCGACACCGCCCTGCCTCCTCCCGACACCGCTCAGTCTCTCTCCCGACACCGCCCAGCCTCTCTGCCGACACCGCACAGCCTCTCCCTCGACACAGCCCAGACTCTCCCTCGACACCACCCAGCCTCTCCCCCGACACTGGCCAGCCTATCCCCCGACACCGCCCAGCTTCTCCCCGACACCGCCCAGCCTGTCCCCCGTCACCGCCCAGCCTCTCCCCGACCCCGCCCAGCCTGTCCCCCGACACCGTCCAGCCTCTCTCCGACACTGCCCAGCCTCTCCCCCGACACTGCCCAGCCTCTCCCTGGACACCGCTTAGCCTCTCTCCCGACACCGCCCAGCCTCCTCCCGACACCGCCCAGCCTCCTCCCGACACCGCCCAGCCTCTCCCCGACACCGCCCAGCCTCCTCCCGACACCGCCCAGCCTCTCCCCCGACACCGCTCAGCCTCTCTCCTGACACAGCCCAGCCTCTCCCCCGACACCGCCCAGCCTCTCCCCCGACACCGCCCAGCCTCTCCCCCGACATCGCCCAGCCTCTCCCTGGCACCGCTCAGCCTCTCTCCCCACACCGCACAGCCTCTCCCTCGACACCGCCCAGCCTCTCCCCCGACACCGCCCAGTCTCTCCCCCGACACGGCCCAGCCTCTCCCTCGACACAGCCCAGACTCTCCCCCGACACCGCCCAGCTTCCTCCCCGACACAGCCCAGCCTCTCTCCCGACATCGCCCAGCTTCTCCCCCGACACCACCCAGCCTCTCTCCCGACACCGCCCAGCTTCCTCCCCGACACAGCCCAGCCTCTCTCCCGACACCGCCCAGCCTCTCTCCCGACACCGCCCTGCCTCTCCCCGACACAGCTCAGCCTCTCTCCCGACACCGCCCACCTTCCTCCCCGACACAGCCCTGCCTCTCCACGACACCGCCCAGCCTCTCCCCCGACACAGCTCAGCCTCTCTCCCGACACCGCCCACCTTCCTCCCCGACACCGCCCAGCCTCTCTCCCGACACCGCCCAGCCTCCTCCCGACACCGCCCAGCCTCTCTCCCGACACCGCCCAGCCTCCTCCCGACACCGCCCAGCTTCCTCCCCGACACAGCCCAGCCTCCTACCGACACCGCCCAGCCTCCTCCCGACACCGCCCAGCCTCTCCCCCGACACCGCCCAGCCTCTCCCCCGACACCGCCCAGCCTCTCTCCCGACACCGCCCTGCCTCTCCCCGACACAGCTCAGCCTCTCTCCCGACACCGCCCAGCTTCCTCCCCGACACAGCCCTGCCTCTCCAGGACACCGCCCAGCCTCTCCCCCGACACAGCTCAGCCTCTCTCCCGACACCGCCCAGCCTCCTCCCGACACCGCCCAGCCTCTCTCCCGACACCGCCCAGCCTCCTCCCGACACCGCCCAGCTTCCTCCCCGACACAGCCCAGCCTCCTACCGACACCGCCCAGCCTCTCTCCCGACACCGCCCAGCCTCCTCCCGACACCGCCCAGCCTCTCCCCCGACACCGCCCAGCCTCTCCCCCGACACAGCCCAGCCTCTCCCCCGACACAGCCCAGCCTCTCCCCCGACACCGCCCAGCCTCTCCCCCGACACCGCCCAGCCTCTCCCCCGACACCGCACAGCCACTCCCCCGACACAGCCCAACCTCTCCCCCGAAACCGCCCAGCCTCTCCCCCCACACCGCACAGCCTCTCCCTCGACACCGCCCAGCCTCTCCCCCGACACCGCCCAGTCTCTCCCCCGACACGGCCCAGCCTCTACCCCGACACAGCCCAGCCTCTCCCCCGACACCGCCCAGCCTCTCCCCCGACACCGCCCAGCCTCTCCCCCGACACCGCACAGCCACTCCCCCGACACAGCCCAACCTCTCCCCCGAAACCGCCCAGCCTCTCCCCCCACACCGCACGGCCTCTCCCTCGACACCGCCCAGCCTCTCCCCCGACACCGCCCAGTCTCTCCCCCGACACGGCCCAGCCTCTCCCTCGACACAGCCCAGACTCTCCCCCGACACCGCCCAGCTTCTCCCCGACACCGCCCAGCCTGTCCCCCGACACCGTCCAGCCTCTCTCCGACACTGCCCAGCCTCTCCCCCGACACCGCCCAGCCTCTCCCTGGACACCGCTTAGCCTCTCTCCCGACACCGCCCAGCCTCCTCCCGACACCGCTCAGTCTCTCTCCCGACACCGCACAGCCTCTCCCTCGACACAGCCCAGACTCTCCCTCGACACCACCCAGCCTCTCCCCCGACACTGGCCAGCCTATCCCCCGACACCGCCCAGCTTCTCCCCGACACCGCCCAGCCTCCCCGCGACACCGCCCAGCCTCTCCCCGACACCGCCCAGCCTGTCCCCCGACACCGTCCAGCTTCTCCCCGACACCGCCCAGCCTGTCCCCCGTCACCGCCCAGCCTCCCCGCGACACCGCCCAGCCTCTCCCCGACACCGCCCAGCCTGTCCCCCGACACCGTCCAGCCTCTCTCCGACACTGCCCAGCCTCTCCCCCGACACCGCCCAGCCTCTCCCTGGACACCGCTTAGCCTCTCTCCCGACACCGCCCAGCCTCCTCCCGACATCGCCCAGCCTCTCTCCCGACACCGCCCAGCCTCTCCCCGGACACCGCCCAGCTTCCTCCCTGACACCGCCCAGCCTCTCTCCCGACACCGCCCAGCTTCCTCCCCGACACAGCCCAGCCTCCTACCGACACCGCCCAGCCTCTCCCCGGACACCGCCCAGCTTCCTCCCCGACACCGCCCAGCCTCTCTACCGACACCGCCCAGCCTCTCCCTGGAAACCGCCCAGCTTCCTCCCCGACACCGCCCAGCCTCCTCCCGACACCGCCCAGCCTCTCTCCCGACACCGACCAGCCTCTCTACCGACACCGCCCTGCCTCCTCCCGACACCGCTCAGCCTCTCTCCCGACACCGCCCAGCCTCTCTCCCGACACCGCACAGCCTCTCCCTCGACACAGCCCAGACTCTCCCTCGACACCACCCAGCCTCTCCCCCGACACTGGCCAGCCTATCCCCCGACACCGCCCAGCTTCTCCCCGACACCGCCCAGCCTGTCCCCCGTCACCGCCCAGCCTCTCCCCGACCCCGCCCAGCGTGTCCCCCGACACCGTCCAGCCTCTCTCCGACACTGCCCAGCCTCTCCCCCGACACCGCCCAGCCTCTCCCTGGACACCGCTTAGCCTCTCTCCCGACACCGCCCAGCCTCCTCCCGACACCGCCCAGCCTCCTCCCGACACCGCCCAGCCTCTCCCCGATGCCGCCCAGCCTCCTCCCGACACCGCCCAGCCTCTCCCCCGACACCGCTCAGCCTCTCTCCTGACACAGCCCAGCCTCTCCCCCGACACCGCCCAGCCTCTCCCCCGACACCGCCCAGCCTCTCCCCCGACATCGCCCAGCCTCTCCCTGGCACCGCTCAGCCTCTCTCCCGACACCGCCCAGCCTCTCCCCCGACACCGCCCAGCTTCCTCCCCGACACAGCCCAGCCTCTCTCCCGACATCGCCCAGCTTCTCCCCCGACACCACCCAGCCTCTCTCCCGACACCGCCCAGCTTCCTCCCCGACACAGCCCAGCCTCTCTCCCGACACCGCCCAGCCTCTCTCCCGACACCGCCCTGCCTCTCCCCGACACAGCTCAGCCTCTCTCCCAACACCGCCCAGCTTCCTCCCCGACACAGCCCTGCCTCTCCAGGACACCGCCCAGCCTCTCCCCCGACACAGCTCAGCCTCTCTCCCGACACCGCCCAGCCTCCTCCCGACACCGCCCAGCCTCTCTCCCGACACCGCCCAGCCTCCTCCCGACACCGCCCAGCTTCCTCCCCGACACAGCCCAGCCTCATACCGACACCGCCCAGCCTCTCTCCCGACACCGCCCAGCCTCCTCCCGACACCGCCCAGCCTCTCCCCCGACACCGCCCAGCCTCTCCCCCGACACAGCCCAGCCTCTCCCCCGACACAGCCCAGCCTCTCCCCCGACACCGCCCAGCCTCTCCCCCGACACCGCCCAGCCTCTCCCCCGACACCGCACAGCCACTCCCCCGACACAGCCCAACCTCTCCCCCGAAACCGCCCAGCCTCTCCCCCCACACCGCACAGCCTCTCCCTCGACACCGCCCAGCCTCTCCCCCGACACCGCCCAGTCTCTCCCCCGACACGGCCCAGCCTCTCCCTCGACACAGCCCAGACTCTCCCCCGACACCGCCCAGCTTCTCCCCGACACCGCCCAGCCTGTCCCCCGACACCGTCCAGCCTCTCTCCGACACTGCCCAGCCTCTCCCCCGACACCGCCCAGCCTCTCCCTGGACACGGCTTAGCCTCTCTCCCGACACCGCCCAGCCTCCTCCCGACACCGCTCAGTCTCTCTCCCGACACCGCACAGCCTCTCCCTCGACACAGCCCAGACTCTCCCTCGACACCACCCAGCCTCTCCCCCGACACTGGCCAGCCTATCCCCCGACACCGCCCAGCTTCTCCCCGACACCGCCCAGCCTCCCCGCGACACCGCCCAGCCTCTCCCCGACACCGCCCAGCCTGTCCCCCGACACCGTCCAGCCTCTCTCCGACACTGCCCAGCCTCTCCCCCGACACCGCCCAGCCTCTCCCTGGACACCGCTTAGCCTCTCTCCCGACACCGCCCAGCCTCCTCCCGACACCGCCCAGCCTCCTCCCGACACCGCCCAGCCTCCTCCCGACACCGCCCAGCCTCTCCCCGACACCGCCCAGCCTCCTCCCGACACCGCCCAGCCTCTCCCCCGACACCGCCCAGCCTCTCCCTGGACACCGCCCAGCCTCTCTCCCGACACCGCCCAGCCTCTCCCCGGACACCGCCCAGCTTCCTCCCCGACACAGCCCAGCCTCCTACCGACACCGCCCAGCCTCTCTCCCGACACCGCCCAGCCTCTCCCCGGACACCGCCCAGCTTCCTCCCCGACACCGCCCAGCCTCTCTCCCGACACCGCCCAGCTTCCTCCCCGACACAGCCCAGCCTCCTCCTGACACCGCCCAGCCTCTCTCCCGACACCGACCAGCCTCTCTCCCGACACCGCCCTGCCTCCTCCCGACACCGCTCAGTCTCTCTCCCGACACCGCCCAGCCTCTCTGCCGACACCGCACAGCCTCTCCCTCGACACAGCCCAGACTCTCCCTCGACACCACCCAGCCTCTCCCCCGACACTGGCCAGCCTATCCCCCGACACCGCCCAGCTTCTCCCCGACACCGCCCAGCCTGTCCCCCGTCACCGCCCAGCCTCTCCCCGACCCCGCCCAGCCTGTCCCCCGACACCGTCCAGCCTCTCTCCGACACTGCCCAGCCTCTCCCCCGACACTGCCCAGCCTCTCCCTGGACACCGCTTAGCCTCTCTCCCGACACCGCCCAGCCTCCTCCCGACACCGCCCAGCCTCCTCCCGACACCGCCCAGCCTCTCCCCGACACCGCCCAGCCTCCTCCCGACACCGCCCAGCCTCTCCCCCGACACCGCTCAGCCTCTCTCCTGACACAGCCCAGCCTCTCCCCCGACACCGCCCAGCCTCTCCCCCGACACCGCACAGCCTCTCCCCCGACATCGCCCAGCCTCTCCCTGGCACCGCTCAGCCTCTCTCCCGACACCGCCCAGCCTCTCCCCCGACACCGCCCAGCTTCCTCCCCGACACAGCCCAGCCTCTCTCCCGACATCGCCCAGCTTCTCCCCCGACACCACCCAGCCTCTCTCCCGACACCGCCCAGCTTCCTCCCCGACACAGCCCAGCCTCTCTCCCGACACCGCCCAGCCTCTCTCCCGACACCGCCCTGCCTCTCCCCGACACAGCTCAGCCTCTCTCCCGACACCGCCCACCTTCCTCCCCGACACAGCCCTGCCTCTCCACGACACCGCCCAGCCTCTCCCCCGACACAGCTCAGCCTCTCTCCCGACACCGCCCAGCCTCTCCCCCGACACCGCCCAGCCTCTCCCCCGACACCGCCCAGCCTCTCTCCCGACACCGCCCTGCCTCTCCCCGACACAGCTCAGCCTCTCTCCCGACACCGCCCAGCTTCCTCCCCGACACCGCCCAGCCTCCTCCCGACACCGCCCAGCCTCTCTCCCGACACCGCCCAGCCTCCTCCCGACACCGCCCAGCTTCCTCCCCGACACAGCCCAGCCTCCTACCGACACCGCCCAGACTCTCTCCCGACACCGCCCAGCCTCCTCCCGACACCGCCCAGCCTCTCCCCCGACACCGCCCAGCCTCTCCCCCGACACAGCCCAGCCTCTCCCCCGACACAGCCCAGCCTCTCCCCCGACACCGCCCAGCCTCTCCCCCGACACCGCCCAGCCTCTCCCCCGACACCGCACAGCCACTCCCCCGACACAGCCCAACCTCTCCCCCGAAACCGCCCAGCCTCTCCCCCCACACCGCACAGCCTCTCCCTCGACACCGCCCAGCCTCTCCCCCGACACCGCCCAGTCTCTCCCCCGACACGGCCCAGCCTCTCCCTCGACACAGCCCAGACTCTCCCCCGACACCGCCCAGCTTCTCCCCGACACCGCCCAGCCTGTCCCCCGACACCGTCCAGCCTCTCTCCGACACTGCCCAGCCTCTCCCCCGACACCGCCCAGCCTCTCCCTGGACACCGCTTAGCCTCTCTCCCGACACCGCCCAGCCTCCTCCCGACACCGCTCAGTCTCTCTCCCGACACCGCACAGCCTCTCCCTCGACACAGCCCAGACTCTCCCTCGACACCACCCAGCCTCTCCCCCGACACTGGCCAGCCTATCCCCCGACACCGCTCAGCTTCTCCCCGACACCGCCCAGCCTCCCCGCGACACCGCCCAGCCTCTCCCCGACACCGCCCAGCCTGTCCCCCGACACCGTCCAGCCTCTCTCCGACACTGCCCAGCCTCTCCCCCGACACCGCCCAGCCTCTCCCTGGACACCGCTTAGCCTCTCTCCCGACACCGCCCAGCCTCCTCCCGACACCGCCCAGCCTCTCCCCGACACCGCCCAGCCTCCTCCCGACACCGCCCAGCCTCTCCCCCGACACCGCTCAGCCTCTCTCCTGACACAGCCCAGCCTCTCCCCCGACACCGCCCAGCCTCTGCCCGACACCGCCCAGCCTCTCCCTGGACACCGCCCAGCCTCTCTCCCGACACCGCCCAGCCTCTCCCCGGACACCGCCCAGCTTCTCCCCGACACCGCCCAGCCTGTCCCCCGACATCGTCCAGCCTCTCTCCGACACTGCCCAGCCTCTCCCCCGACACCGCCCAGCCTCTCCCTGGACACCGCTTAGCCTCTCTCCCGACACCGCCCAGCCTCCTCCCGACACCGCTCAGTCTCTCTCCCGACACCGCACAGCCTCTCCCTCGACACAGCCCAGACTCTCCCTCGACACCACCCAGCCTCTCCCCCGACACTGGCCAGCCTATCCCCCGACACCGCCCAGCTTCTCCCCGACACCGCCCAGCCTCCCCGCGACACCGCCCAGCCTCTCCCCGACACCGCCCAGCCTGTCCCCCGACACCGTCCAGCTTCTCCCCGACACCGCCCAGCCTGTCCCCCGTCACCGCCCAGCCTCTCCGCGACACCGCCCAGCCTCTCCCCGACACCGCCCAGCCTGTCCCCCGACACCGTCCAGCCTCTCTCCGACACTGCCCAGCCTCTCCCCCGACACCGCCCAGCCTCTCCCTGGACACCGCTTAGCCTCTCTCCCGACACCGCCCAGCCTCCTCCCGACACCGCCCAGCCTCTCTCCCGACACCGCCCAGCCTCTCCCCGGACACCGCCCAGCTTCCTCCCTGACACCGCCCAGCCTCTCTCCCGACACCGCCCAGCTTCCTCCCCGACACAGCCCAGCCTCCTACCGACACCGCCCAGCCTCTCCCCGGACACCGCCCAGCTTCCTCCCCGACACCGCCCAGCCTCTCTACCGACACCGCCCAGCCTCTCCCCGGAAACCGCCCAGCTTCCTCCCCGACACCGCCCAGCCTCCTCCCGACACCGCCCAGCCTCTCTCCCGACACCGACCAGCCTCTCTCCCGACACCGCCCTGCCTCCTCCCGACACCGCTCAGCCTCTCTCCCGACACCGCCCAGCCTCTCTCCCGACACCGCACAGCCTCTCCCTCGACACAGCCCAGACTCTCCCTCGACACCACCCAGCCTCTCCCCCGACACTGGCCAGCCTATCCCCCGACACCGCCCAGCTTCTCCCCGACACCGCCCAGCCTGTCCCCCGTCACCGCCCAGCCTCTCCCCGACCCCGCCCAGCCTGTCCCCCGACACCGTCCAGCCTCTCTCCGACACTGCCCAGCCTCTCCCTGGACACCGCTTAGCCTCTCTCCCGACACCGCCCAGCCTCCTCCCGACACCGCCCAGCCTCCTCCCGACACCGCCCAGCCTCTCCCCGATGCCGCCCAGCCTCCTCCCGACACCGCCCAGCCTCTCCCCCGACACCGCTCAGCCTCTCTCCTGACACAGCCCAGCCTCTCCCCCGACACCGCCCAGCCTCTCCCCCGACACCGCCCAGCCTCTCCCCCGACATCGCCCAGCCTCTCCCTGGCACCGCTCAGCCTCTCTCCCGACACCGCCCAGCCTCTCCCCCGACACCGCCCAGCTTCCTCCCCGACACAGCCCAGCCTCTCTCCCGACATCGCCCAGCTTCTCCCCCGACACCACCCAGCCTCTCTCCCGACACCGCCCAGCTTCCTCCCCGACACAGCCCAGCCTCTCTCCCGACACCGCCCAGCCTCTCTCCCGACACCGCCCTGCCTCTCCCCGACACAGCTCAGCCTCTCTCCCGACACCGCCCAGCTTCCTCCCCGACACAGCCCTGCCTCTCCAGGACACCGCCCAGCCTCTCCCCCGACACAGCTCAGCCTCTCTCCCGACACCGCCCAGCCTCCTCCCGACACCGCCCAGCCTCTCTCCCGACACCGCCCAGCCTCCTCCCGACACCGCCCAGCTTCCTCCCCGACACAGCCCAGCCTCCTACCGACACCGCCCAGCCTCTCTCCCGACACCGCCCAGCCTCCTCCCGACACCGCCCAGCCTCTCCCCCGACACCGCCCAGCCTCTCCCCCGACACAGCCCAGCCTCTCCCCCGACACAGCCCAGCCTCTCCCCCGACACCGCCCAGCCTCTCCCCCGACACCGCCCAGCCTCTCCCCCGACACCGCACAGCCACTCCCCCGACACAGCCCAACCTCTCCCCCGAAACCGCCCAGCCTCTCCCCCCACACTGCACAGCCTCTCCCTCGACACCGCCCAGCCTCTCCCCCGACACCGCCCAGTCTCTCCCCCGACACGGCCCAGCCTCTCCCTCGACACAGCCCAGACTCTCCCCCGACACCGCCCAGCTTCTCCCCGACACCGCCCAGCCTGTCCCCCGACACCGTCCAGCCTCTCTCCGACACTGCCCAGCCTCTCCCCCGACACCGCCCAGCCTCTCCCTGGACACCGCTTAGCCTCTCTCCCGACACCGCCCAGCCTCCTCCCGACACCGCTCAGTCTCTCTCCCGACACCGCACAGCCTCTCCCTCGACACAGCCCAGACTCTCCCTCGGCACCACCCAGCCTCTCCCCCGACACTGGCCAGCCTATCCCCCGACACCGCCCAGCTTCTCCCCGACACCGCCCAGCCTCCCCGCGACACCGCCCAGCCTCTCCCCGACACCGCCCAGCCTGTCCCCCGACACCGTCCAGCCTCTCTCCGACACTGCCCAGCCTCTCCCCCGACACCGCCCAGCCTCTCCCTGGACACCGCTTAGCCTCTCTCCCGACACCGCCCAGCCTCCTCCCGACACCGCCCAGCCTCCTCCCGACACCGCCCAGCCTCTCCCCCGACACCGCTCAGCCTCTCTCCTGACACAGCCCAGCCTCTCCCCCGACACCGCCCAGCCTCTCCCCCGACACCGCCCAGCCTCTCCCTGGACACCGCCCAGCCTCTCTCCCGACACCGCCCAGCCTCTCCCCGGACACCGCCCAGCTTCCTCCCTGACACCGCCCAGCCTCTCTTCCGACACCGCCCAGCTTCCTCCCCGACACAGCCCAGCCTCCTACCGACACCGCCCAGCCTCTCTCCCGACACCGCCCAGCCTCTCCCCGGACACCGCCCAGCTTCCTCCCCGACACCGCCCAGCCTCTCTCCCGACACCGCCCAGCTTCCTCCCCGACACAGCCCAGCCTCCTCCCGACACCGCCCAGCCTCTCTCCCGACACCGACCAGCCTCTCTCCCGACACCGCCCTGCCTCCTCCCGACACCGCTCAGTCTCTCTCCCGACACCGCCCAGCCTCTCTGCCGACACCGCACAGCCTCTCCCTCGACACAGCCCAGACTCTCCCTCGACACCACCCAGCCTCTCCCCCGACACTGGCCAGCCTATCCCCCGACACCGCCCAGCTTCTCCCCGACACCGCCCAGCCTGTCCCCCGTCACCGCCCAGCCTCTCCCCGACCCCGCCCAGCCTGTCCCCCGACACCGTCCAGCCTCTCTCCGACACTGCCCAGCCTCTCCCCCGACACTGCCCAGCCTCTCCCTGGACACCGCTTAGCCTCTCTCCCGACACCGCCCAGCCTCCTCCCGACACCGCCCAGCCTCTCCCCGACACCGCCCAGCCTCCTCCCGACACCGCCCAGCCTCTCCCCGACACCGCCCAGCCTCCTCCCGACACCGCCCAGCCTCTCCCCCGACACCGCTCAGCCTCTCTCCTGACACAGCCCAGCCTCTCCCCCGACACCGCCCAGCCTCTCCCCCGACACCGCCCAGCCTCTCCCCCGACATCGCCCAGCCTCTCCCTGGCACCGCTCAGCCTCTCTCCCGACACCGCCCAGCCTCTCCCCCGACACCGCCCAGCTTCCTCCCCGACACAGCCCAGCCTCTCTCCCGACATCGCCCAGCTTCTCCCCCGACACCACCCAGCCTCTCTCCCGACACCGCCCAGCTTCCTCCCCGACACAGCCCAGCCTCTCTCCCGACACCGCCCAGCCTCTCTCCCGACACCGCCCTGCCTCTCCCCGACACAGCTCAGCCTCTCTCCCGACACCGCCCACCTTCCTCCCCGACACAGCCCTGCCTCTCCACGACACCGCCCAGCCTCTCCCCCGACACAGCTCAGCCTCTCTCCCGACACCGCCCAGCCTCCTCCCGACACCGCCCAGCCTCTCTCCCGACACCGCCCAGCCTCCTCCCGACACAGCCCAGCTTCCTCCCCGACACAGCCCAGCCTCCTACCGACACCGCCCAGCCTCTCTCCCGACACCGCCCAGCCTCCTCCCGACACCGCCCAGCCTCTCCCCCGACACCGCCCAGCCTCTCCCCCGACACCGCCCAGCCTCTCTCCCGACACCGCCCAGCTTCCTCCCCGACACAGCCCTGCCTCTCCAGGACACCGCCCAGCCTCTCCCCCGACACAGCTCAGCCTCTCTCCCGACACCGCCCAGCCTCCTCCCGACACCGCCCAGCCTCTCCCCGACACCGCCCAGCCTCCTCCCGACACCGCCCAGCCTCTCCCCCGACACCGCTCAGCCTCTCTCCTGACACAGCCCAGCCTCTCCCCCGACACCGCCCAGCCTCTCCCCCGACACCGCCCAGCCTCTCCCTGGCACCGCTCAGCCTCTCTCCCGACACCGCCCAGCCTCTCCCCCGACACCGCCCAGCCTCCTCCCGACACAGCCCAGCTTCCTCCCCGACACAGCCCAGCCTCTCCCCGACACCGCCCAGCCTCTCCCCCGACACCGCCCAGCCTCCTCCCGACACAGCCCAGCTTCCTCCCCGACACAGCCCAGCCTCCTACCGACACCGCCCAGCCTCTCTCCCGACACCGCCCAGCTTCCTCCCCGACACAGCCCTGCCTCTCCAGGACACCGCCCAGCCTCTCCCCCGACACAGCTCAGCCTCTCTCCCGACACCGCCCAGCCTCCTCCCGACACCGCCCAGCCTCTCCCTCGACACCGCCCAGCCTCCTCCCGACACCGCCCAGCCTCTCTCCCGACACCGCCCAGCCTCCTCCCGACACCGCCCAGCTTCCTCCCGACACCGCCCAGCCTCTCCCTCGACACCGCCCAGCCTCCTCCCGACACCGCCCAGCCTCCTCCCGACACCGCCCAGCCTCTCCCTCGACACCGCCCAGCCTCCTCCCGACACCGCCCAGCCTCTCTCCCGACACCGCCCAGCCTCTCTCCTGACACAGCCCAGTCTCTCCCCGGACACCGCCCAGCTTCTCCCCCGACACCGCCCAGCTTCCTCCCCGACACAGCCCAGCCTCCTCCCGACACCGCCCAGCTTCCTCCCCGACACAGCCCAGCCTCCTACCGACACCGCCCAGCCTCTCTCCCGACACCGCCCAGCCTCCTCCCGACACCGCCCAGCCTCTCCCCCGACACCGCCCAGCCTCTCCCCCGACACAGCCCAGCCTCTCCCCCGACACCGCCCAGCCTCTCCCCCGACACCGCCCAGCCTCTCCCCCGACACCGCACAGCCACTCCCCCGACACAGCCCAACCTCTCCCCCGAAACCGCCCAGCCTCTCCCCCCACACCGCACAGCCTCTCCCTCGACACCGCCCAGCCTCTCCCCCGACACCGCCCAGTCTCTCCCCCGACACGGCCCAGCCTCTCCCTCGACACCGCCCAGACTCTCCCCCGACACCGCCCAGCTTCTCCCCGACACCGTCCAGCCTCTCTCCGACACCGCCCAGCCTCTCCCCCGACACCGTCCAGCCTCTCTCCGACACGGCCCAGCCTGTCCCCCGACACCGCCCAGCCCCTCCCCCGACACCGTCCAGCCTCTCTCCGACACCGCCCAGCCTCTCCCCCGACACCGCCCAGCCTCTCCCTGGACACCGCTTAGCCTCTCCCCCGACACCGCCCAGCCTCTCCCTGGACACCGCTTAGCCTCTCTCCCGACACCGCCCAGCCTCTCCCCCGACACAGCCCAGCCTCTCCCTCGACACAGCCCAGACTCTCCCTCGACACCACCCAGCCTCTCCCCCGACACTGGCCAGCCTATCCCCCGACACCGCCCAGCTTCTCCCCGACACCGCCCAGCCTCCCCGCGACACCGCCCAGCCTCTCCCCGACACCGCCCAGCCTGTCCCCCGACACCGTCCAGCCTCTCTCCGACACTGCCCAGCCTCTCCCCCGACACCGCCCAGCCTCTCCCTGGACACCGCTTAGCCTCTCTCCCGACACCGCCCAGCCTCTCCCCCGACACAGCCCAGCCTCTCCCTCGACACAGCCCAGACTCTCCCTCGACACCACCCAGCCTCTCCCCCGACACTGGCCAGCCTATCCCCCGACACCGCCCAGCTTCTCCCCGACACCGCCCAGCCTCCCCGCGACACCGCCCAGCCTCTCCCCGACACCGCCCAGCCTGTCCCCCGACACCGTCCAGCCTCTCTCCGACACTGCCCAGCCTCTCTCCCGACACCGCCCAGCCTCCTCCCGACACCGCCCAGCCTCCTCCCGACACCGCCCAGCCTCTCCCCGACACCGCCCAGCCTCCTCCCGACACCGCCCAGCCTCTCCCCCGACACCGCCCAGCCTCTCCCCCGACACCGCCCAGCCTCTGCCCGACACCGCCCAGCCTCTCCCTGGACACCGCCCAGCCTCTCTCCCGACACCGCCCAGCCTCTCCCCGGACACCGCCCAGCTTCCTCCCTGACACCGCCCAGCCTCTCTCCCGACACCGCCCAGCTTCCTCCCCGACACAGCCCAGCCTCCTACCGACACCGCCCAGCCTCTCTCCCGACACCGCCCAGCCTCTCCCCGGACACCGCCCAGCTTCCTCCCCGACACCGCCCAGCCTCTCTCCCGACACCGCCCAGCTTCCTCCCCGACACAGCCCAGCCTCCTCCCGACACCGCCCAGCCTCTCTCCCGACACCGACCAGCCTCTCTCCCGACACCGCCCTGCCTCCTCCCGACACCGCTCAGTCTCTCTCCCGACACCGCCCAGCCTCTCTGCCGACACCGCACAGCCTCTCCCTCGACACAGCCCAGACTCTCCCTCGACACCACCCAGCCTCTCCCCCGACACTGGCCAGCCTATCCCCCGACACCGCCCAGCTTCTCCCCGACACCGCCCAGCCTGTCCCCCGTCACCGCCCAGCCTCTCCCCGACCCCGCCCAGCCTGTCCCCCGACACCGTCCAGCCTCTCTCCGACACTGCCCAGCCTCTCCCCCGACACTGCCCAGCCTCTCCCTGGACACCGCTTAGCCTCTCTCCCGACACCGCCCAGCCTCCTCCCGACACCGCCCAGCCTCCTCCCGACACCGCCCAGCCTCTCCCCGACACCGCCCAGCCTCCTCCCGACACCGCCCAGCCTCTCCCCCGACACCGCTCAGCCTCTCTCCTGACACAGCCCAGCCTCTCCCCCGACACCGCCCAGCCTCTCCCCCGACACCGCCCAGCCTCTCCCCCGACATCGCCCAGCCTCTCCCCCGACACCGCCCAGCCTCTCCCCCGACACCGCCCAGCCTCTCCCCCGACACCGCCCAGCCTCTCCCCCGACACCGCTCAGCCTCTCTCCTGACACAGCCCAGCCTCTCCCCCGACACCGCCCAGCCTCTCCCCCGACACCGCCCAGCCTCTCCCCCGACATCGCCCAGCCTCTCCCCCGACACCGCCCAGCTTCCTCCCCGACACAGCCCAGCCTCTCTCCCGACATCGCCCAGCTTCTCCCCCGACACCACCCAGCCTCTCTCCCGACACCGCCCAGCTTCCTCCCCGACACAGCCCAGCCTCTCTCCCGACACCGCCCAGCCTCTCTCCCGACACCGCCCTGCCTCTCCCCGACACAGCTCAGCCTCTCTCCCGACACCGCCCACCTTCCTCCCCGACACAGCCCTGCCTCTCCCGACACCGCCCAGCCTCTCCCCCGACACCGCCCAGCCTCTCCCCCGACACAGCTCAGCCTCTCCCCCGACACCGCCCAGCCTCCTCCCGACACCGCCCAGCCTCTCTCCCGACACCGCCCAGCCTCCTCCCGACACAGCCCAGCTTCCTCCCCGACACAGCCCAGCCTCCTACCGACACCGCCCAGCCTCTCTCCCGACACCGCCCAGCCTCCTCCCGACACCGCCCAGCCTCTCCCCCGACACCGCCCAGCCTCTCCCCCGACACCGCCCAGCCTCTCTCCCGACACCGCCCAGCCTCTCCCCCGACACCGCCCAGCATCTCCCCGACACAGCTCAGCCTCTCCCCCGACACAGCTCAGCCTCTCTCCCGACACCGCCCAGCCTCCTCCCGACACCGCCCAGCCTCTCCCTCGACACCGCCCAGCCTCCTCCCGACACCGCCCAGCCTCTCTCCCGACACCGCCCAGCCTCCTCCCGACACCGCCCAGCTTCCTCCCGACACCGCCCAGCCTCTCCCTCGACACCGCCCAGCCTCCTCCCGACACCGCCCAGCCTCCTCCCGACACCGCCCAGCCTCTCCCTCGACACCGCCCAGCCTCCTCCCGACACCGCCCAGCCTCTCTCCCGACACCGCCCAGCCTCTCTCCTGACACAGCCCAGTCTCTCCCCGGACACCGCCCAGCTTCTCCCCCGACACCGCCCAGCTTCCTCCCCGACACAGCCCAGCCTCCTCCCGACACCGCCCAGCTTCCTCCCCGACACAGCCCAGCCTCCTACCGACACCGCCCAGCCTCTCTCCCGACACCGCCCAGCCTCCTCCCGACACCGCCCAGCCTCTCCCCCGACACCGCCCAGCCCCTCCCCCGACACAGCCCAGCCTCTCCCCCGACACCGCCCAGCCTCTCCCCCGACACCGCCCAGCCTCTCCCCCGACACCGCACAGCCACTCCCCCGACACAGCCCAACCTCTCCCCCGAAACCGCCCAGCCTCTCCCCCCACACCGCACAGCCTCTCCCTCGACACCGCCCAGCCTCTCCCCCGACACCGCCCAGTCTCTCCCCCGACACGGCCCAGCCTCTCCCTCGACACCGCCCAGACTCTCCCCCGACACCGCCCAGCTTCTCCCCGACACCGTCCAGCCTCTCTCCGACACCGCCCAGCCTCTCCCCCGACACCGTCCAGCCTCTCTCCGACACGGCCCAGCCTGTCCCCCGACACCGCCCAGCCCCTCCCCCGACACCGTCCAGCCTCTCTCCGACACCGCCCAGCCTCTCCCCCGACACCGCCCAGCCTCTCCCTGGACACCGCTTAGCCTCTCCCCCGACACCGCCCAGCCTCTCCCTGGACACCGCTTAGCCTCTCTCCCGACACCGCCCAGCCTCTCCCCCGACACAGCCCAGCCTCTCCCTCGACACAGCCCAGACTCTCCCTCGACACCACCCAGCCTCTCCCCCGACACTGGCCAGCCTATCCCCCGACACCGCCCAGCTTCTCCCCGACACCGCCCAGCCTCCCCGCGACACCGCCCAGCCTCTCCCCGACACCGCCCAGCCTGTCCCCCGACACCGTCCAGCCTCTCTCCGACACTGCCCAGCCTCTCCCCCGACACCGCCCAGCCTCTCCCTGGACACCGCTTAGCCTCTCTCCCGACACCGCCCAGCCTCTCCCCCGACACAGCCCAGCCTCTCCCTCGACACAGCCCAGACTCTCCCTCGACACCACCCAGCCTCTCCCCCGACACTGGCCAGCCTATCCCCCGACACCGCCCAGCTTCTCCCCGACACCGCCCAGCCTCCCCGCGACACCGCCCAGCCTCTCCCCGACACCGCCCAGCCTGTCCCCCGACACCGTCCAGCCTCTCTCCGACACTGCCCAGCCTCTCTCCCGACACAGCCCAGCCTCCTCCCGACACCGCCCAGCCTCCTCCCGACACCGCCCAGCCTCTCCCCGACACCGCCCAGCCTCCTCCCGACACCGCCCAGCCTCTCCCCCGACACCGCCCAGCCTCTCCCCCGACACCGCCCAGCCTCTGCCCGACACCGCCCAGCCTCTCCCTGGACACCGCCCAGCCTCTCTCCCGACACCGCCCAGCCTCTCCCCGGACACCGCCCAGCTTCCTCCCTGACACCGCCCAGCCTCTCTCCCGACACCGCCCAGCTTCCTCCCCGACACAGCCCAGCCTCCTACCGACACCGCCCAGCCTCTCTCCCGACACCGCCCAGCCTCTCCCCGGACACCGCCCAGCTTCCTCCCCGACACCGCCCAGCCTCTCTCCCGACACCGCCCAGCTTCCTCCCCGACACAGCCCAGCCTCCTCCCGACACCGCCCAGCCTCTCTCCCGACACCGACCAGCCTCTCTCCCGACACCGCCCTGCCTCCTCCCGACACCGCTCAGTCTCTCTCCCGACACCGCCCAGCCTCTCTGCCGACACCGCACAGCCTCTCCCTCGACACAGCCCAGACTCTCCCTCGACACCACCCAGCCTCTCCCCCGACACTGGCCAGCCTATCCCCCGACACCGCCCAGCTTCTCCCCGACACCGCCCAGCCTGTCCCCCGTCACCGCCCAGCCTCTCCCCGACCCCGCCCAGCCTGTCCCCCGACACCGTCCAGCCTCTCTCCGACACTGCCCAGCCTCTCCCCCGACACTGCCCAGCCTCTCCCTGGACACCGCTTAGCCTCTCTCCCGACACCGCCCAGCCTCCTCCCGACACCGCCCAGCCTCCTCCCGACACCGCCCAGCCTCTCCCCGACACCGCCCAGCCTCCTCCCGACACCGCCCAGCCTCTCCCCCGACACCGCTCAGCCTCTCTCCTGACACAGCCCAGCCTCTCCCCCGACACCGCCCAGCCTCTCCCCCGACACCGCCCAGCCTCTCCCCCGACATCGCCCAGCCTCTCCCCCGACACCGCCCAGCCTCTCCCCCGACACCGCCCAGCCTCTCCCCCGACACCGCCCAGCCTCTCCCCCGACACCGCTCAGCCTCTCTCCTGACACAGCCCAGCCTCTCCCCCGACACCGCCCAGCCTCTCCCCCGACACCGCCCAGCCTCTCCCCCGACATCGCCCAGCCTCTCCCCCGACACCGCCCAGCTTCCTCCCCGACACAGCCCAGCCTCTCTCCCGACATCGCCCAGCTTCTCCCCCGACACCACCCAGCCTCTCTCCCGACACCGCCCAGCTTCCTCCCCGACACAGCCCAGCCTCTCTCCCGACACCGCCCAGCCTCTCTCCCGACACCGCCCAGCCTCTCCCCGACACAGCTCAGCCTCTCTCCCGACACCGCCCACCTTCCTCCCCGACACAGCCCTGCCTCTCCCGACACCGCCCAGCCTCTCCCCCGACACCGCCCAGCCTCTCCCCCGACACAGCTCAGCCTCTCCCCCGACACCGCCGCGCCTCTCTCCCGACACCGCCGCGCCTCTCTCCCGACATCGCCCAGCTTCTCCCCCGACACCACCCAGCCTCTCTCCCGACACCGCCCAGCTTCCTCCCCGACACAGCCCAGCCTCTCTCCCGACACCGCCCAGCCTCTCTCCCGACACCGCCCAGCCTCTCCCCGACACAGCTCAGCCTCTCTCCCGACACCGCCCACCTTCCTCCCCGACACAGCCCTGCCTCTCCCGACACCGCCCAGCCTCTCCCCCGACACCGCCCAGCCTCTCCCCCGACACAGCTCAGCCTCTCCCCCGACACCGCCGCGCCTCTCCCCCGACACCGCCCAGCCTCCTCCCGACACCGCCCAGCCTCTCTCCCGACACCGCCCAGCCTCCTCCCGACACAGCCCAGCTTCCTCCCCGACACAGCCCAGCCTCCTACCGACACCGCCCAGCCTCTCTCCCGACACCGCCCAGCCTCCTCCCGACACCGCCCAGCCTCTCCCCCGACACCGCCCAGCCTCTCCCCCGACACCGCCCAGCCTCTCTCCCGACACCGCCCAGCCTCTCCCCCGACACCGCCCAGCATCTCCCCGACACAGCTCAGCCTCTCTCCCGACACCGCCCAGCTTCCTCCCCGACACAGCCCTGCCTCTCCAGGACACCGCCCAGCCTCTCCCCCGACACAGCTCAGCCTCTCTCCCGACACCGACCAGCCTCCTCCCGACACCGCCCAGCCTCTCTCCCGACACCGCCCAGCCTCTCCCCCGACACCGCCCAGCCTCCTCCCGACACCGCCCAGCTTCCTCCCCGACACAGCCCAGCCTCCTCCCGACACCGCCCAGCCTCTCCCCCGACACCGCCCAGCCTCTCCCCCGACACAGCCCAGCCTCTCCCCCGACACCGCCCAGCCTCTCCCCCGACACCGCCCAGTCTCTCCCCCGACACGGCCCAGCCTCTCCCTCGACACAGCCCAGACTCTCCCCCGACACCGCCCAGCTTCTCCCCGACACCGCCCAGCCTGTCCCCCGACACCGTCCAGCCTCTCTCCGACACTGCCCAGCCTCTCCCCCGACACCGCCCAGCCTCTCCCTGGACACCGCTTAGCCTCTCTCCCGACACCGCCCAGCCTCCTCCCGACACCGCTCAGTCTCTCTCCCGACACCGCACAGCCTCTCCCTCGACACAGCCCAGACTCTCCCTCGGCACCACCCAGCCTCTCCCCCGACACTGGCCAGCCTATCCCCCGACACCGCCCAGCTTCTCCCCGACACCGCCCAGCCTCCCCGCGACACCGCCCAGCCTCTCCCCGACACCGCCCAGCCTGTCCCCCGACACCGTCCAGCCTCTCTCCGACACTGCCCAGCCTCTCCCCCGACACCGCCCAGCCTCTCCCTGGACACCGCTTAGCCTCTCTCCCGACACCGCCCAGCCTCCTCCCGACACCGCCCAGCCTCCTCCCGACACCGCCCAGCCTCTCCCCGACACCGCCCAGCCTCCTCCCGACACCGCCCAGCCTCTCCCCCGACACCGCTCAGCCTCTCTCCTGACACAGCCCAGCCTCTCCCCCGACACCGCCCAGCCTCTCCCCCGACACCGCCCAGCCTCTCCCTGGACACCGCCCAGCCTCTCTCCCGACACCGCCCAGCCTCTCCCCGGACACCGCCCAGCTTCCTCCCTGACACCGCCCAGCCTCTCTTCCGACACCGCCCAGCTTCCTCCCCGACACAGCCCAGCCTCCTACCGACACCGCCCAGCCTCTCTCCCGACACCGCCCAGCCTCTCCCCGGACACCGCCCAGCTTCCTCCCCGACACCGCCCAGCCTCTCTCCCGACACCGCCCAGCTTCCTCCCCGACACAGCCCAGCCTCCTCCCGACACCGCCCAGCCTCTCTCCCGACACCGACCAGCCTCTCTCCCGACACCGCCCTGCCTCCTCCCGACACCGCTCAGTCTCTCTCCCGACACCGCCCAGCCTCTCTGCCGACACCGCACAGCCTCTCCCTCGACACAGCCCAGACTCTCCCTCGACACCACCCAGCCTCTCCCCCGACACTGGCCAGCCTATCCCCCGACACCGCCCAGCTTCTCCCCGACACCGCCCAGCCTGTCCCCCGTCACCGCCCAGCCTCTCCCCGACCCCGCCCAGCCTGTCCCCCGACACCGTCCAGCCTCTCTCCGACACTGCCCAGCCTCTCCCCCGACACTGCCCAGCCTCTCCCTGGACACCGCTTAGCCTCTCTCCCGACACCGCCCAGCCTCCTCCCGACACCGCCCAGCCTCTCCCCGACACCGCCCAGCCTCCTCCCGACACCGCCCAGCCTCTCCCCGACACCGCCCAGCCTCCTCCCGACACCGCCCAGCCTCTCCCCCGACACCGCTCAGCCTCTCTCCTGACACAGCCCAGCCTCTCCCCCGACACCGCCCAGCCTCTCCCCCGACACCGCCCAGCCTCTCCCCCGACATCGCCCAGCCTCTCCCTGGCACCGCTCAGCCTCTCTCCCGACACCGCCCAGCCTCTCCCCCGACACCGCCCAGCTTCCTCCCCGACACAGCCCAGCCTCTCTCCCGACATCGCCCAGCTTCTCCCCCGACACCACCCAGCCTCTCTCCCGACACCGCCCAGCTTCCTCCCCGACACAGCCCAGCCTCTCTCCCGACACCGCCCAGCCTCTCTCCCGACACCGCCCTGCCTCTCCCCGACACAGCTCAGCCTCTCTCCCGACACCGCCCACCTTCCTCCCCGACACAGCCCTGCCTCTCCACGACACCGCCCAGCCTCTCCCCCGACACAGCTCAGCCTCTCTCCCGACACCGCCCAGCCTCCTCCCGACACCGCCCAGCCTCTCTCCCGACACCGCCCAGCCTCCTCCCGACACAGCCCAGCTTCCTCCCCGACACAGCCCAGCCTCCTACCGACACCGCCCAGCCTCTCTCCCGACACCGCCCAGCCTCCTCCCGACACCGCCCAGCCTCTCCCCCGACACCGCCCAGCCTCTCCCCCGACACCGCCCAGCCTCTCTCCCGACACCGCCCAGCTTCCTCCCCGACACAGCCCTGCCTCTCCAGGACACCGCCCAGCCTCTCCCCCGACACAGCTCAGCCTCTCTCCCGACACCGCCCAGCCTCCTCCCGACACCGCCCAGCCTCTCCCCGACACCGCCCAGCCTCCTCCCGACACCGCCCAGCCTCTCCCCCGACACCGCTCAGCCTCTCTCCTGACACAGCCCAGCCTCTCCCCCGACACCGCCCAGCCTCTCCCCCGACACCGCCCAGCCTCTCCCTGGCACCGCTCAGCCTCTCTCCCGACACCGCCCAGCCTCTCCCCCGACACCGCCCAGCCTCCTCCCGACACAGCCCAGCTTCCTCCCCGACACAGCCCAGCCTCTCCCCGACACCGCCCAGCCTCTCCCCCGACACCGCCCAGCCTCCTCCCGACACAGCCCAGCTTCCTCCCCGACACAGCCCAGCCTCCTACCGACACCGCCCAGCCTCTCTCCCGACACCGCCCAGCTTCCTCCCCGACACAGCCCTGCCTCTCCAGGACACCGCCCAGCCTCTCCCCCGACACAGCTCAGCCTCTCTCCCGACACCGCCCAGCCTCCTCCCGACACCGCCCAGCCTCTCCCTCGACACCGCCCAGCCTCCTCCCGACACCGCCCAGCCTCTCTCCCGACACCGCCCAGCCTCCTCCCGACACCGCCCAGCTTCCTCCCGACACCGCCCAGCCTCTCCCTCGACACCGCCCAGCCTCCTCCCGACACCGCCCAGCCTCCTCCCGACACCGCCCAGCCTCTCCCTCGACACCGCCCAGCCTCCTCCCGACACCGCCCAGCCTCTCTCCCGACACCGCCCAGCCTCTCTCCTGACACAGCCCAGTCTCTCCCCGGACACCGCCCAGCTTCTCCCCCGACACCGCCCAGCTTCCTCCCCGACACAGCCCAGCCTCCTCCCGACACCGCCCAGCTTCCTCCCCGACACAGCCCAGCCTCCTACCGACACCGCCCAGCCTCTCTCCCGACACCGCCCAGCCTCCTCCCGACACCGCCCAGCCTCTCCCCCGACACCGCCCAGCCTCTCCCCCGACACAGCCCAGCCTCTCCCCCGACACCGCCCAGCCTCTCCCCCGACACCGCCCAGCCTCTCCCCCGACACCGCACAGCCACTCCCCCGACACAGCCCAACCTCTCCCCCGAAACCGCCCAGCCTCTCCCCCCACACCGCACAGCCTCTCCCTCGACACCGCCCAGCCTCTCCCCCGACACCGCCCAGTCTCTCCCCCGACACGGCCCAGCCTCTCCCTCGACACCGCCCAGACTCTCCCCCGACACCGCCCAGCTTCTCCCCGACACCGTCCAGCCTCTCTCCGACACCGCCCAGCCTCTCCCCCGACACCGTCCAGCCTCTCTCCGACACGGCCCAGCCTGTCCCCCGACACCGCCCAGCCCCTCCCCCGACACCGTCCAGCCTCTCTCCGACACCGCCCAGCCTCTCCCCCGACACCGCCCAGCCTCTCCCTGGACACCGCTTAGCCTCTCCCCCGACACCGCCCAGCCTCTCCCTGGACACCGCTTAGCCTCTCTCCCGACACCGCCCAGCCTCTCCCCCGACACAGCCCAGCCTCTCCCTCGACACAGCCCAGACTCTCCCTCGACACCACCCAGCCTCTCCCCCGACACTGGCCAGCCTATCCCCCGACACCGCCCAGCTTCTCCCCGACACCGCCCAGCCTCCCCGCGACACCGCCCAGCCTCTCCCCGACACCGCCCAGCCTGTCCCCCGACACCGTCCAGCCTCTCTCCGACACTGCCCAGCCTCTCCCCCGACACCGCCCAGCCTCTCCCTGGACACCGCTTAGCCTCTCTCCCGACACCGCCCAGCCTCTCCCCCGACACAGCCCAGCCTCTCCCTCGACACAGCCCAGACTCTCCCTCGACACCACCCAGCCTCTCCCCCGACACTGGCCAGCCTATCCCCCGACACCGCCCAGCTTCTCCCCGACACCGCCCAGCCTCCCCGCGACACCGCCCAGCCTCTCCCCGACACCGCCCAGCCTGTCCCCCGACACCGTCCAGCCTCTCTCCGACACTGCCCAGCCTCTCTCCCGACACCGCCCAGCCTCCTCCCGACACCGCCCAGCCTCCTCCCGACACCGCCCAGCCTCTCCCCGACACCGCCCAGCCTCCTCCCGACACCGCCCAGCCTCTCCCCCGACACCGCCCAGCCTCTCCCCCGACACCGCCCAGCCTCTGCCCGACACCGCCCAGCCTCTCCCTGGACACCGCCCAGCCTCTCTCCCGACACCGCCCAGCCTCTCCCCGGACACCGCCCAGCTTCCTCCCTGACACCGCCCAGCCTCTCTCCCGACACCGCCCAGCTTCCTCCCCGACACAGCCCAGCCTCCTACCGACACCGCCCAGCCTCTCTCCCGACACCGCCCAGCCTCTCCCCGGACACCGCCCAGCTTCCTCCCCGACACCGCCCAGCCTCTCTCCCGACACCGCCCAGCTTCCTCCCCGACACAGCCCAGCCTCCTCCCGACACCGCCCAGCCTCTCTCCCGACACCGACCAGCCTCTCTCCCGACACCGCCCTGCCTCCTCCCGACACCGCTCAGTCTCTCTCCCGACACCGCCCAGCCTCTCTGCCGACACCGCACAGCCTCTCCCTCGACACAGCCCAGACTCTCCCTCGACACCACCCAGCCTCTCCCCCGACACTGGCCAGCCTATCCCCCGACACCGCCCAGCTTCTCCCCGACACCGCCCAGCCTGTCCCCCGTCACCGCCCAGCCTCTCCCCGACCCCGCCCAGCCTGTCCCCCGACACCGTCCAGCCTCTCTCCGACACTGCCCAGCCTCTCCCCCGACACTGCCCAGCCTCTCCCTGGACACCGCTTAGCCTCTCTCCCGACACCGCCCAGCCTCCTCCCGACACCGCCCAGCCTCCTCCCGACACCGCCCAGCCTCTCCCCGACACCGCCCAGCCTCCTCCCGACACCGCCCAGCCTCTCCCCCGACACCGCTCAGCCTCTCTCCTGACACAGCCCAGCCTCTCCCCCGACACCGCCCAGCCTCTCCCCCGACACCGCCCAGCCTCTCCCCCGACATCGCCCAGCCTCTCCCCCGACACCGCCCAGCCTCTCCCCCGACACCGCCCAGCCTCTCCCCCGACACCGCCCAGCCTCTCCCCCGACACCGCTCAGCCTCTCTCCTGACACAGCCCAGCCTCTCCCCCGACACCGCCCAGCCTCTCCCCCGACACCGCCCAGCCTCTCCCCCGACATCGCCCAGCCTCTCCCCCGACACCGCCCAGCTTCCTCCCCGACACAGCCCAGCCTCTCTCCCGACATCGCCCAGCTTCTCCCCCGACACCACCCAGCCTCTCTCCCGACACCGCCCAGCTTCCTCCCCGACACAGCCCAGCCTCTCTCCCGACACCGCCCAGCCTCTCTCCCGACACCGCCCTGCCTCTCCCCGACACAGCTCAGCCTCTCTCCCGACACCGCCCACCTTCCTCCCCGACACAGCCCTGCCTCTCCCGACACCGCCCAGCCTCTCCCCCGACACCGCCCAGCCTCTCCCCCGACACAGCTCAGCCTCTCCCCCGACACCGCCCAGCCTCCTCCCGACACCGCCCAGCCTCTCTCCCGACACCGCCCAGCCTCCTCCCGACACAGCCCAGCTTCCTCCCCGACACAGCCCAGCCTCCTACCGACACCGCCCAGCCTCTCTCCCGACACCGCCCAGCCTCCTCCCGACACCGCCCAGCCTCTCCCCCGACACCGCCCAGCCTCTCCCCCGACACCGCCCAGCCTCTCCCCCGACACCGCCCAGCATCTCCCCGACACAGCTCAGCCTCTCCCCCGACACAGCTCAGCCTCTCTCCCGACACCGCCCAGCCTCCTCCCGACACCGCCCAGCCTCTCCCTCGACACCGCCCAGCCTCCTCCCGACACCGCCCAGCCTCTCTCCCGACACCGCCCAGCCTCCTCCCGACACCGCCCAGCTTCCTCCCGACACCGCCCAGCCTCTCCCTCGACACCGCCCAGCCTCCTCCCGACACCGCCCAGCCTCCTCCCGACACCGCCCAGCCTCTCCCTCGACACCGCCCAGCCTCCTCCCGACACCGCCCAGCCTCTCTCCCGACACCGCCCAGCCTCTCTCCTGACACAGCCCAGTCTCTCCCCGGACACCGCCCAGCTTCTCCCCCGACACCGCCCAGCTTCCTCCCCGACACAGCCCAGCCTCCTCCCGACACCGCCCAGCTTCCTCCCCGACACAGCCCAGCCTCCTACCGACACCGCCCAGCCTCTCTCCCGACACCGCCCAGCCTCCTCCCGACACCGCCCAGCCTCTCCCCCGACACCGCCCAGCCTCTCCCCCGACACAGCCCAGCCTCTCCCCCGACACCGCCCAGCCTCTCCCCCGACACCGCCCAGCCTCTCCCCCGACACCGCACAGCCACTCCCCCGACACAGCCCAACCTCTCCCCCGAAACCGCCCAGCCTCTCCCCCCACACCGCACAGCCTCTCCCTCGACACCGCCCAGCCTCTCCCCCGACACCGCCCAGTCTCTCCCCCGACACGGCCCAGCCTCTCCCTCGACACCGCCCAGACTCTCCCCCGACACCGCCCAGCTTCTCCCCGACACCGTCCAGCCTCTCTCCGACACCGCCCAGCCTCTCCCCCGACACCGTCCAGCCTCTCTCCGACACGGCCCAGCCTGTCCCCCGACACCGCCCAGCCCCTCCCCCGACACCGTCCAGCCTCTCTCCGACACCGCCCAGCCTCTCCCCCGACACCGCCCAGCCTCTCCCTGGACACCGCTTAGCCTCTCCCCCGACACCGCCCAGCCTCTCCCTGGACACCGCTTAGCCTCTCTCCCGACACCGCCCAGCCTCTCCCCCGACACAGCCCAGCCTCTCCCTCGACACAGCCCAGACTCTCCCTCGACACCACCCAGCCTCTCCCCCGACACTGGCCAGCCTATCCCCCGACACCGCCCAGCTTCTCCCCGACACCGCCCAGCCTCCCCGCGACACCGCCCAGCCTCTCCCCGACACCGCCCAGCCTGTCCCCCGACACCGTCCAGCCTCTCTCCGACACTGCCCAGCCTCTCCCCCGACACCGCCCAGCCTCTCCCTGGACACCGCTTAGCCTCTCTCCCGACACCGCCCAGCCTCTCCCCCGACACAGCCCAGCCTCTCCCTCGACACAGCCCAGACTCTCCCTCGACACCACCCAGCCTCTCCCCCGACACTGGCCAGCCTATCCCCCGACACCGCCCAGCTTCTCCCCGACACCGCCCAGCCTCCCCGCGACACCGCCCAGCCTCTCCCCGACACCGCCCAGCCTGTCCCCCGACACCGTCCAGCCTCTCTCCGACACTGCCCAGCCTCTCTCCCGACACAGCCCAGCCTCCTCCCGACACCGCCCAGCCTCCTCCCGACACCGCCCAGCCTCTCCCCGACACCGCCCAGCCTCCTCCCGACACCGCCCAGCCTCTCCCCCGACACCGCCCAGCCTCTCCCCCGACACCGCCCAGCCTCTGCCCGACACCGCCCAGCCTCTCCCTGGACACCGCCCAGCCTCTCTCCCGACACCGCCCAGCCTCTCCCCGGACACCGCCCAGCTTCCTCCCTGACACCGCCCAGCCTCTCTCCCGACACCGCCCAGCTTCCTCCCCGACACAGCCCAGCCTCCTACCGACACCGCCCAGCCTCTCTCCCGACACCGCCCAGCCTCTCCCCGGACACCGCCCAGCTTCCTCCCCGACACCGCCCAGCCTCTCTCCCGACACCGCCCAGCTTCCTCCCCGACACAGCCCAGCCTCCTCCCGACACCGCCCAGCCTCTCTCCCGACACCGACCAGCCTCTCTCCCGACACCGCCCTGCCTCCTCCCGACACCGCTCAGTCTCTCTCCCGACACCGCCCAGCCTCTCTGCCGACACCGCACAGCCTCTCCCTCGACACAGCCCAGACTCTCCCTCGACACCACCCAGCCTCTCCCCCGACACTGGCCAGCCTATCCCCCGACACCGCCCAGCTTCTCCCCGACACCGCCCAGCCTGTCCCCCGTCACCGCCCAGCCTCTCCCCGACCCCGCCCAGCCTGTCCCCCGACACCGTCCAGCCTCTCTCCGACACTGCCCAGCCTCTCCCCCGACACTGCCCAGCCTCTCCCTGGACACCGCTTAGCCTCTCTCCCGACACCGCCCAGCCTCCTCCCGACACCGCCCAGCCTCCTCCCGACACCGCCCAGCCTCTCCCCGACACCGCCCAGCCTCCTCCCGACACCGCCCAGCCTCTCCCCCGACACCGCTCAGCCTCTCTCCTGACACAGCCCAGCCTCTCCCCCGACACCGCCCAGCCTCTCCCCCGACACCGCCCAGCCTCTCCCCCGACATCGCCCAGCCTCTCCCCCGACACCGCCCAGCCTCTCCCCCGACACCGCCCAGCCTCTCCCCCGACACCGCCCAGCCTCTCCCCCGACACCGCTCAGCCTCTCTCCTGACACAGCCCAGCCTCTCCCCCGACACCGCCCAGCCTCTCCCCCGACACCGCCCAGCCTCTCCCCCGACATCGCCCAGCCTCTCCCCCGACACCGCCCAGCTTCCTCCCCGACACAGCCCAGCCTCTCTCCCGACATCGCCCAGCTTCTCCCCCGACACCACCCAGCCTCTCTCCCGACACCGCCCAGCTTCCTCCCCGACACAGCCCAGCCTCTCTCCCGACACCGCCCAGCCTCTCTCCCGACACCGCCCTGCCTCTCCCCGACACAGCTCAGCCTCTCTCCCGACACCGCCCACCTTCCTCCCCGACACAGCCCTGCCTCTCCCGACACCGCCCAGCCTCTCCCCCGACACCGCCCAGCCTCTCCCCCGACACAGCTCAGCCTCTCCCCCGACACCGCCCAGCCTCCTCCCGACACCGCCCAGCCTCTCTCCCGACACCGCCCAGCCTCCTCCCGACACAGCCCAGCTTCCTCCCCGACACAGCCCAGCCTCCTACCGACACCGCCCAGCCTCTCTCCCGACACCGCCCAGCCTCCTCCCGACACCGCCCAGCCTCTCCCCCGACACCGCCCAGCCTCTCCCCCGACACCGCCCAGCCTCTCTCCCGACACCGCCCAGCCTCTCCCCCGACACCGCCCAGCATCTCCCCGACACAGCTCAGCCTCTCTCCCGACACCGCCCAGCTTCCTCCCCGACACAGCCCTGCCTCTCCAGGACACCGCCCAGCCTCTCCCCCGACACAGCTCAGCCTCTCTCCCGACACCGACCAGCCTCCTCCCGACACCGCCCAGCCTCTCTCCCGACACCGCCCAGCCTCTCCCCCGACACCGCCCAGCCTCCTCCCGACACCGCCCAGCTTCCTCCCCGACACAGCCCAGCCTCCTCCCGACACCGCCCAGCCTCTCCCCCGACACCGCCCAGCCTCTCCCCCGACACAGCCCAGCCTCTCCCCCGACACAGCCCAGCCTCTCCCCCGACACCGCCCAGCCTCTCCCCCGACACCGCCCAGCCTCTCCCCCGACACCGCACAGCCACTCCCCCGACACAGCCCAGCCTCTCCCCCGACACCGCCCAGCCTCTCTCCCGACACCGCCCTGCCTCTCCCCGACACAGCTCAGCCTCTCTCCCGACACCGCCCAGCTTCCTCCCCGACACAGCCCTGCCTCTCCAGGACACCGCACAGCCACTCCCCCGACACAGCCCAGCCTCTCCCCCGACACAGCTCAGCCTCTCTCCCGACACCGCCCAGCTTCTCCCCCGACACCGCCCAGCCACTCCCCCGACACAGCCCAACCTCTCCCCCGAAACCGCCCAGCCTCTCCCCCCACACCGCACAGCCTCTCCCTCGACACCGCCCAGCCTCTCCCCCGACACCGCCCAGTCTCTCCCCCGACACGGCCCAGCCTCTCCCTCGACACAGCCCAGACTCTCCCCCGACACCGCCCAGCTTCTCCCCGACACCGCCCAGCCTCTCCCTGGACACCGCTTAGCCTCTCTCCCGACACCGCCCAGCCTCCTCCCGACACCGCTCAGTCTCTCTCCCGACACCGCACAGCCTCTCCCTCGACACAGCCCAGACTCTCCCTCGACACCACCCAGCCTCTCCCCCGACACTGGCCAGCCTATCCCCCGACACCGCCCAGCTTCTCCCCGACACCGCCCAGCCTCCCCGCGACACCGCCCAGCCTCTCCCCGACACCGCCCAGCCTGTCCCCCGACACCGTCCAGCCTCTCTCCGACACTGCCCAGCCTCTCCCCCGACACCGCCCAGCCTCTCCCTGGACACCGCTTAGCCTCTCTCCCGACACCGCCCAGCCTCCTCCCGACACCGCCCAGCCTCCTCCCGACACCGCCCAGCCTCTCCCCGACACCGCCCAGCCTCCTCCCGACACCGCCCAGCCTCTCCCCCGACACCGCTCAGCCTCTCTCCTGACACAGCCCAGCCTTTCCCCCGACACCGCCCAGCCTCTGCCCGACACCGCCCAGCCTCTCCCTGGACACCGCCCAGCCTCTCTCCCGACACCGCCCAGCCTCTCCCCGGACACCGCCCAGCTTCCTCCCTGACACCGCCCAGCCTCTCTTCCGACACCGCCCAGCTTCCTCCCCGACACAGCCCAGCCTCCTACCGACACCGCCCAGCCTCTCTCCCGACTGTCATGATATTCAAACACACACATCATGATGGACACACTAACAGGCAAATCAGAGTACACAACACCACAACCAATCACAGACAAGAACACCAACCACATAAAAAGCACGAGCACGACACCTGGAGGTCAGTAGGTCTGGGGAGAAGGAAGCATGAAAGAGCTGTTGAAACACCACAAGCAGGGAGCCCCCCACGTGCAGAGTGCAAAGACCAAGTTGTAAATAGTGAGTTTAAATAAACAAGTGTTGTACCATATGCAACTGTGTTGGCTCTTCTGTGTGTTAGAACACCCAACACCACATGGTACAGGAGTGGATCGATACCTGCCTACCAACCTGCCATTCTGGACATGGACCACACCGGCAAACCGCAGCCGATGCAAGTCACGGGGAACCTAGGCACCAACTGGAAGCTCTACAGGCAGCGATTTGACCTGTACATCCGTGCCACCGAAAAACAGAATGTCTCGGATGATTCGAAGATTGCAATGCTCCTCTTCTACGCAGGCCCCCACCCAAATGATGTCTTTAATTCACTGGTGTTCGAGGAAGGCGAAAACCAGGCCAAATATGACACGGTCATCCTCAAAATGGACCAGCACTTTCAAACTGAAGTAAACGAAACTTTCGAAAGATACATCTTTCAGCAACGCCTGCAAGGTAAGGAGGAGCTTTTTCAACCCTTTTTGACGCACCTCCGGATTCTAGCGCAGTCCTGCGGTTACGGCACCACCACAGAGTCCATGATCAGGGACCAGATTGTTTTTGGCGTTGCCTCCAGTGGCCTACGCCAGCAGCTTCTTAAAATAAAGAGCCTCACCTTAGCGTCTGCTGTGGAAGCCTGTGTCCTCCATGAAAATGCGACCTGCCGTTTTGCCCGATTTCAGGCGTCCGAGTTGGCACGGAGGGGGTCCCCAGCCGTCGAATCGGCAAGCCAGGCCGCCCACGACGTTGAACGCATCCAGGCCGTCGATTTCTTCCCGCCCCACGGCCCGGACGACAGCGGCCGCTTCCCGCGCTTTTCGCGGTCTCCCGCGCAGGTGCGCGCCAAGAATAACGGCCACAACGAGGGACGCACTGCGCAGGCGCGCCCACCGCAAGATCGCACTGCGCATGCGCAGTGGCGCAACGAACGCCGTGACGTCATGACGTGCAGCAAGTGTGGAGGTCTACACTTAAAAGGGCAATGTCCTGCAAAATACCAACAGTGCAACAGATGTGCCATGATAGGCCACTACGCAGCCCGCTGTCGTGCGGCTCAACCCATGGATCCGGCGCATCCTCGACAACCTCGCACACGAGTCAGGACCGTCCAGCCCACGCATCAAGACTTCCAGTTAAGTGATGCAGATGACCAGGATGACTTCAGAGTTGCCGTCATTGATGTCAACAAGGTCAATGCCATCAATCCAGACGATGAGTGGTGTGCCACCCTGACGGTCAACCGATCGCGCGTCGCCTTCCGTCTGGACACCGGCGCATCCGCCAACCTGATTGCTTACTCTGCAGTCCAGGCCATGAAGGTCAAACCACTCATCACACCATCCCGGCTTAAGATGGTTGACTATAACGGGAACGTTATCCCGTCCGCAGGATCTTGCCAGCTACAGGTGACTCACAAGGGGTACACGGCCACACTCCCCTTCGAAGTTGTGGGCTCATCAAAGGACTCGTTACTGGGCGCACAAGCGTGTAAGGTCCTTCACCTGGTACAGCGCATCATGTCTCTCTCTCCAGATGAGATATCCGACTTCCCGGATGCTGAGTTCCACGCGAATCTCCATTCCCTCCTCGCTCACAACCAGGAGGTTTTTGAAGGCATGGGGACATTGCCACACACGTACAAGATTCGACTCAGACCGGACGCCATCCCTGTCGTTCACGCACCTCGCAGGGTTCCTGCGCCTCTCAAAGACCGCCTCAAGGCACAACTGCACAACCTGTCAGAGGTTTCAGCCGGCGCAACCTCCGGAAACACTTCTACCACACGAGATGGTGACGTCCCCCTGGGCGAAGGTGGGTGTTGACCTATTTCACGCGCTCGGCAGAGATTACATTGTTATTATAGACTACTTCTCAAACTACCCGGAAGTCATGCCTCTCCATGATCTGACGTCGTCCGCAGTCATTGGGGCCTGCAAGGAAACGTTTGCTCGCCATGGCATTCCAAGGACTGTCATGTCAGACAATGGACCTTGTTTTGCCAGCCGTGAATGGTCGTCCTTTGCCGCAGCATATGGTTTCACTCATGTGACATCCAGCCCTCTGCATCCACAATCGAACGGGAAGGCTGAAAAGGGTGTCCACATCGCAAAGCGGCTCCTGTGCAAGGCGGCTGATGCCGGATCGGACTTTAACCTTGCCTTGCTGGCCTATCGATCGGCCCCGTTATCCACGGGCCTCTCGCCAGCGCAGCTACTAATGGGTCGCTCCCTCAGGACGACGGTACCTTCCGTCCTGGCACCGACAACAGACCATGAGGCGGTTCTTCGGGACATGCAACTGCAGCGTGATCGCCAGAAAGGTCGGTACGACACACGAGCGACGGACCTGCCCCCCCTGTCCTCCGGAGACAAAGTACGCGTCCATCAACCGTATGGTGGCTGGTCAGCACCGGCCGAAGTCCTCCGACAAGTGGCTCCCCGCTCGTTCCTGGTTCGCATGCCGGATGGTTCCGTGCGTCGCCGCAATCGGCGCGCCCTTCGCCGACTTCCACGTTCACAGCCACACAACACGCCAGATCCTCAACAGGCTTCCGAGGATGACTTTGTGGAGCTGCCGCACATCACGCCCTTTCCATCGCCACCCATGGCCATGCCTGCACAGCAGCCGGTGGTTCTTGATCCACCCTTAAGGCGGTCAACCCGAATTCGTCGCAAACCCATTAGAATGGACTTATAATACAGTTCATATGTTTAATAAGTTGGACAATTTTACATGATAACCTGTTGTTGTTTATCGTTCCAGATGTCGTCTGACTGGACAACTGTTCAAAATTTTTTTTCTTCTTCTCTCGTTCGAATTTCTGTTATGTTATGGTACAACTGGATTCATGTGACGCACTCGACATCGCCCCATGTACATAGTTCCGTCATAGACACATGCTGCACACGACACACACACACTCTTAGATGCACTCACGTCACGATCATATTTATTACCACGTAGGCACATATCTTTGTAAAAAGGGGGGATGTCATGATATTCAAACACACACATCATGATGGACACACTAACAGGCAAATCAGAGTACACAACACCACAACCAATCACAGACAAGAACACCAACCACATAAAAAGCACGAGCACGACACCTGGAGGTCAGTAGGTCTGGGGAGAAGGAAGCATGAAAGAGCTGTTGAAACACCACAAGCAGGGAGCCCCCCACGTGCAGAGTGCAAAGACCAAGTTGTAAATAGTGAGTTTAAATAAACAAGTGTTGTACCATATGCAACTGTGTTGGCTCTTCTGTGTGTTAGAACACCCAACACCACACCGACACCGCCCAGCCTCTCCCCGGACACCGCCCAGCTTCCTCCCCGACACCGCCCAGCCTCTCTCCCGACACCGCCCAGCTTCCTCCCCGACACAGCCCAGCCTCCTCCCGACACCGCCCAGCCTCTCTCCCGACACCGACCAGCCTCTCTCCCGACACCGCCCTGCCTCCTCCCGACACCGCTCAGTCTCTCTCCCGACACCGCCCAGCCTCTCTGCCGACACCGCACAGCCTCTCCCTCGACACAGCCCAGACTCTCCCTCGACACCACCCAGCCTCTCCCCCGACACTGGCCAGCCTATCCCCCGACACCGCCCAGCTTCTCCCCGACACCGCCCAGCCTGTCCCCCGTCACCGCCCAGCCTCTCCCCGACCCCGCCCAGCCTGTCCCCCGACACCGTCCAGCCTCTCTCCGACACTGCCCAGCCTCTCCCCCGACACTGCCCAGCCTCTCCCTGGACACCGCTTAGCCTCTCTCCCGACACCGCCCAGCCTCCTCCCGACACCGCCCAGCCTCCTCCCGACACCGCCCAGCCTCTCCCCGACACCGCCCAGCCTCCTCCCGACACCGCCCAGCCTCTCCCCCGACACCGCTCAGCCTCTCTCCTGACACAGCCCAGCCTCTCCCCCGACACCGCCCAGCCTCTCCCCCGACACCGCCCAGCCTCTCCCCCGACATCGCCCAGCCTCTCCCTGGCACCGCTCAGCCTCTCTCCCGACACCGCCCAGCCTCTCCCCCGACACCGCCCAGCTTCCTCCCCGACACAGCCCAGCCTCTCTCCCGACATCGCCCAGCTTCTCCCCCGACACCACCCAGCCTCTCTCCCGACACCGCCCAGCTTCCTCCCCAACACAGCCCAGCCTCTCTCCCGACACCGCCCAGCCTCTCTCCCGACACCGCCCTGCCTCTCCCCGACACAGCTCAGCCTCTCTCCCGACACCGCCCACCTTCCTCCCCGACACAGCCCTGCCTCTCCACGACACCGCCCAGCCTCTCCCCCGACACAGCTCAGCCTCTCTCCCGACACCGCCCAGCCTCCTCCCGACACCGCCCAGCCTCTCTCCCGACACCGCCCAGCCTCTCTCCCGACACCGCCCAGCCTCCTCCCGACACCGCCCAGCCTCTCCCCCGACACCGCCCAGCCTCTCCCCCGACACAGCCCAGCCTCTCCCCCGACACAGCCCAGCCTCTCCCCCGACACCGCCCAGCCTCTCCCCCGACACCGCCCAGCCACTCCCCCGACACAGCCCAACCTCTCCCCCGAAACCGCCCAGCCTCTCCCCCGAAACCGCCCAGCCTCTCCCCCGACACCGCCCAGCCTCTCCCCCGAAACCGCCCAGCATGTCCCCCGACACCGCCCAGCAACTCCCCCGACACAGCCCAGCCTCCCCCCCGAAACCGCCCAGCCTCTCCCCCGACACCGCCCAGCCACTCCCCCGACACAGCCCAGCCACTCCCCCGACACAGCCCAGCCTCTCCCCCGAAACAGCCCAGCCTCTCCCCCGACACCGCCCAACTTCTCCCCCGACACCGCCCAGCCTCCCCCCGACACCGCCCAGCCTCCCCCCGACACCGCCCAGCCTCCCCCGACACTGGCCAGCCTCTCCCCCGACACCGCCCAGCTTCTCCCCGACACCGCCCAGCCTGTCCCCCGTCACCGCCCAGCCTCCCCGCTGTGGTGTTGGGTGCTCTGGTGCACAGATGAGCCAACACAGTTGTATGTGGTACAACTCTATTTTATTATAACTCTTATAATACAGTTCATTCTGGATACTCTGCACGTGCTGTCTCCCTGAGTGTGTTTGGCAATAGATGTGTCCTGGTTCTCCTCTGCAGCTCTTACTGACCACCAGGGGTCGTGTCTGTGCTTTTATATCTTTCTGTCATTGGTTGTGGTGTTGTGTGTTCTGATTTGTCTGTTGGTGTGTCTATCATGATGTGTGTGTTTGAATATCATGACATCCCCCCTTTTTACAAAGACAAGTGCCTGCGTGGTTATAAATATAATTGTGTCGTGAGTGCATCTAAGAGTGTGCGTTTGTGTTGTGTACAGCGTGTGTTTATGACGTAACTATTTACATGGGGCGATGTCGGGTGCGTCACACTAACAAGGTTGTACCATAACAAAACTTGGATGCGAGAGAAAAAAAAAACTTGAACATTGGTCCGGTCAGACGATATCTGGAACAATAAACAACAACAGGTTATAATACAGAAGTGTTTGACTTTTTGAACGTATTAACAGCGTTATAAGTCCAGTCTAATGGGTGACCGCCTCAAGAATGGGCTGGTCCTCAAGCCGGTTCAGCTGTGGAGATTTGGGGTCACACTGGTTCACCTTGGACTGTTGGAGGTGATGCTGTTGCCGAAGTCTCTACTTTACCATTTGTTGTACTTCATGCAGTGCTTGGTTTTTTTCATTCTTGCAAATATAACCTTCAACATCATTGTTAGTGGTGCCCTGGCTGTGGTTTGGTTCTGGTGGCGATGGAAGGGGCATGATCCGTGGCATCTCCACGAAGTCGTCCTTGGGAACCAGTGGAGGATCCGGCGTGTGCGTACGGTTCAGTTGCGAGCGTGGAAGGCGGCACAAAGCCCGCTGATTGCGCCTACGCACCAATCCATCCGCCCTGCATGCCAGGAACAAGGTGGAGTCTGTTTTCTTTTTATGTTTGTGGTGGACGGCATCTTGTAGCCGATGGGTCGTTGCCAGCGAAGTAGCACCATCACTAATATCATGCAAGGCGATGACTGTGCCAGATGTGGAAGTTGGCCAAGACCGTGTACGCTGGTTCCGGCCTTCTGCTGTGCCGGAAGGGCGACTCCGCAGAGAAACGTCGAAGCATGTCGCCTTGGAGAGAGAATTGTTGCTCGCATCAACGTCTGGCGATGGCGCAAATTGGTGTGTCCATCTTGGACCGCCGGCGCTGGTTGCCACTGCCGACCCAGTGGGACTGCCACGCGATCCATTCCCTGTCGCCGTGGCATCTGCCGTCACCCTGAGCGTGCCATCACCGAGGCCGCGACACCGCCCGTCCGGAGCAAGGTCTGGCGTGCGCAAATCAGAGTCGGCGCTTGGCTGCTCCCCATCTGGAGTCCGGTCTGCCTTCCGCCGATGCCCCCCGTCCGCAGTCCCAACAGGTTCACTGGAGGCAGCCGAGATTCCCTGAAGCTGCACTTCTGGGGTCGGAACATGCAGGAATGCACCAACCAGTGGAGAGGCTCGAGCCATCGAGGGTGGAAGCGGTGCGCCGCCACCGCAGTCGTCAGTGGTCCCACCGTGATCGTTGAGTGCCTCGGTACGCACTAGGCGAGGTCTGTCACCTTGCACCTTTTGCATGGGAAGTGGGATGCTGTCGTCACTCGTCTCACATCCCGTGGATAGATCGTCATTAGCAGCTTGCTGTTCACTAGGGTTGGGTAAATTGTCAGAGTTTTCATCTGGTGGTGCACACCATGTCGGTGGACTGTCATTGTCTTGCCATTGTCCTTCATTTGGGCTTTTCTTCTTTGGAACTTTAAATCTTCCCCCAGACATTGCAGAACCTTGTTTATTACCCCCAAATTCTCCCATATGTATGGTCTCGAATATAGGATCCAGTGTTTCTATCGACATTGTACCATTTTCCAAAGAACATTCCGTTTCACTTTTCTTCTCAGGTACCTCATATGTAACTTTGTTTAATGTACATGCCTTCATGGTCTCTGGGTCTGATTTTGCTGGGACTGGCATGGTCACAGTCTCTCTTTTACTGTTCTCAATTGCCCACATTATACTCCCCATACATAACTGCTTAATCACTGGGATTAGTGTGGTGCAATGGACAATCGGGTCGACCTTATCTGCATCTTCACCATTAGTGGAAAGCACACTTGGTTCACTTGAAACTGCTGTGGGTTTTAAATTCGTTATCTGGCTACTCGATGTCGGTGTCCTCAGGATTCTTGCTCCAATGTTCTGCTCAATAATCAGTGGAGTGTGTATAGGTTCAATGCAATTAATGTTCCCCTCCAGGTTTGAAGAGTCATTACTGACTAACTGCTGGTCTCCGAAGTTGGGATTTTGCGGTGTTGTGTTGAAGGGAGACATTTGTCCCTGCTGTAGATATGATTCAGGTTGTGTTATTTCCATTACCTGAGGATCAATGTCTTGTCCATTTTTTCGATCCGTACTAAAACACTGGCAATTCTCAGTCTGCTCCTTGCAAGTTAAACATTCAATTAATTTTGTTAGCAAATCCTCAGCATCCTTCTGTGGCCGTGCAGCATTATTAATCTCTGTTCGGCTACAATGATCCTGAAGGTCAGCGCATAAACCTTTTTTCTTCGGGCTTGGACGAGGCGATTCCTTTGGCTTGTCTTCAGTTGGGCTTGAACAGTCTTCAGCGCTGTGCCCTTCATTGTAGCATGAGAGACCGTCATGTTCATGCTGCTGTGTAGTGGAGCATGGTAGGCTGTTATAGCCTTCTTGCTGTTCACGGGAGCATGGCAGACTTGCATCGTCTGCCGCTGGTTGGTCAGGAGAGGTTGCTAGACCCTCATGGTCTTGTTCCTGCAAGGACTGCGCTCTGGAGTCTTGCGTTCCTTCCATCGTGGAGTCCGTCCACGAGCTCTCTGTGGAGGCTTGTGACACTGGAGTCACTTCTTGTTCGTGCAAGGACTGCGCTCTGGAGTCTTGCGTTGCTTCTATCGTGGAGGCTGTCCACGAGCTCTCTGTGGAGGCTTGTGACACTGGAGTCACTTCTTGTTCGTGCAAGGACTGCACTCTGGAGTCTTGCATGTCTTCTTTCATAGAGTCTGGAACGTTGAGCGGGACGTGGACCACGCTCTGTGTGGCAGCAGGGCACTCTCCGTGTGCTTGCACCGCTCCCTGTCTGTTAATGTCAGGCTGCAGCATCATCCGGTACTGATAAGTTGGAACGTCATATCTGCTGGATTGAAGATCCTCAAATCCGAAAAATGAATCCGCATCTGCGTCGGATTCAATGTGGGGGCCGCCAATGTGCAACACGAAAGGTTCGTCCGAGTCATAGTCGTATAGGACCACGGAGCTATCATTGGGCTCGCGAGGTCCGGAAACACTGTAAAGATCGTCATCGAAGTATTCAAGGTCGGAATCATCGGCTTGTGCGTAGGTAACTGTTTGTCGGAGGGTTCTTCGGAGGTTAAATTCATCTCCTGGGTCAATTTGCGGCACTGTGCTGTCATTCCAGGTGAGGGAAGGTTGTTTTACAGCTTTAACAGATTTTTGTTTTTTTGATTTGGGACGTTTCCCTTTTAAATTGGATTTGGGACATTTCCCTTTTAAATTGGTGCAGTCTGGGGCCTCTGACATCCTGACGCTCGGTATGTAGCACGTAGGAAGCGACTGCGCATGCTCAGATCGCTGTTCCTTTACCGATGGCCGTTTTCTTGACTGCGCATGCGCAGCATCTCGCGCATGCGCAAACGAAACTTCCGGTTCTGCGCACTGCTCGCGCAACTGTGCTAGCGTGATACCTTTAGCAAGATGGCCGCCGACCTCGACCCAGCCCTCTCTCAGGCCCGGGATTTCGGCCTCTGGGAATTCGGGCTCCGGGATCCCAGCCACGAGGTGAGTACTGCAGCTTTTCTTACCTTTAAGTCCCCATTGGATTGCGTATTCTTCACAGTACTTGGCGAATTTGCCCAGGACTGCCTGGTAATCGTACCTTTGCTGCCTCCTGAAGAACCTGAACCTTGTGAATATTTCTCTTGCCCTTGCACCGGCGATGGTGAGGAGAAATTCAATTTTTTCCCTATCATCCAGGTCCTTGAGTTCAGCTGCCGCCAGGAACAACTCGAATATTTGCCGGAATCGCCGCCAGTTTTCGCGGAGGTCGCCGTGGCACTGGAGCGGCTGCGGAACCGGGAGCTCGTACATCATGCCTGGGCACTGCTGGTTGTCTCTGTACACTGAGGTATGCCGGCAGGTATCGATCTACTCCTGTACCATGTGGTGTTGGGTGCTCTGGTGCACAGATGAGCCAACACAGTTGTATGTGGTACAACTCTATTTTATTATAATTCTTATAATACAGTTCGTTCTGGATACTCTGCACGTGCTGTCTCCCTGAGTGTGTTTGGCAATAGATGTGTCCTGGTTCTCCTCTGCAGCTCTTACTGACCACCAGGGGTCGTGTCTGTGCTTTTATATCTTTCTGTCATTGGTTGTGGTGTTGTGTGTTCTGATTTGTCTGTTGGTGTGTCTATCATGATGTGTGTGTTTGAATATCATGACACCTGTGACACCCCCCAGCCTCTCCCCGACACCGCCCAGCCTGTCCCCCGAAACCGTCCAGCCTCTCTCCGACACTGCCCAGCCTCTCCCCCGACACCGCCCAGCATATCCCCGACACTGCCCAGCCACTCCCCCGAAACATCCCAACCTCTCCCCCGACACCGCCCAGCCTCGACACGACACCGCCCAACTTCTCCCCCGACACCACCCAGCCTCCCCCCGACACCGCCCAGCCTCCCCCCGACACCACCCCGCCTCACCCCGACACCGCCCAGCCTCTCCCCCGACACCGCCCAGCCTCTCTCCCGACACCGCCCAGTCTCTCCGCCGACACCGCCCAGCCTCGCCCCCGACACAGCCCAGCTTCTCCCCCGACACAGCGGAGCCTCTCCCCCTACACCGCCGAGCCCCTCCCCCGACACCGCCCAGCCTCTCCCTGGACACCGCTCAGCCTCTCTCCCGACACCGCCCAGCCTCTCCCCGGACACCGCCCAGCCTCTCCCCCGACACCGCCCAGCCTCTCCCCTGACACAGCCCAGTCTCTCCCCCGACATCGCCCAGCCTCTCCCTGGACACCGCTCAGCCTCTCTCCCGACACCGCCCAGCCTCTCCCCGGACACCGCCCAGCCTCTCCCCCGACACCGCCCAGCCTCTCCCCTGACACCGCCCAGCCTCTCCCCCGAAATCGCCCAGCCTCTCCCCGGACACCGCTCAGCTTCCTCCCGACACCGCCCAGCCTCTCCCCCGACACCGCCCAGCCTCTCCCCCGACATCGCCCAGCCTCTCCCTGGACACCGCTCAGCCTCTCTCCCGACACCGCCCAGCCTCTCCCCCGACACCGCCCAGCCTCCTCCCGACACAGCCCAGCCTCCTCCCGACACCGCTCAGCCTCTCTCCCGACACCGCCCAGCCTCCTCCCGACACCGCCCAGCTTCCTCCCCGACACAGCCCAGCCTCCTCCCGACACCGCCCAGCTTCCTCCCCGACACCGCCCAGCCTCTCTCCCGACACCGCCCAGCCTCCTCCCGACACCGCCCAGCCTCTCCCCCGACACTGCCCAGCCTCTCCCCCGACACCGCCCAGCCTCTCCCCCGACACCGCCCAGCCTCTCCCCCGACACCGCCCAGCCTCTCCCCCTACACCGCCCAGCCTCTCCCCGACACCGCCCAGCCTCTACCCCAACACCGCCCAGCCTCTCCCCCGACACCGCCCAGCCTCTCCCCCGACACCGCCCAGCCTCTCCCCCGACACCGCCCAGCCTCTCCCCCGACACCGCCCAGCCTCCTCCCGACACCGCCCAGCCTCGACATGACACCGCCCAGCCTACTCCCGACACCGCCCAGCCTCCTCCCGACACCGCCCAGCCTCTCTCCCGACACCGCCCAGCCTCTCCCCGACACCGCCCAGCCTCTCTACCGACACCGCCCAGCCTCTCTCCCGACACCGCCCAGCCTCTCTCCCGACACCGCCCAGCCTCTCCCTGGACACCGCTCAGCCTCTCTCCCGACACCGCCCAGCCTCTCTCCCGACACCGCCCAGCCGCTCCCCGACACCGCCCAGCTTCCTCCCCGACACAGCCCTGCCTCTCCCCGACACCGCCCAGCCTCTCCCCCGACACAGCTCAGCCTCTCTCCCGACACCGCCCAGCCTCTCCCTGGACACCGCCCAGCCTCCTCCCGACACCGCCCAGCCTCTCTCCCGACACCGCCCAGCCTCTCCCCCGACACGCCCAGCCTCTCCCCCGACACAGCCCAGCCTCTCCCCCGACACCGCCCAGCCTCTCCCCTGACACCGCCCAGCCTCTCCCCCGAAATCGCCCAGCCTCTCCCCGGACACCGCTCAGCTTCCTCCCGACACCGCCCAGCCTCTCCCCCGACACCGCCCAGCCTCTCCCCCGACATCGCCCAGCCTCTCCCTGGACACCGCTCAGCCTCTCTCCCGACACCGCCCAGCCTCTCCCCCGACACCGCCCAGCCTCCTCCCGACACAGCCCAGCCTCCTCCCGACACCGCTCAGCCTCTCTCCCGACACCGCCCAGCCTCCTCCCGACACCGCCCAGCTTCCTCCCCGACACAGCCCAGCCTCCTCCCGACACCGCCCAGCTTCCTCCCCGACACCGCCCAGCCTCTCTCCCGACACCGCCCAGCCTCCTCCCGACACCGCCCAGCCTCTCCCCCGACACTGCCCAGCCTCTCCCCCGACACTGCCCAGCCTCTCCCCCGACACCGCCCAGCCTCTCCCCCGACACCGCCCAGCCTCTCCCCCGACACCGCCCAGCCTCTCCCCCTACACCGCCCAGCCTCTCCCCGACACCGCCCAGCCTCTACCCCAACACCGCCCAGCCTCTCCCCCGACACCGCCCAGCCTCTCCCCCGACACCGCCCAGCCTCTCCCCCGACACCGCCCAGCCTCTCCCCCGACACCGCCCAGCCTCCTCCCGACACCGCCCAGCCTCGACATGACACCGCCCAGCCTACTCCCGACACCGCCCAGCCTCCTCCCGACACCGCCCAGCCTCTCTCCCGACACCGCCCAGCCTCTCCCCGACACCGCCCAGCCTCTCTACCGACACCGCCCAGCCTCTCTCCCGACACCGCCCAGCCTCTCTCCCGACACCGCCCAGCCTCTCCCTGGACACCGCTCAGCCTCTCTCCCGACACCGCCCAGCCTCTCTCCCGACACCGCCCAGCCGCTCCCCGACACCGCCCAGCTTCCTCCCCGACACAGCCCTGCCTCTCCCCGACACCGCCCAGCCTCTCCCCCGACACAGCTCAGCCTCTCTCCCGACACCGCCCAGCCTCCTCCCGACACCGCCCAGCCTCTCTCCCGACACCGCCCAGCCTCTCCCCCGACACGCCCAGCCTCTCCCCCGACACAGCCCAGCCTCTCCCCCGACACCGCCCAGCCTCTCCCCTGACACCGCCCAGCCTCTCCCCCGAAATCGCCCAGCCTCTCCCCGGACACCGCTCAGCTTCCTCCCGACACCGCCCAGCCTCTCCCCCGACACCGCCCAGCCTCTCCCCCGACACCGCCCAGCCTCTCTCCCGACACCGCCCAGCCTCTCTCCCGACACCGCCCAGCCTCTCCCTGGACACCGCTCAGCCTCTCTCCCGACACCGCCCAGCCTCTCTCCCGACACCGCCCAGCCGCTCCCCGACACCGCCCAGCTTCCTCCCCGACACAGCCCTGCCTCTCCCCGACACCGCCCAGCCTCTCCCCCGACACAGCTCAGCCTCTCTACCGACACCGCCCAGCCTCCTCCCGACACCGCCCAGCCTCTCTCCCGACACCGCCCAGCCTCTCCCCCGACACGCCCAGCCTCTCCCCCGACACAGCCCAGCCTCTCCCCCGACACCGCCCAGCCTCTCCCCCGACACCGCCCAGCCTCTCCCCCGACACCGCCCAGCCTCTCCCCCGACACAGCCCAGCCTCCTCCCGACACCGCTCAGCCTCTCCCCCGACACCGCCCAGCCTCCTCCCGACACCACCCAGCCTCGACATGACACCGCCCAGCCTCCTCCCGACACCGCCCAGCCTCCTCCCGACACCGCCCAGCCTCTCTCCCGACACCGCCCAGCCTCTCCCCGACACTGCCCAGCCTCTCTCCCGACACCGCCCAGCCTCTCTCCCGACACCGCTCAGCCTCTCTCCCGACACCGCCCAGCCTCTCTCCCGACACCGCCCAGCCTCGACACGACACCGCCCAGCCTCTCCCTGGACACCGCTCAGCCTCCCTCCCGACACCGCCCAGCCTCCTCCCGACACCGCCCAGCCTCTCCCCCGACACCGCCCAGCCTCCTCCCGACACCGCCCAGCCTCTCCCCCGACACCGCTCAGCCTCTCTCCTGACACAGCCCAGCCTCTCCCCCGACACCGCTCAGCCTCTCTCCTGACACAGCCCAGCCTCTCCCCCGACACCGCCCAGCCTCTCCCCCGACATCGCCCAGCCTCTCCCTGGACACCGCTCAGCCTCTCTCCCGACACCGCCCAGCCTCTCCCCGGACACCGCCCAGCCTCTCCCCCGACACCACCCAGCCTCTCCCCTGACACAGCCCAGTCTCTCCCCCGACATCGCCCAGCCTCTCCCTGGACACCGCTCAGCCTCTCTCCCGACACCGCCCAGCCTCTCCCCGGACACCGCCCAGCCTCTCCCCCGACACCGCCCAGCCTCCTCCCGACACCGCCCAGCCTCTCCCCCGACACCGCTCAGCCTCTCTCCTGACACAGCCCAGCCTCTCCCCCGACACCGCTCAGCCTCTCTCCTGACACAGCCCAGCCTCTCCCCCGAAACCGCCCAGCCTCTCCCCCGACATCGCCCAGCCTCTCCCTGGACACCGCTCAGCCTCTCTCCCGACACCGCCCAGCCTCTCCCCGGACACCGCCCAGCCTCTCCCCCGACACCGCCCAGCCTCTCCCCTGACACAGCCCAGTCTCTCCCCCGACATCGCCCAGCCTCTCCCTGGACACCGCTCAGCCTCTCTCCCGACACCGCCCAGCCTCTCCCCGGACACCGCCCAGCCTCTCCCCCGACACCGCCCAGCCTCTCCCCTGACACCGCCCAGCCTCTCCCCCGACATCGCCCAGCCTCTCCCCGGACACCGCTCAGCTTCCTCCCGACACCGCCCAGCCTCTCCCCCGACACCGCCCAGCCTCTCCCCCGACATCGCCCAGCCTCTCCCTGGACACCGCTCAGCCTCTCTCCCGACACCGCCCAGCCTCTCCCCCGACACCGCCCAGCCTCCTCCCGACACAGCACAGCCTCCTCCCGACACCGCTCAGCCTCTCTCCCGACACCGCCCAGCCTCTCCCCCGACATCGCCCAGCCTCTCCCTGGACACCGCTCAGCCTCTCTCCCGACACCGCCCAGCCTCTCCCCCGACACCGCCCAGCCTCCTCCCGACACCGCCCAGCCTCTCCCCCGACACTGCTCAGCCTCTCTCCTGACACAGCCCAGTCTCTCCCCCGACACCGGCCAGCCTCTCCCCCGACACCGCCCAGCCTCTCCCCCAACATCGCCCAGCCACTCCCCCGACACCGCCCAGCCTCTCCCCCGACACCGCCCAGCCTCTCCCCCAACACCGCCCAGCCTCTCCCCCGACTCCGCCCAGCCTCTCCCCCGACACCGCCCAGCTTCCTCCCCGGCACAGCACAGTCTCTCCCCCGACACCGACCAGCTTCCTCCCCGACACAGCCCAGTCTCTCCCCCGACACCGCCCAGTCTCTCTCCCGACATCGCCCAGCTTCTCCCCCGACACCACCCAGCCTCTCTCCCGACACCGCCCAGCTTCCTCCCTGACACAGCCCAGTCTCTCCCCCGACACCGCCCAGCCTCCTCCCGACAACGCCCAGCCTCTCCCCCGACACCGCTCAGCCTCTCTCCTGACACCACTCAGCCTCTCTCCTGACACCGCCCAGCCTCTCCCCCGACACCGCCCAGCCTCTCTCCCGACACTGCCCAGCCTCTCTCCCGACACCGCCCAGCCTCTCCCTGGACACCGCTCAGCCTCTCTCCCGACACCGCCCAGCCTCTCCCCGGACACCGCCCAGCCTCTCCCCCGACACCGCCCAGCCTCGCCCCTGACACCGCCCAGCCTCTCCCCCGACATCGCCCAGCCTCTCCCTGGACACCGCTCAGCCTCTCTCCCGACACCGCCCAGCCTCTCCCCCGACACCGCCCAGCCTCCCCCCGACACGGCCCAGCTTCCTCCCTGGACACCGGCCAGCCTCCTCTCGACACCGCCCAGCCTCTCCCCGGACACCGCCCAGCTTCCTCCCTGGACACCGCCCAGCTTCCTCCCCGACACCGCCCAGCCTCTCCCCGGACACCGCCCAGCTTCCTCCCCGACATTGCACAGCCTCTCCCCTGACACCGGCCAGCCTCTCCCCCGACATCGCCCAGCCTCTCCCCCGACACCGCCCAGCCTCTCCCCGACACCGCCCAGCCTCTCCCCCGACACCGCCCAGCCTCTCCCCGACACCGCCCAGCCTTTACCCCGACACCACACAGCCTCTCAACAGACACCGCCCAGCTTCCTCCCCGACATCGCCCAGCCTCTACCCCGACACCGCCCAGCTTCCTCCCCGACACCGCCCAGCCTCTACCCCGACACCGCCCAGCTTCCTCACCGACACCGCACAGCCTCTCCCTGTGACACCACCCAGCCACTCCCCCGACACCGCCCAGCTTCTCCCCCGACACCGCCCAGCCTCTCCCCCGACACCGCCCAGCTTCTCCCCCGACACCGCCCAGCCTCTCCCCCGACAACGCTCAGCCTCTCCCCCGACACCGTCCAGCCTCTCCCCCGACACCTCCCAGCCTCTCCCCCGACACCGCCCAGCCTCCCCCCGACACCGCCCAGCCTCTCCCCCGACACGGCCCAGCTTCCTCCCTGGACACCGGCCAGCCTCCTCTCGACACCGCCCAGCCTCTCCCCGGACACCGCCCAGCTTCCTCCCTGGACACCGCCCAGCTTCCTCCCCGACACCGCCCAGCCTCTCCCCGGACACCGCCCAGCTTCCTCCCCGACATTGCACAGCCTCTCCCCTGACACCGGCCAGCCTCTCCCCCGACATCGCCCAGCCTCTCCCCCGACACCGCCCAGCCTCTCCCCGACACCGCCCAGCCTCTCCCCCGACACCGCCCAGCCTCGCCCCTGACACCGCCCAGCCTCTCCCCCGACATCGCCCAGCCTCTCCCTGGACACCGCTCAGCCTCTCTCCCGACACCGCCCAGCCTCTCCCCCGACACCGCCCAGCCTCCCCCCGACACCGCCCAGCCTCTCCCCCGACACGGCCCAGCTTCCTCACCGACACCGCACAGCCTCTCCCTGTGACACCACCCAGCCACTCCCCCGACACCGCCCAGACTCTCCCCCGACACCGCCCAGACTCTCCCCCGACACCGCTCAGCCTCTCCCCCGACACGGCCCAGCCTCTCCCCCGACACCTCCCATCCTCTCCCCTGACACCGCCCAGCCTCTCCCCCGACATCGCCCAGCCTCTCCCTGGACACCGCTCAGCCTCTCTCCCGACACCGCCCAGCCTCTCCCCCGACACCGCCCAGCCTCCCCCCGACACCGCCCAGCCTCTCCCCCGACACCGCCCAGCTTCCTCACCGACACCGCACAGCCTCTCCCTGTGACACCACCTAGCCACTCCCCCGACACCGCCCAGACTCTCCCCCGACACCGCCCAGACTCTCCCCCGACACCGCTCAGCCTCTCCCCCGACACCGCCCCGCCTCTCCCCCGACACGGCCCAGCCTCTCCCCCGACACCTCCCATCCTCTCCCCCGACACCGCCCAGCCTCCCCCGACACCGCCCAGCCTCCCCCCCGACACCGCCCAGCCTCTCCCCCGACACTGCCCAGCCTCTCCCCCAACACCGCCCAGCCTCTCCCTGGACACCAGCCAGCCTCTCCCCCGACATCGCCCAGCCTCTCCCTGTGACACCACACAGCTTCCTCCCCGACATCGCCCAGCCTCTACCCCGACACCGCCCAGCTTCCTCCCCGACACCGCCCAGCCTCTCCCCCAACACCGCCCAGCCTCTCCCTGTGACACCACCCAGCTTCCTCCCCGACACCGCACAGACTTTCCCTGTGACACCACCCAGCCACTCCCCCGACACCGCCCAGACTCTCCCCCAACATCGCCCAGCCACTCCCCCGACACCGCCCAGCCTCTCCCCCAACACCGCCCAGCCTCTCCCCCGACTCCGCCCAGCCTCTCCCCCGACACCGCCCAGCTTCCTCCCCGACACAGCACAGTCTCTCCCCCGACACCGCCCAGCTTCCTCCCCGACACAGCCCAGTCTCTCCCCCGACACCGCCCAGTCTCTCTCCCGACATCGCCCAGCTTCTCCCCCGACACCACCCAGCCTCTCTCCCGACACCGCCCAGCTTCCTCCCTGACACAGCCCAGTCTCTCCCCCGACACCGCCCAGCCTCCTCCCGACACCGCCCAGCCTCTCCCCCGACACCGCTCAGCCTCTCTCCTGACACCACTCAGCCTCTCTCCTGACACCGCCCAGCCTCTCCCCCGACACCGCCCAGCCTCTCTCCCGACACTGCCCAGCCTCTCTCCCGACACCGCCCAGCCTCTCCCTGGACACCGCTCAGCCTCTCTCCCGACACCGCCCAGCCTCTCCCCGGACACCGCCCAGCCTCTCCCCCGACACCGCCCAGCCTCGCCCCTGACACCGCCCAGCCTCTCCCCCGACATCGCCCAGCCTCTCCCTGGACACCGCTCAGCCTCTCTCCCGACACCGCCCAGCCTCTCCCCCGACACCGCCCAGCCTCCCCCCGACACCGCCCAGCCTCTCCCCCGACACGGCCCAGCTTCCTCCCTGGACACCGGCCAGCCTCCTCTCGACACCGCCCAGCCTCTCCCCGGACACCGCCCAGCTTCCTCCCTGGACACCGCCCAGCTTCCTCCCCGACACCGCCCAGCTTCTCCCCGGACACCGCCCAGCTTCCTCCCCGACATTGCACAGCCTCTCCCCTGACACCGCCCAGCCTCTCCCCCGACATCGCCCAGCCTCTCCCTGGACACCGCTCAGCCTCTCTCCCGACACCGCCCAGCCTCTCCCCCGACACCGCCCAGCCTCCCCCCGACACCGCCCAGCCTCTCCCCCGACACGGCCCAGCTTCCTCCCTGGACACCGGCCAGCCTCCTCTCGACACCGCCCAGCCTCTCCCCGGACACCGCCCAGCTTCCTCCCTGGACACCGCCCAGCTTCCTCCCCGACACCGCCCAGCCTCTCCCCGGACACCGCCCAGCTTCCTCCCCGACATTGCACAGCCTCTCCCCTGACACCGGCCAGCCTCTCCCCCGACATCGCCCAGCCTCTCCCCCGACACCGCCCAGCCTCTCCCCGACACCGCCCAGCCTCTCCCCCGACACCGCCCAGCCTCTCCCCGACACCGCCCAGCCTTTACCCCGACACCACACAGCCTCTCAACAGACACCGCCCAGCTTCCTCCCCGACATCGCCCAGCCTCTACCCCGACACCGCCCAGCTTCCTCCCCGACACCGCCCAGCCTCTACCCCGACACCGCCCAGCTTCCTCACCGACACCGCACAGCCTCTCCCTGTGACACCACCCAGCCACTCCCCCGACACCGCCCAGCTTCTCCCCCGACACCGCCCAGCCTCTCCCCCGACACCGCCCAGCTTCTCCCCCGACACCGCCCAGCCTCTCCCCCGACAACGCTCAGCCTCTCCCCCGACACCGTCCAGCCTCTCCCCCGACACCTCCCAGCCTCTCCCCCGACACCGCCCAGCCTCCCCCCGACACCGCCCAGCCTCTCCCCCGACACGGCCCAGCTTCCTCCCTGGACACCGGCCAGCCTCCTCTCGACACCGCCCAGCCTCTCCCCGGACACCGCCCAGCTTCCTCCCTGGACACCGCCCAGCTTCCTCCCCGACACCGCCCAGCCTCTCCCCGGACACCGCCCAGCTTCCTCCCCGACATTGCACAGCCTCTCCCCTGACACCGGCCAGCCTCTCCCCCGACATCGCCCAGCCTCTCCCCCGACACCGCCCAGCCTCTCCCCGACACCGCCCAGCCTCTCCCCCGACACCGCCCAGCCTCGCCCCTGACACCGCCCAGCCTCTCCCCCGACATCGCCCAGCCTCTCCCTGGACACCGCTCAGCCTCTCTCCCGACACCGCCCAGCCTCTCCCCCGACACCGCCCAGCCTCCCCCCGACACCGCCCAGCCTCTCCCCCGACACGGCCCAGCTTCCTCACCGACACCGCACAGCCTCTCCCTGTGACACCACCCAGCCACTCCCCCGACACCGCCCAGACTCTCCCCCGACACCGCCCAGACTCTCCCCCGACACCGCTCAGCCTCTCCCCCGACACGGCCCAGCCTCTCCCCCGACACCTCCCATCCTCTCCCCTGACACCGCCCAGCCTCTCCCCCGACATCGCCCAGCCTCTCCCTGGACACCGCTCAGCCTCTCTCCCGACACCGCCCAGCCTCTCCCCCGACACCGCCCAGCCTCCCCCGACACCGCCCAGCCTCTCCCCCGACACCGCCCAGCTTCCTCACCGACACCGCACAGCCTCTCCCTGTGACACCACCTAGCCACTCCCCCGACACCGCCCAGACTCTCCCCCGACACCGCCCAGACTCTCCCCCGACACCGCTCAGCCTCTCCCCCGACACCGCCCCGCCTCTCCCCCGACACGGCCCAGCCTCTCCCCCGACACCTCCCATCCTCTCCCCCGACACCGCCCAGCCTCCCCCGACACCGCCCAGCCTCCCCCCCGACACCGCCCAGCCTCTCCCCCGACACTGCCCAGCCTCTCCCCCAACACCGCCCAGCCTCTCCCTGGACACCGGCCAGCCTCTCCCCCGACATCGCCCAGCCTCTCCCTGTGACACCACACAGCTTCCTCCCCGACATCGCCCAGCCTCTACCCCGACACCGCCCAGCTTCCTCCCCGACACCGCCCAGCCTCTCCCCCAACACCGCCCAGCCTCTCCCTGTGACACCACCCAGCTTCCTCCCCGACACCGCACAGACTTTCCCTGTGACACCACCCAGCCACTCCCCCGACACCGCCCAGACTCTCCCCCAACATCGCCCAGCCACTCCCCCGACACCGCCCAGCCTCTCCCCCAACACCGCCCAGCCTCTCCCCCGACTCCGCCCAGCCTCTCCCCCGACACCGCCCAGCCTCTCCCTGGACACCGCTCAGCCTCTCTCCCGACACCGCCCAGCCTCTCCCCCGACACCGCCCAGCCTCCTCCCGACACAGCACAGCCTCCTCCCGACACCGCTCAGCCTCTCTCCCGACACCGCCCAGCCTCTCCCCCGACATCGCCCAGCCTCTCCCTGGACACCGCTCAGCCTCTCTCCCGACACCGCCCAGCCTCTCCCCCGACACCGCCCAGCCTCCTCCCGACACCGCCCAGCCTCTCCCCCGACACTGCTCAGCCTCTCTCCTGACACAGCCCAGTCTCTCCCCCGACACCGGCCAGCCTCTCCCCCGACACCGCCCAGCCTCTCCCCCAACATCGCCCAGCCACTCCCCCGACACCGCCCAGCCTCTCCCCCGACACCGCCCAGCCTCTCCCCCAACACCGCCCAGCCTCTCCCCCGACTCCGCCCAGCCTCTCCCCCGACACCGCCCAGCTTCCTCCCCGGCACAGCACAGTCTCTCCCCCGACACCGACCAGCTTCCTCCCCGACACAGCCCAGTCTCTCCCCCGACACCGCCCAGTCTCTCTCCCGACATCGCCCAGCTTCTCCCCCGACACCACCCAGCCTCTCTCCCGACACCGCCCAGCTTCCTCCCTGACACAGCCCAGTCTCTCCCCCGACACCGCCCAGCCTCCTCCCGACAACGCCCAGCCTCTCCCCCGACACCGCTCAGCCTCTCTCCTGACACCACTCAGCCTCTCTCCTGACACCGCCCAGCCTCTCCCCCGACACCGCCCAGCCTCTCTCCCGACACTGCCCAGCCTCTCTCCCGACACCGCCCAGCCTCTCCCTGGACACCGCTCAGCCTCTCTCCCGACACCGCCCAGCCTCTCCCCGGACACCGCCCAGCCTCTCCCCCGACACCGCCCAGCCTCGCCCCTGACACCGCCCAGCCTCTCCCCCGACATCGCCCAGCCTCTCCCTGGACACCGCTCAGCCTCTCTCCCGACACCGCCCAGCCTCTCCCCCGACACCGCCCAGCCTCCCCCCGACACGGCCCAGCTTCCTCCCTGGACACCGGCCAGCCTCCTCTCGACACCGCCCAGCCTCTCCCCGGACACCGCCCAGCTTCCTCCCTGGACACCGCCCAGCTTCCTCCCCGACACCGCCCAGCCTCTCCCCGGACACCGCCCAGCTTCCTCCCCGACATTGCACAGCCTCTCCCCTGACACCGGCCAGCCTCTCCCCCGACATCGCCCAGCCTCTCCCCCGACACCGCCCAGCCTCTCCCCGACACCGCCCAGCCTCTCCCCCGACACCGCCCAGCCTCTCCCCGACACCGCCCAGCCTTTACCCCGACACCACACAGCCTCTCAACAGACACCGCCCAGCTTCCTCCCCGACATCGCCCAGCCTCTACCCCGACACCGCCCAGCTTCCTCCCCGACACCGCCCAGCCTCTACCCCGACACCGCCCAGCTTCCTCACCGACACCGCACAGCCTCTCCCTGTGACACCACCCAGCCACTCCCCCGACACCGCCCAGCTTCTCCCCCGACACCGCCCAGCCTCTCCCCCGACACCGCCCAGCTTCTCCCCCGACACCGCCCAGCCTCTCCCCCGACAACGCTCAGCCTCTCCCCCGACACCGTCCAGCCTCTCCCCCGACACCTCCCAGCCTCTCCCCCGACACCGCCCAGCCTCCCCCCGACACCGCCCAGCCTCTCCCCCGACACGGCCCAGCTTCCTCCCTGGACACCGGCCAGCCTCCTCTCGACACCGCCCAGCCTCTCCCCGGACACCGCCCAGCTTCCTCCCTGGACACCGCCCAGCTTCCTCCCCGACACCGCCCAGCCTCTCCCCGGACACCGCCCAGCTTCCTCCCCGACATTGCACAGCCTCTCCCCTGACACCGGCCAGCCTCTCCCCCGACATCGCCCAGCCTCTCCCCCGACACCGCCCAGCCTCTCCCCGACACCGCCCAGCCTCTCCCCCGACACCGCCCAGCCTCGCCCCTGACACCGCCCAGCCTCTCCCCCGACATCGCCCAGCCTCTCCCTGGACACCGCTCAGCCTCTCTCCCGACACCGCCCAGCCTCTCCCCCGACACCGCCCAGCCTCCCCCCGACACCGCCCAGCCTCTCCCCCGACACGGCCCAGCTTCCTCACCGACACCGCACAGCCTCTCCCTGTGACACCACCCAGCCACTCCCCCGACACCGCCCAGACTCTCCCCCGACACCGCCCAGACTCTCCCCCGACACCGCTCAGCCTCTCCCCCGACACGGCCCAGCCTCTCCCCCGACACCTCCCATCCTCTCCCCTGACACCGCCCAGCCTCTCCCCCGACATCGCCCAGCCTCTCCCTGGACACCGCTCAGCCTCTCTCCCGACACCGCCCAGCCTCTCCCCCGACACCGCCCAGCCTCCCCCCGACACCGCCCAGCCTCTCCCCCGACACCGCCCAGCTTCCTCACCGACACCGCACAGCCTCTCCCTGTGACACCACCTAGCCACTCCCCCGACACCGCCCAGACTCTCCCCCGACACCGCCCAGACTCTCCCCCGACACCGCTCAGCCTCTCCCCCGACACCGCCCCGCCTCTCCCCCGACACGGCCCAGCCTCTCCCCCGACACCTCCCATCCTCTCCCCCGACACCGCCCAGCCTCCCCCGACACCGCCCAGCCTCCCCCCCGACACCGCCCAGCCTCTCCCCCGACACTGCCCAGCCTCTCCCCCAACACCGCCCAGCCTCTCCCTGGACACCAGCCAGCCTCTCCCCCGACATCGCCCAGCCTCTCCCTGTGACACCACACAGCTTCCTCCCCGACATCGCCCAGCCTCTACCCCGACACCGCCCAGCTTCCTCCCCGACACCGCCCAGCCTCTCCCCCAACACCGCCCAGCCTCTCCCTGTGACACCACCCAGCTTCCTCCCCGACACCGCACAGACTTTCCCTGTGACACCACCCAGCCACTCCCCCGACACCGCCCAGACTCTCCCCCAACATCGCCCAGCCACTCCCCCGACACCGCCCAGCCTCTCCCCCAACACCGCCCAGCCTCTCCCCCGACTCCGCCCAGCCTCTCCCCCGACACCGCCCAGCTTCCTCCCCGACACAGCACAGTCTCTCCCCCGACACCGCCCAGCTTCCTCCCCGACACAGCCCAGTCTCTCCCCCGACACCGCCCAGTCTCTCTCCCGACATCGCCCAGCTTCTCCCCCGACACCACCCAGCCTCTCTCCCGACACCGCCCAGCTTCCTCCCTGACACAGCCCAGTCTCTCCCCCGACACCGCCCAGCCTCCTCCCGACACCGCCCAGCCTCTCCCCCGACACCGCTCAGCCTCTCTCCTGACACCACTCAGCCTCTCTCCTGACACCGCCCAGCCTCTCCCCCGACACCGCCCAGCCTCTCTCCCGACACTGCCCAGCCTCTCTCCCGACACCGCCCAGCCTCTCCCTGGACACCGCTCAGCCTCTCTCCCGACACCGCCCAGCCTCTCCCCGGACACCGCCCAGCCTCTCCCCCGACACCGCCCAGCCTCGCCCCTGACACCGCCCAGCCTCTCCCCCGACATCGCCCAGCCTCTCCCTGGACACCGCTCAGCCTCTCTCCCGACACCGCCCAGCCTCTCCCCCGACACCGCCCAGCCTCCCCCCGACACCGCCCAGCCTCTCCCCCGACACGGCCCAGCTTCCTCCCTGGACACCGGCCAGCCTCCTCTCGACACCGCCCAGCCTCTCCCCGGACACCGCCCAGCTTCCTCCCTGGACACCGCCCAGCTTCCTCCCCGACACCGCCCAGCTTCTCCCCGGACACCGCCCAGCTTCCTCCCCGACATTGCACAGCCTCTCCCCTGACACCGCCCAGCCTCTCCCCCGACATCGCCCAGCCTCTCCCTGGACACCGCTCAGCCTCTCTCCCGACACCGCCCAGCCTCTCCCCCGACACCGCCCAGCCTCCCCCCGACACCGCCCAGCCTCTCCCCCGACACGGCCCAGCTTCCTCCCTGGACACCGGCCAGCCTCCTCTCGACACCGCCCAGCCTCTCCCCGGACACCGCCCAGCTTCCTCCCTGGACACCGCCCAGCTTCCTCCCCGACACCGCCCAGCCTCTCCCCGGACACCGCCCAGCTTCCTCCCCGACATTGCACAGCCTCTCCCCTGACACCGGCCAGCCTCTCCCCCGACATCGCCCAGCCTCTCCCCCGACACCGCCCAGCCTCTCCCCGACACCGCCCAGCCTCTCCCCCGACACCGCCCAGCCTCTCCCCGACACCGCCCAGCCTTTACCCCGACACCACACAGCCTCTCAACAGACACCGCCCAGCTTCCTCCCCGACATCGCCCAGCCTCTACCCCGACACCGCCCAGCTTCCTCCCCGACACCGCCCAGCCTCTACCCCGACACCGCCCAGCTTCCTCACCGACACCGCACAGCCTCTCCCTGTGACACCACCCAGCCACTCCCCCGACACCGCCCAGCTTCTCCCCCGACACCGCCCAGCCTCTCCCCCGACACCGCCCAGCTTCTCCCCCGACACCGCCCAGCCTCTCCCCCGACAACGCTCAGCCTCTCCCCCGACACCGTCCAGCCTCTCCCCCGACACCTCCCAGCCTCTCCCCCGACACCGCCCAGCCTCCCCCCGACACCGCCCAGCCTCTCCCCCGACACGGCCCAGCTTCCTCCCTGGACACCGGCCAGCCTCCTCTCGACACCGCCCAGCCTCTCCCCGGACACCGCCCAGCTTCCTCCCTGGACACCGCCCAGCTTCCTCCCCGACACCGCCCAGCCTCTCCCCGGACACCGCCCAGCTTCCTCCCCGACATTGCACAGCCTCTCCCCTGACACCGGCCAGCCTCTCCCCCGACATCGCCCAGCCTCTCCCCCGACACCGCCCAGCCTCTCCCCGACACCGCCCAGCCTCTCCCCCGACACCGCCCAGCCTCGCCCCTGACACCGCCCAGCCTCTCCCCCGACATCGCCCAGCCTCTCCCTGGACACCGCTCAGCCTCTCTCCCGACACCGCCCAGCCTCTCCCCCGACACCGCCCAGCCTCCCCCCGACACCGCCCAGCCTCTCCCCCGACACGGCCCAGCTTCCTCACCGACACCGCACAGCCTCTCCCTGTGACACCACCCAGCCACTCCCCCGACACCGCCCAGACTCTCCCCCGACACCGCCCAGACTCTCCCCCGACACCGCTCAGCCTCTCCCCCGACACGGCCCAGCCTCTCCCCCGACACCTCCCATCCTCTCCCCTGACACCGCCCAGCCTCTCCCCCGACATCGCCCAGCCTCTCCCTGGACACCGCTCAGCCTCTCTCCCGACACCGCCCAGCCTCTCCCCCGACACCGCCCAGCCTCCCCCGACACCGCCCAGCCTCTCCCCCGACACCGCCCAGCTTCCTCACCGACACCGCACAGCCTCTCCCTGTGACACCACCTAGCCACTCCCCCGACACCGCCCAGACTCTCCCCCGACACCGCCCAGACTCTCCCCCGACACCGCTCAGCCTCTCCCCCGACACCGCCCCGCCTCTCCCCCGACACGGCCCAGCCTCTCCCCCGACACCTCCCATCCTCTCCCCCGACACCGCCCAGCCTCCCCCGACACCGCCCAGCCTCCCCCCCGACACCGCCCAGCCTCTCCCCCGACACTGCCCAGCCTCTCCCCCAACACCGCCCAGCCTCTCCCTGGACACCGGCCAGCCTCTCCCCCGACATCGCCCAGCCTCTCCCTGTGACACCACACAGCTTCCTCCCCGACATCGCCCAGCCTCTACCCCGACACCGCCCAGCTTCCTCCCCGACACCGCCCAGCCTCTCCCCCAACACCGCCCAGCCTCTCCCTGTGACACCACCCAGCTTCCTCCCCGACACCGCACAGACTTTCCCTGTGACACCACCCAGCCACTCCCCCGACACCGCCCAGACTCTCCCCCAACATCGCCCAGCCACTCCCCCGACACCGCCCAGCCTCTCCCCCAACACCGCCCAGCCTCTCCCCCGACTCCGCCCAGCCTCTCCCCCGACACCGCCCAGCTTCCTCCCCGACACAGCACAGTCTCTCCCCCGACACCGCCCAGCTTCCTCCCCGACACAGCCCAGTCTCTCCCCCGACACCGCCCAGTCTCTCTCCCGACATCGCCCAGCTTCTCCCCCGACACCACCCAGCCTCTCTCCCGACACCGCCCAGCTTCCTCCCTGACACAGCCCAGTCTCTCCCCCGACACCGCACAGCCTCCTCCCGACACCGCCCAGCCTCTCCCCCGACACCGCTCAGCCTCTCTCCTGACACCACTCAGCCTCTCTCCTGACACCGCCCAGCCTCTCCCCCGACACCGCCCAGCCTCTCTCCCGACACTGCCCAGCCTCTCTCCCGACACCGCCCAGCCTCTCCCTGGACACCGCTCAGCCTCTCTCCCGACACCGCCCAGCCTCTCCCCGGACACCGCCCAGCCTCTCCCCCGACACCGCCCAGCCTCGCCCCTGACACCGCCCAGCCTCTCCCCCGACATCGCCCAGCCTCTCCCTGGACACCGCTCAGCCTCTCTCCCGACACCGCCCAGCCTCTCCCCCGACACCGCCCAGCCTCCCCCCGACACCGCCCAGCCTCTCCCCCGACACGGCCCAGCTTCCTCCCTGGACACCGGCCAGCCTCCTCTCGACACCGCCCAGCCTCTCCCCGGACACCGCCCAGCTTCCTCCCTGGACACCGCCCAGCTTCCTCCCCGACACCGCCCAGCTTCTCCCCGGACACCGCCCAGCTTCCTCCCCGACATTGCACAGCCTCTCCCCTGACACCGGCCAGCCTCTCCCCCGACACCGCCCAGCCTCCTCCCGACACAGCACAGCCTCCTCCCGACACCGCTCAGCCTCTCTCCCGACACCGCCCAGCCTCTCCCCCGACATCGCCCAGCCTCTCCCTGGACACCGCTCAGCCTCTCTCCCGACACCGCCCAGCCTCTCCCCCGACACCGCCCAGCCTCCTCCCGACACCGCCCAGCCTCTCCCCCGACACTGCTCAGCCTCTCTCCTGACACAGCCCAGCTTCTCCCCCGACACCGTCCAGCCTCTCCCCCGACACCTCCCAGCCTCTCCCCCGACACCGCCCAGCCTCCCCCCGACACCGCCCAGCCTCTCCCCCGACACGGCCCAGCTTCCTCCCTGGACACCGGCCAGCCTCCTCTCGACACCGCCCAGCCTCTCCCCGGACACCGCCCAGCTTCCTCCCTGGACACCGCCCAGCTTCCTCCCCGACACCGCCCAGCCTCTCCCCGGACACCGCCCAGCTTCCTCCCCGACATTGCACAGCCTCTCCCCCGACATCGCCCAGCCTCTCCCCCGACACCGCCCAGCCTCTCCCCGACACCGCCCAGCCTCTCCCCCGACACCGCCCAGCCTCGCCCCTGACACCGCCCAGCCTCTCCCCCGACATCGCCCAGCCTCTCCCTGGACACCGCTCAGCCTCTCTCCCGACACCGCCCAGCCTCTCCCCCGACACCGCCCAGCCTCCCCCGACACCGCCCAGCCTCTCCCCCGACACGGCCCAGCTTCCTCACCGACACCGCACAGCCTCTCCCTGTGACACCACCCAGCCACTCCCCCGACACCGCCCAGACTCTCCCCCGACACCGCCCAGACTCTCCCCCGACACCGCTCAGCCTCTCCCCCGACACCGCCCCGCCTCTCCCCCGACACGGCCCAGCCTCTCCCCCGACACCTCCCATCCTCTCCCCCGACACCGCCCAGCCTCCCCCGACACCGCCCAGCCTCTCCCCGACACCGCCCAGCCTCTCCCCCGACACCGCCCAGCCTCGCCCCTGACACCGCCCAGCCTCTCCCCCGACATCGCCCAGCCTCTCCCTGGACACCGCTCAGCCTCTCTCCCGACACCGCCCAGCCTCTCCCCCGACACCGCCCAGCCTCCCCCCGACACCGCCCAGCCTCTCCCCCGACACCGCCCAGCTTCCTCACCGACACCGCACAGCCTCTCCCTGTGACACCACCTAGCCACTCCCCCGACACCGCCCAGACTCTCCCCCGACACCGCCCAGACTCTCCCCCGACACCGCTCAGCCTCTCCCCCGACACCGCCCCGCCTCTCCCCCGACACGGCCCAGCCTCTCCCCCGACACCTCCCATCCTCTCCCCCGACACCGCCCAGCCTCCCCCGACACCGCCCAGCCTCCCCCCCGACACCGCCCAGCCTCTCCCCCGACACTGCCCAGCCTCTCCCCCAACACCGCCCAGCCTCTCCCTGGACACCGGCCAGCCTCTCCCCCGACATCGCCCAGCCTCTCCCTGTGACACCACACAGCTTCCTCCCCGACATCGCCCAGCCTCTACCCCGACACCGCCCAGCTTCCTCCCCGACACCGCCCAGCCTCTCCCCCAACACCGCCCAGCCTCTCCCTGTGACACCACCCAGCTTCCTCCCCGACACCGCACAGACTTTCCCTGTGACACCACCCAGCCACTCCCCCGACACCGCCCAGACTCTCCCCCAACATCGCCCAGCCACTCCCCCGACACCGCCCAGCCTCTCCCCCAACACCGCCCAGCCTCTCCCCCGACTCCGCCCAGCCTCTCCCCCGACACCGCCCAGCTTCCTCCCCGACACAGCACAGTCTCTCCCCCGACACCGCCCAGCTTCCTCCCCGACACAGCCCAGTCTCTCCCCCGACACCGCCCAGTCTCTCTCCCGACATCGCCCAGCTTCTCCCCCGACACCACCCAGCCTCTCTCCCGACACCGCCCAGCTTCCTCCCTGACACAGCCCAGTCTCTCCCCCGACACCGCCCAGCCTCCTCCCGACACCGCCCAGCCTCTCCCCCGACACCGCTCAGCCTCTCTCCTGACACCACTCAGCCTCTCTCCTGACACCGCCCAGCCTCTCCCCCGACACCGCCCAGCCTCTCTCCCGACACTGCCCAGCCTCTCTCCCGACACCGCCCAGCCTCTCCCTGGACACCGCTCAGCCTCTCTCCCGACACCGCCCAGCCTCTCCTCGGACACCGCCCAGCCTCTCCCCCGACGCCGCCCAGCCTCGCCCCTGACACCGCCCAGCCTCTCCCCCGACATCGCCCAGCCTCTCCCTGGACACCGCTCAGCCTCTCTCCCGACACCGCCCAGCCTCTCCCCCGACACCGCCCAGCCTCCCCCCGACACCGCCCAGCCTCTCCCCCGACACGGCCCAGCTTCCTCCCTGGACACCGGCCAGCCTCCTCTCGACACCGCCCAGCCTCTCCCCGGACACCGCCCAGCTTCCTCCCTGGACACCGCCCAGCTTCCTCCCCGACACCGCCCAGCTTCTCCCCGGACACCGCCCAGCTTCCTCCCCGACATTGCACAGCCTCTCCCCTGACACCGGCCAGCCTCTCCCCCGACACCGCCCAGCCTCCTCCCGACACAGCACAGCCTCCTCCCGACACCGCTCAGCCTCTCTCCCGACACCGCCCAGCCTCTCCCCCGACATCGCCCAGCCTCTCCCTGGACACCGCTCAGCCTCTCTCCCGACACCGCCCAGCCTCTCCCCCGACACCGCCCAGCCTCCTCCCGACACCGCCCAGCCTCTCCCCCGACACTGCTCAGCCTCTCTCCTGACACAGCCCAGTCTCTCCCCCGACACCGGCCAGCCTCTCCCCCGACACCGCCCAGCCTCTCCCCCAACATCGCCCAGCCACTCCCCCGACACCGCCCAGCCTCTCCCTGGACACCGCCCAGCCTCTCCCCCAACACCGCCCAGCCTCTCCCCCGACTCCGCCCAGCCTCTCCCCCGACACCGCCCAGCTTCCTCCCCGACACAGCACAGTCTCTCCCCCGACACCGCCCAGCTTCCTCCCCGACACAGCCCAGTCTCTCCCCCGACACCGCCCAGTCTCTCTCCCGACATCGCCCAGCTTCTCCCCCGACACCACCCAGCCTCTCTCCCGACACCGCCCAGCTTCCTCCCTGACACAGCCCAGTCTCTCCCCCGACACCGCCCAGCCTCCTCCCGACACCGCCCAGCCTCTCCCCCGACACCGCTCAGCCTCTCTCCTGACACCACTCAGCCTCTCTCCTGACACCGCCCAGCCTCTCCCCCGACACCGCCCAGCCTCTCTCCCGACACTGCCCAGCCTCTCTCCCGACACCGCCCAGCCTCTCCCTGGACACCGCTCAGCCTCTCTCCCGACACCGCCCAGCCTCTCCCCGGACACCGCCCAGCCTCTCCCCCGACACCGCCCAGCCTCGCCCCTGACACCGCCCAGCCTCTCCCCCGACATCGCCCAGCCTCTCCCTGGACACCGCTCAGCCTCTCTCCCAACACCGCCCAGCCTCTCCCCCGACACCGCCCAGCCTCCCCCCGACACCGCCCAGCCTCTCCCCCGACACGGCCCAGCTTCCTCCCTGGACACCGGCCAGCCTCCTCTCGACACCGCCCAGCCTCTCCCCGGACACCGCCCAGCTTCCTCCCTGGACACCGCCCAGCTTCCTCCCCGACACCGCCCAGCCTCTCCCCGGACACCGCCCAGCTTCCTCCCCGACATTGCACAGCCTCTCCCCTGACACCGGCCAGCCTCTCCCCCGACATCGCCCAGCCTCTCCCCCGACACCGCCCAGCCTCTCCCCGACACCGCCCAGCCTCTCCCCCGACACCGCCCAGCCTCTCCCCGACACCGCCCAGCCTTTACCCCGACACCACACAGCCTCTCAACAGACACCGCCCAGCTTCCTCCCCGACATCGCCCAGCCTCTACCCCGACACCGCCCAGCTTCCTCCCCGACACCGCCCAGCCTCTACCCCGACACCGCCCAGCTTCCTCACCGACACCGCACAGCCTCTCCCTGTGACACCACCCAGCCACTCCCCCGACACCGCCCAGCCTCTCCCCCGACACCGCCCAGCCTCTCCCCCGACACCGCCCAGCTTCTCCCCCGACACCGCCCAGCCTCTCCCCCGACAACGCTCAGCCTCTCCCCCGACACCGTCCAGCCTCTCCCCCGACACCTCCCAGCCTCTCCCCCGACACCGCCCAGCCTCCCCCCGACACCGCCCAGCCTCTCCCCCGACACGGCCCAGCTTCCTCCCTGGACACCGGCCAGCCTCCTCTCGACACCGCCCAGCCTCTCCCCGGACACCGCCCAGCTTCCTCCCTGGACACCGCCCAGCTTCCTCCCCGACACCGCCCAGCCTCTCCCCGGACACCGCCCAGCTTCCTCCCCGACATTGCACAGCCTCTCCCCTGACACCGGCCAGCCTCTCCCCCGACAACGCCCAGCCTCTCCCCCGACACCGCCCAGCCTCTCCCCGACACCGCCCAGCCTCTCCCCCGACACCGCCCAGCCTCTCCCCGACACCGCCCAGCCTTTACCCCGACACCACACAGCCTCTCAACAGACACCGCCCAGCTTCCTCCCCGACATCGCCCAGCCTCTACCCCGACACCGCCCAGCTTCCTCCCCGACACCGCCCAGCCTCTACCCCGACACCGCCCAGCTTCCTCACCGACACCGCACAGCCTCACCCTGTGACACCACCCAGCCACTCCCCCGACACCGCCCAGACTCTCCCCCGACACCGCCCAGACTCTCCCCCGACACCGCTCAGCCTCTCCCCCGACACCGCCCCGCCTCTCCCCCGACACGGCCCAGCCTCTCCCCCGACACCTCCCATCCTCTCCCCCGACACCGCCCAGCCTCCCCCGACACCGCCCAGCCTTCCCCCCGACACCGCCCAGCCTCTCCCCCGACACTGCCCAGCCTCTCCCCCAACACCGCCCAGCCTCTCCCTGGACACCGGCCAGCCTCTCCCCCGACATCGCCCAGCCTTTCCCTGTGACACCACACAGCTTCCTCCCCGACATCGCCCAGCCTCTACCCCGACACCGCCCAGCTTCCTCCCCGACACCGCCCAGCCTCTCCCCCAACACCGCCCAGCCTCTCCCTGTGACACCACCCAGCTTCCTCCCCGACACCGCACAGACTTTCCCTGTGACACCACCCAGCCACTCCCCCGACACCGCCCAGACTCTCCCCCGACACCGCCCAGACTCTCCCCCGACACCGCTCAGCCTCTCCCCCGACACCGCCCCGCCTCTCCCCCGACACGGCACAGCCTCTCCCCCGACACCTCCCATCCTCTCCCCCGACACCGCCCAGCCTCCCCCCGACACCGCCCAGCCTCCCCCCCGACACCGCCCAGCCTCTCGCACGACACAGCCCAGCCTCTCCCCCGACACCGCCCAGCCTCCCCCCGACACCGCCCAGCCTCCCCCCCGACATCGCCCAGCCTCTCCCCGGACACCACCCAGCTTCCTCCCCGACACTTCCCAGCCTCTCCCCCGACAACGCCCAGACTCTCCACGGACACCGCCCAGCTTCCTCCCCGACATCGCCCAGCCTCTCCCCTGTCACCGGCCAGCCTCTCCCCCGACACCGTCCAGCCTCTCCCCGGACACCGCTCAGCTACCTCCCCGGCACCGCCCAGCTTCTCCCCCGACACCGCCCAGCATCCTCCCCGACACCGCCCAACCTCTCCCTGTGACACCACCCAGCCTCTCCCCCGACACCGCCCAGCCTCTCCCTGTGACACAACCCAGCCTCTACCCCGACACGGCCCAGCTTCTCCCCCGACACCGCCCAGCCTCCTCCCGACAACGCCCAGCCTCACCCCCGACACCGCCCAGCCTCGACACGACACCGCTCAACCTCTCCCCCGACAATGCACAGCCTCTCCCCTGACACCGCACAGCCTCTCCCCCGACACCGCCCAGCCTCCTCCCGACACCACCCAGCCTCTCTCCCGACACCGCCCAGCCTCTCCCCGGACACCGCTCAGCCTCTCCCCGGACACCGCCCAGCCCCTCCCCCGACACCGCCCAGCCTCTCCCCCGACACTGCCCAGCCTCCTCCCGACACCGCCCAGCATCTCTCCCGACACCGGCCAGCCTCTCCCCGGACACCGCTCAGCCTCTCCCCCGACACCGCCCAGCCTCTCTCCTGACACCGCCCAGCCTCGACACGACACCGCCCAGCCTCTCCCCCGACACCGCCCAGCCTCCTCCCGACACCGCTCAGACTCTCTCCCGACACCGCCCAGCCTCTCTCCCTACACCGTCCAGTCTCTCCCCCGACACCGCCCAGCCTCTCTCCCGACACCGCCCAGCCTCTCTCCTGACACAGCCCAGTCTCTCCCCCGACACCGCCCAGCCTCTCTCCCGACACCGCCCAGCTTCCTCCCCGACACCGCACAGCCTCTCCCCCGACACCGCCCAGCCACTCCCCCGACACTGCCCAGCCTCCTCCCGACACCGCCCAGCCTCTCTCCCGACACCGCCCAGCCTCTCTCCCGACACCGCCCAGCCTCTCCCCCGACACCGCCCAGCCTCTCTCCCGACACCACCCAGCTTCCTCCCCGACACAGCTCAGCCTCTCTCCCGACACCGCCCAGCTTCCTCCCCGACACCGCCCAGCCTCTCTCCCGACACCGCCCAGCCTCTCCCCCGACACCGCCCAGCCTCTCTCCCGACACCGCCCTGCCTCTCCCCGACACAGCTCAGCCTCTCTCCCAACACCGCCCAGCTTCCTCCACGACACTGCCCTGCCTCTCCCCGACAGCACCCTGCCTCTCCCCGACACAGCTCAGCCTCTCTCCCGACACCGCTCAGCTTCTCCCCCGACACCGCCCAGCCTCTCCCCCGACACAGCCCAGCCTCTCTCCTGACACAGCCCACCCTCTCCCCGGACACCGCCCAGCTTCCTCCCTGGACACCGGCCAGCCTCTCTCCCGACACCGCCCAGCCTCTCCCCGGACACCGCCCAGCCTCTCTCCCGACACAGCCCAGCCTCTCCCCGGACACCGCCCAGCTTCCTCCCTGGACACCGGCCAGCCTCTCTCCCGACACCGCCCAGCCTCTCCCCGGACACCGCCCAGCTTCCTCCCCGACACCGCCAAGCCTCTCCCCCGACATCGCCCAGCCTCTCCCCCGACACCGCCCAGCTTCCTCCCCGACACCGCCCAGCCTCTCCCCCGACATCGCACAGCCTCTCCCCTGACACCGGCCAGCCTCTCTCCCGACACCGCCCAGCCTCTCCCCGGACACCGCCCAGCTTCCTCCCCGACACCGCCAAGCCTCTCCCCCGACATCGCCCAGCCTCTCCCCCGACACCGCCCAGCTTCCTCCCCGACACCGCCCAGCCTCTCCCCCGACATCGCACAGCCTCTCCCCTGACACCGGCCAGCCTCTCCCCTGACACCGCCCAGTCTATCCCCCGACACCGCCCAGCCTCTCCCCCGACACCGCCCAGCCTCTCCCCGGACACCGCCCAGCCTCTCAACGGCCACCGCCCAGCTTCCTCCCCGACACCGCCCAGCCTCTCCCCGGACACCGCCCTGCCTGTCCCCCGACACCGGCCAGCCTCTCCCCCGACACCGCCCAGTCTATCCCCCGACGCCGCCCAGCCTCTCCCCGGACACCGCCCAGCCTCTCCCCCGACACCGCCCAGTCTCTACCCCGACACCGCCCAGCCTCTCCCCCGACACCGCCCAGCCTCTCCCCGGACACCGCCCAGCCTCTCAACGGCCACCGCCCAGCTTCCTCCCCGACACCGCCCAGCCTCTCCCCGGACACCGCCCTGCCTCTCCCCCGACACCGGCCAGCCTCTCCCCCGACACCGCCCAGTCTATCCCCCGACGCCGCCCAGCCTCTCCCCGGACACCGCCCAGCCTCTCCCCCGACACCGCCCAGTCTCTACCCCGACACCGCCCAGCCTCTCCCCGGACACCGCCCAGCCTCTCCCCGGACACCGCCCAGCCTCTCCCCGGACACCGCCCAGCCTCTCCCCGGACACCGCCCAGCCTCTCAACGGACACCGCCCAGCTTCCTTCCCGACACCGACCAGTATATACCCCGACACCGCACAGACTTTCCCTGTGACACCACCCAGCCACTCCCCCGACACCGCCCAGCCTCTCCCCGGACACCGCCCAGCCTCTCCCCCGACACCGCCCAGCTTCCTCCCCGACATCGCCCAGCCTCTCCCCGTACACCGCACAGCTTCCTCCCCGACACCGACTAGTATATACCCCGACACCGCACAGACTTTCCCTGTGACACCACCCAGCCACTCCCCCGACACCGCCCAGACTCTCCCCCTACACCGCCCAGACTCTCCCCCGACACCGCTCAGCCTCTCCCCCGACACCGCCCCGCCTCTCCCCCGACACCGCCCATCCACTCCCCGGACACCGCCCAGCCTCCCCCCGACACCACCCAGCCTCTCTCCCGACACCGCCCATCCACTCCCCGGACACCGCCCAGCCTCCTCCCGACACCACCCAGCCTCTCTCCCGACACCGCCCAGCCTCTCCCCGGACACCGCTCAGCCTCTCCCCGGACACCGCCCAGCCCCTCCCCCGACACCACCCAGCCTCTCCCCCGACACTGCCCAGCCTCCTCCCGACACCGCCCAGCATCTCTCCCGACACCGGCCAGCCTCTCCCCGGACACCGCTCAGCCTCTCCCCCGACACCGCCCAGCCTCTCTCCTGACACCGCCCAGCCTCGACACGACACCGCCCAGCCTCTCCCCCGACACCGCCCAGCCTCCTCCCGACACCGCTCAGACTCTCTCCCGACACCGCCCAGCCTCTCTCCCTACACCGTCCAGCCTCTCCCCCGACACCGCCCAGCCTCTCTCCCGACACCGCCCAGCCTCTCTCCTGACACAGCCCAGTCTCTCCCCCGACACCGCCCAGCCTCTCTCCCGACACCGCCCAGCTTCCTCCCCGACACCGCACAGCCTCTCCCCCGACACCGCCCAGCCTCTCCCCCGACACTGCCCAGCCTCCTCCCGACACCGCCCAGCCTCTCTCCCGACACCGCCCAGCCTCTCTCCCGACACCGCCCAGCCTCTCCCCCGACACCGCCCAGCCTCTCTCCCGACACCACCCAGCTTCCTCCCCGACACAGCTCAGCCTCTCTCCCGACACCGCCCAGCTTCCTCCCCGACACCGCCCAGCCTCTCTCCCGACACCGCCCAGCCTCTCCCCCGACACCGCCCAGCCTCTCTCCCGACACCGCCCTGCCTCTCCCCGACACAGCTCAGCCTCTCTCCCAACACCGCCCAGCTTCCTCCACGACACTGCCCTGCCTCTCCCCGACAGCACCCTGCCTCTCTCCCGACACCGCTCAGCTTCTCCCCCGACACCGCCCAGCCTCTCCCCCGACACAGCCCAGCCTCTCTCCCGACACAGCAAAGCCTCTCCCCGGACACCGCCCAGCTTCCTCCCTGGACACCGGCCAGCCTCTCTCCCGACACCGCCCAGCCTCTCCCCGGACACCGCCCAGCTTCCTCCCCGACACCGCCCAGCCTCTCTCCCGACACAGCCCAGCCTCTCCCCGGACACCGCCCAGCTTCCTCCCTGGACACCGGCCAGTCTCTCTCCCGACACCGCCCAGCCTCTCCCCGGACACCGCCCAGCTTCCTCCCCGACACCGCCAAGCCTCTCCCCCGACATCGCCCAGCCTCTCCCCCGACACCGCCCAGCTTCCTCCCCGACACCGCCCAGCCTCTCCCCCGACATCGCACAGCCTCTCCCCTGACACCGGCCAGCCTCTCCCCTGACACCGCCCAGTCTATCCCCCGACACCGCCCAGCCTCTCCCCCGACACCGCCCAGCCTCTCCCCGGACACCGCCCAGCCTCTCAACGGCCACCGCCCAGCTTCCTCCCCGACACCGCCCAGCCTCTCTCCGGACACCGCCCAGCCTCTCCCCCGACACCGGCCAGCCTCTCCCCCGACACCGCCCAGTCTATCCCCCGACGCCGCCCAGCCTCTCCCCGGACACCGCCCAGCCTCTCCCCCGACACCGCCCAGTCTCTACCCCGACACCGCCCAGCCTCTCCCCGGACACCGCCCAGCCTCTCCCCGGAGACCGCCCAGCCTCTCCCCGGACACCGCCCAGCCTCTTCCCGGACACCGCCCAGCCTCTCAACGGACACCGCCCAGCTTCCTCCCCGACACCGACCAGTATATACCCCGACACCGCACAGACTTTCCCTGTGACACCACCCAGCCACTCCCCCGACACCGCCCAGCCTCTCCCCGGACACCGCCCAGCCTCTCCCCCGACACCGCCCAGCTTCCTCCCCGACATCGCCCAGCCTCTCCCCGTACACCGCACAGCTTCCTCCCCGACACCGACTAGTATATACCCCGACACCGCACAGACTTTCCCTGTGACACCACCCAGCCACTCCCCCGACACCGCCCAGACTCTCCCCCTACACCGCCCAGACTCTCCCCCGACACCGCTCAGCCTCTCCCCCGACACCGCCCCGCCTCTACCCCGACACCGCCCATCCACTCCCCCGACACCGCCCAGCCTCCCCCCGACACCGCCCAGCCTCCCCCGACACCGCCCAGCCTCTCCCCCGACACAGCCCAGCCTCTCCCCGGACACAGCTCAGCCTCTCCCCGGACACCGCCCAGCCTCTCCCCCGACACCGCCCAGCCTCTCCCCCGACACCGCCCAGCCTCTCCCCCGACACCGCCCAGCTTCCTCCCCGACACCGCCCAGCCTCTCCCCCGACATCGCCCAGCCTCTCCCCGGACACCGCCCAGCTTCCTCCCCGACACTTCCCAGCCTCTCCCCCGACACCGCCCAGCCTCTCTCCCGACACCGCCCTGCCTCTCCCCGACACAGCTCAGCCTCTCTCCCAACACCGTCCAGCTTCCTCCACGACACTGCCCTGCCTCTCCCCGACAGCACCCTGCCTCTCTCCCGACACCGCTCAGCTTCTCCCCCGACACCGCCCAGCCTCTCCCCCGACACAGCCCAGCCTCTCTCCCGACACAGCCCAGCCTCTCCCCGGACACCGCCCAGCTTCCTCCCTGGACACCGGCCAGCCTCTCTCCCGACACCGCCCAGCCTCTCCCCGGACACCGCCCAGCTTCCTCCCCGACACCGCCCAGCCTCTCTCCCGACACAGCCCAGCCTCTCCCCGGACACCGCCCAGCTTCCTCCCTGGACACCGGCCAGCCTCTCTCCCGACATCGCCCAGCCTCTCCCCCGACACCGGCCAGCCTCTCCCCCGACACCGCCCAGTCTATCCCCCGACGCCGCCCAGCCTCTCCCCGGACACCGCCCAGCCTCTCCCCCGACACCGCCCAGCCTCTACCCCGACACCGCCCAGCCTCTCCCCGGACACCGCCCAGCCTCTCCCCGGACACCGCCCAGCCTCTCCCCGGACACCGCCCATCCTCTCCCCGGACACCGCCCAGCCTCTCAACGGACACCGCCCAGCTTCCTCCCCGACACCGACCAGTATATACCCCGACACCGCACAGACTTTCCCTGTGACACCACCCAGCCACTCCCCCGACACCGCCCAGCCTCTCCCCGGACACCGCCCAGCCTCTCCCCGGACACCGCCCAGCCTCTCCCCCGACACCGCCCAGCCTCTCCCCCGACACCGCCCAGCCTCTCCCCAGACACCGCCCAGCTTCCTCCCCGACACCGCCCAGCCTCTCCCCCGACATCGCCCAGCCTCTCCCCGGACACCGCCCAGCTTCCTCCCCGACACTTCCCAGCCTCTCCCCCGACACCGCCCAGCCTCTCTCCCGACACCGCCCTGCCTCTCCCCGACACAGCTCAGCCTCTCTCCCAACACCGCCCAGCTTCCTCCACGACACTGCCCTGCCTCTCCCCGACAGCACCCTGCCTCTCTCCCGACACCGCTCAGCTTCTCCCCCGACACCGCCCAGCCTCTCCCCCGACACAGCCCAGCCTCTCTCCCGACACAGCCCAGCCTCTCCCCGGACACCGCCCAGCTTCCTCCCTGGACACCGGCAGCCTCTCTCCCGACACCGCCCAGCCTCTCCCCGGACACCGCCCAGCTTCCTCCCCGACACCGCCCAGCCTCTCTCCCGACACAGCCCAGCCTCTCCCCGGACACCGCCCAGCTTCCTCCCTGGACACCGTCCAGCCTCTCTCCCGACACCGCCCAGCCTCTCCCCGGACACCGCCCAGCTTCCTCCCGGACACCGCCAAGCCTCTCCCCCGACATCGCACAGCCTCTCCCCTGACACCGGCCAGCCTCTCCCCTGACACCGCCCAGTCTATCCCCCGACACCGCCCAGCCTCTCCCCCGACATCGCACAGCCTCTCCCCTGACACCGGCCAGCCTCTCCCCTGACACCGCCCAGTCTATCCCCCGACACCGCCCAGCCTCTCCCCCGACACCGCCCAGCCTCTCCCCGGACACCGCCCAGCCTCTCAACGGCCCCCGCCCAGCTTCCTCCCCGACACCGCCCAGCCTCTCCCCGGACACCGCCCAGCCTCTCCCCCGACACCGCCCAGCTTCCTCCCCGACACCGCCCAGCCTCTCCCCCGACATCGCCCAGCCTCTCCCCGGACACCGCCCAGCTTCCTCCCCGACACTTCCCAGCCTCTCCCCCGACACCGCCCAGCCTCTCTCCCGACACCGCCCTGCCTCTCCCCGACACAGCTCAGCCTCTCTCCCAACACCGCCCAGCTTCCTCCACGACACTGCCCTGCCTCTCCCCGACAGCACCCAGCCTCTCTCCCGACACCGCTCAGCTTCTCCCCCGACACCGCCCAGCCTCTCCCCCGACACAGCCCAGCCTCTCTCCCGACACAGCCCAGCCTCTCCCCGGACACCGCCCAGCTTCCTCCCTGGACACCGGCCAGCCTCTCTCCCGACACCGCCCAGCCTCTCCCCGGACACCGCCCAGCTTCCTCCCCGACACCGCCCAGCCTCTCTCCCGACACAGCCCAGCCTCTCCCCGGACACCGCCCAGCTTCCTCCCTGGACACCTGCCAGCCTCTCTCCCGACACCGCCCAGCCTCTCCCCGGACACCGCCCAGCTTCCTCCCCGACACCGCCCAGCCTCTCCCCCGACATCGCACAGCCTCTCCCCTGACACCGGCCAGCCTCTCCCCTGACACCGCCCAGTCTATCCCCCGACACCGCCCAGCCTCTCCCCCGACACCGCCCAGCCTCTCCCCGGACACCGCCCAGCCTCTCAACGGCCACCGCCCAGCTTCCTCCCCGACACCGCCCAGCCTCTCCCCGGACACCGCCCAGCCTCTCCCCCGACACCGGCCAGCCTCTCCCCCGACACCGCCCAGTCTATCCCCCGACGCCGCCCAGCCTCTCCCCGGACACCGCCCAGCCTCTCCCCCGACACCGCCCAGCCTCTACCCCGACACCGCCCAGCCTCTCCCCGGACACCGCCCAGCCTCTCCCCGGACACCGCCCATCCTCTCCCCGGACACCGCCCAGCCTCTCAACGGACACCGCCCAGCTTCCTCCCCGACACCGACCAGTATATACCCCGACACCGCACAGACTTTCCCTGTGACACCACCCAGCCACTCCCCCGACACCGCCCAGCCTCTCCCCGGACACCGCCCAGCCTCTCCCCCGACACCGCCCAGCTTCCTCCCCGACATCGCCCAGCCTCTCCCCGGACACCGCACAGCTTCCTCCCCGACACCGACTAGTATATACCCCGACACCGCACAGACTTTCCCTGTGACACCACCCAGCCACTCCCCCGACACAGCCCAGACTCTCCCCCTACACCGCCCAGACTCTCCCCCGACACCGCTCAGCCTCTCCCCCGACACCGCCCCGCCTCTCCCCCGACACCGCCCATCCACTCCCCCGACACCGCCCAACTACCCCCGACACCGCCCAGCCTCCCCCCGACACCGCCCAGCCTCTCCCCCGACACAGCCCAGCCTCTCCCCGGACACAGCCCAGCCTCTCCCCGGACACCGCCCAGCCTCTCCCCCGACACCGCCCAGCCTCTCCCCCGACACCGCCCAGCCTCTCCCCCGACACCGCCCAGCTTCCTCCCCGACACCGCCCAGCCTCTCCCACGACATCGCCCAGCCTCTCCCCGGACACCGCCCAGCTTCCTCCCCGACACTTCCCAGCCTCTCCCCCGACAACGCCCAGCCTCTCCCCCGACACCGCCCAGCCTCTCCCCTGACACCGCCCAGCTTCCTCCCCGACATCGCCCAGCCTCTCCCCCGACACCGCCCAGCCTCTCCCCCGACACCGCCCAGCTTCCTCCCCGACACCGCCCAGCCTCTCCCCCGACATCGCACAGCCTCTCCCCTGACACCGGCCAGCCTCTCCCCTGACACCGCCCAGTCTATCCCCCGACACCGCCCAGCCTCTCCCCCGACACCGCCCAGCCTCTCCCCGGACACCGCCCAGCCTCTCAACGGCCACCACCCAGCTTCCTCCCCGACACCGCCCAGCCTCTCCCCGGACACCGCCCAGCCTCTCCCCCGACACCGGCCAGCCTCTCCCCCGACACCGCCCAGTCTATCCCCCGACGCCGCCCAGCCTCTCCCCGGACACCGCCCAGCCTCTCCCCCGACACCGCCCAGCCTCTACCCCGACACCGCCCAGCCTCTACCCCGACACCGCCCAGCCTCTACCCCGACACCGCCCAGCCTCTCCCCGGACACCGCCCAGCCTCTCCCCGGACACCGCCCAGCCTCTCCCCGGACACCGCCCAGCCTCTCCCCGGACACCGCCCAGCCTCTCAACGGACACCGCCCAGCTTCCTCCCCGACACCGACCAGTATATACCCCGACACCGCACAGACTTTCCCTGTGACACCACCCAGCCACTCCCCCGACACCGCCCAGCCTCTCCCCGGACACCGCCCAGCCTCTCCCCCGACACCGCCCAGCTTCCTCCCCGACATCGCCCAGCCTCTCCCCGGACACCGCACAGCTTCCTCCCCGACACCGACTAGTATATACCCCGACACCGCACAGACTTTCCCTGTGACACCACCCAGCCACTCCCCCGACACCGCCCAGACTCTCCCCCTACACCGCCCAGACTCTCCCCCGACACCGCTCAGCCTCTCCCCCGACACCGCCCCGCCTCTCCCCCGACACCGCCCATCCACTCCCCCGACACCGCCCAGCCTCCCCCCGACACCGCCCAGCCTCCCCCCGACACCGCCCAGCCTCTCCCCGGACACCGCCCAGCCTCTCCCCGGACACCGCCCAGCCTCTCCCCCGACACCGCCCAGCCTCTCCCCCGACACCGCCCAGCCTCTCCCCCGACACCGCCCAGCTTCCTCCCCGACACCGCCCAGCCTCTCCCCCGACATCGCCCAGCCTCTCCCCGGACACCGCCCAGCTTCGTCCCCGACACTTCCCAGCCTCTCCCCCGACAACGCCCAGCCTCTCCCCCGACACCGCCCAGCCTCTCCCCTGACACCGCCCAGCTTCCTCCCCGACATCGCCCAGCCTCTCCCCCGACACCGCCCAGCCTCTCCCCGGACACCGCCCAGCTTCCTCCCCGACACTTCCCAGCATCTCCCCCGACAACGCCCAGCCTCTCCCCGGACACCGCCCAGCCTCTCCCCCGACACCGCCCAGCCTCTCCCCGGACACCGCCCAGCTTCCTCCCCGACACTTCCCAGCATCTCCCCCGACAACGCCCAGCCTCTCCCCGGACACCGCCCAGCCTCTCCCCCGACACCGCCCAGCTTCCTCCCCGACACTTCCCAGCCTCTCCCCCGACAACGCCCAGCCTCTCCACGGACACTGCCCAGCTTCCTCCCCGACATCGCCCAGCCTCTCCCCCGACACCGCCCAGTCTATCCCCCGACACCGTCCAGCCTCTCCCCGGACACCGCTCAGCTTCCTCCCCGGCACCGCCCAGTCTATCCCCCGACACCGCCCAGCTTCTGCCCCGACACCGCCCAGCTTCCTCCCCGACGCCGCCCAACCTCTCCCTGTTGTGGTGTTGGGTGCTCTGGTGCACAGATGAGCCAACACAGTTGTATGTGGTACAACTCTATTTTATTATAACTCTTATAATACAGTTCGTTCTGGATACTCTGCACGTGCTGTCTCCCTGAGTGTGTTTGGTAACAGATGTGTCCTGGTTCTCCTCTGCAGCTAATACTGACCACCGGGGGTCGTGTCTGTGCTTTTATATCTTTCTGTCATTGGTTGTGGTGTTGTGTGTTCTGATTTGTCTGTTGGTGTGTCTATCATGATGTGTGTGTTTGAATATCATGACATGCCCCCTTTTTACAAAGATAAGTGCCTACGTGGTTATAAATATAATTGTGTCGTGAGTGCATCTAAGAGTGTGTGTGTGTGTTGTGTACAGCGTGTGTTTATGACGTAACTATTTACATGGGGCGATGTCGGGTGCGTCACACTAACAAGGTTGTACCATAACAAAACTTGGATACGAGAGGAAAAAAAAAACTTGAACATTGGTCCGGTCAGACGATATCTGGAACAATAAACAACAACAGGTTATAATACAGAAGTGTTTGACTTTTTGAACGTATTAACAGCGTTATAAGTCCAGTCTAATGGGTGACCGCCTCAAGAATGGGCTGGTCCTCAAGCCGGTTCAGCTGTGGAGATTTGGGGTCACACTGGTTCACCTTGGACTGTTGGAGGTGATGCTGTTGCCGAAGTCTCTACTTCACCATTTGTTGTACTTCGTGCAGTCCTTGGTTTTTTCATTCGTGGAAATATAACATTCAACATCTTTGTTAGTGGTGCCTTGGCTGTGGTTTGGTTCTGGTGGCGATGGAAGGGGCATGATCCGTGGCATCTCCACGAAGTCATCCTTGGGAACCAGTGGAGGATCCGGCGTGTGCGTACGGTTCAGTTGCGAGCGTGGAAGGCGTCACAAAGCCCGCTGATTGCGCCTACGCACCAATCCATCCGCCCTGCATGCCAGGAACAAGGTGGAGTCTGTTTTCTTTTTATGTTTGTGGTGGACGGCATCTTGTAGCCGATGGGTCGTTGCCATCGAAGTAGCACCATCACTAATATCATGCAAGGCGATGACTGTGCCAGATGTGGAAGTTGGCCGAGACCGTGTACGCTGGTTCCGGCCACCTGCTGTGCCGGAAGGGCGACTCCGCAGAGAAACGTCGAAGCATGTCGCCTTGGAGAGAGAATTGTTGCTCGCATCAACGTCTGGCGATGGCGCGAATTGGTGTGTCCATCTTGGACCGCCGGTGCTGGTTGCCACTTTCGACCCAGTGGGACTGCCACGCGATCCATTCCCTGTCGCCGTGGCATCCGCCGTCACCCTGAGCGTGCCATCACCGAGGCCGCAACACCGCCCGTCCGGAGCAAGGTCTGGCGTGCGCAAATCAGAGTCGGCGCTTGGCTGCTCCCCATCTGGAGTCCGGTCTGCCTTCCGTCGATGCCCCCCGTCCGGAGTACCAACAGGTTCACTGGAGGCAGCCGAGATTCCCTGAAGCTGCACTTCTGGAGTCGGAACATGCAGGAATGCACCAACCAGTGGAGAGGGTCGAGCCATCGAGGGTGGAAGCGGTGCGCCGCCACCGCAGTCGTCAGTGGTCCCACCGTGATCGTCGAGTGCCTCGGTACGCACTAGGCGAGGTCTGTCACCTTGCACCTTTTGCATGGGAAGTGGGATGCTGTCGTCACTCGTCTCACATCCCGTGGATAGATCCTCATTAGCAGCTTGCTGTTCACTAGGGTTGGGTAAATTGTCAGAGTTTTCATCTGGTGGTGCACACCATGTCGGTGGACTGTCATTGTCTTGCCGTTGTCCTTCATTTGGGCTTTTCTTCTTTGGAATTTTAAATCTTCCCCCAGACATTGCAGAACCTTGTTTATTACCCCCAAATTCTCCCATATGTATGGTCTCGAATATAGGATCCAATGTTTCTATCGACATTGTACTATTTTCCAAAGAACATTCCGTTTCACTTTTCTTCTCAGGTACTTCATATGTAACTTTGTCTAATGTACATGCCTTCATGGTCTCTGGGTCTGATTTTGCTGGGACTGGCATGGTCACAGTCTCTCTTTTACTGTTCTCAATTGCCCACATTATACTCCCCATACTTAACTGCTTAATCACTGGGGTTAGTGTGGTACAATGGATAATCGGGTCGACCTTATCTGCATCTTCACCATTAGTGGAAAGCACACTTGGTTCACTTGAAACTGCTGTGGGTTTTAAATTTGTTATCTGGCTACTCGATGTCGGTGTCCTCAGGATTCTTGCTCCAATGTTCTGCTCAATAATCAGTGGAGTGTGTATAGGTTCAATGCAATTAATGTTCCCCTCAAGGTTTGAAGAGTCATTACTGACTAACTGCTGGTCCCCGAAGTTGGGATTTTGCGGCGTTGTGTTGAAGGGAGACATTTGTCCCTGCTGTAGATATGATTCAGGTTGTGTTATTTCCATTACCTGAGGATCAATGTCTTGTCCATTTTTTCGATCCGTACTAAAACACTGGCAATTCTCAGTCTGCTCCTTGCAAGTTAAACATTCAATTAATTTCGTTGGCAAATCCTCAGCATCCTTCTGTGGCCGTGCAGCATTATTAATCTCTGTTCAGCTATAATGATCCTGAAGGTCAGCGCATAAACCTTTTTTCTTCGGGCTTGGACGAGGCGATTCCTTTGGCTTGTCTTCAGTTGGGCTTGAACAGTCTTCAGCGCTGTGCCCTTCATTGTAGCATGAGAGACCGTCATGGTCATGCTGCTGTTTAGTGGAGCATAGTAGACTTGCATCGTCTGCCGCTGGTTGGTCAGGAGAGGTTGCTAGACCCTCATGGTCTTGTTCCTGCAAGGACTGCACATTGGAGTCTTGCGTTGCTTCTATCGTGGAGGCTGTCCACGAGCTCTCTGTGGAGGCTTGTGACACTGGAGTCACTTCTTGTTCATGCAAGGACTGCGCTCTGGAGTCTTGCGTTGCTTCTATCGTGGAGGCTGTCCACGAGCTCTCTGTGGAGGCTTGTGACACTGGAGTCACTTCTTGTTCGTGCAAGGACTGCGCTCTGGAGTCTTGCGTTGCTTCTATCGTGGAGGCTGTCCACGAGCTCTCTGTGGAGGCTTGTGACACTGGAGTCACTTCTTGTCCGTGCAAGGACTGCGCTCTGGAGTCTTGCATTTCTGCAATTGTGGAGTCTGTCCACGAGCTTGCTGTGGAAGCTTGTGACACTGGAGTCACTTCTGGTTCATGCGAGGACTGCACTCTGGAGTCTTGCATGTCTTCTTTCATAGAGTCGAGAACGTTGAGCGGGACGTGGACCACGCTCTGTGTGGCAGCAGGGCGCTCTCCGTGTGCTTGCACCGCTCCCTGTCTGTTAATGTCAGGCTGCAGCATCATCCGGTACTGATAAGTTGGAACGTCATATCTGCTGGATTGAAGATCCTCAAATCCGAAAAATGAATCCGCATCTGCGTCGGATTCAATGTGGGGGCCGCCAATGTGCAACACGAAAGGTTCGTCCGAGTCATAGTCGTATAGGACCACGGAGCTATCATTGGGCTCGCGAGGTCCGGAAACACTGTAAAGATCGTCATCGAAGTATTCGAGGTCGGAATCATCGGCTTGTGCGTAGGCGACTGCTTGTCGGAGGGTTCTTCGGAGGTCAAATTCATCTCCTGGGTCAATTTGCGGCACTGTGCTGTCATTCCAGGTGAGGGAAGGTTGTTTTCCAGCTTTAACAGATTTTTGTTTTTTTGATTTGGGACGTTTCCCTTTTAAATTGGATTTGGGACGTTTCCCCTTTAAATTGGTGCAGTCTGGGGCCTCTGACATCCTGACGCTCGGTATGTAGCACGTAGGAAGCGACTGCGCATGCTCAGATCGCTGTTCCTTTACCGATGGCCGTTTTCTTGACTGCGCATGCGCAGCATCTCGCGCATGCGCAAACGAAACTTCCGGTTCTGCGCACTGCTCGCGCAACTGTGCTAGCGTGATACCTTTAGCAAGATGGCCGCCGACCTCGACCCAGCCCTCTCTCAGGCCCGGGATTTCGGCCTCTGGGAATTCGGGCTCCGGGATCCCAGCCACGAGGTGAGTACTGCAGCTTTTCTTACCTTTATTTGCCGATTGGATTGTGTTTTCTTCACAGTACTTGGAGAATTTGTCCAGGACTGCCTGGTAATCGTACCTTTGCTGCCTCCTGAAGAACCTGAACCTTGTGAATATTTCTCTTGCCCTTGCACCGGCGATGGTGAGGAGAAATTCAATTTTTTCGCTATCATCCAGGTCTTGGAGTTCAGCTGCCACCAGGAACAATTCGAACATTTGCCGGAATCGCCGCCAGTTTTCGCGGAGATCGCCGTAGCACTGGAGCGGCTGCGGAACCGGGAGCTCTATCATTTTGCCTGGGCACTGCTGGTTGTCTCTGTACACTGAGGTATGCCGGCAGGTATCGATCTACTCCTGTACCATGTGGTGTTGGGTGCTCTGGTGCACAGATGAGCGAACACAGTTGTATGTGGTACAACTCTATTTTATTTTAACTCTTATAATACAGTTCGTTCTGGATACTCTGCACGTGCTGTCTCCCTGAGTGTATTTGGTAACAGATGTGTCCTGGTTCTCCTCTGCAGCTAATACTGACCACCGGGGGTCGTGTCTGTGCTTTTATATCTTTCTGTCATTGGTTGTGGTGTTGTGTGTTCTGATTTGTCTGTTGGTGTGTCTATCATGATGTGTGTGTTTGAATATCATGACACCTGTGACACCCCCCAGCCTCTCCCCGACACCACCCAGCCTCTCCCCGACACCGCCCAGACTCTCCCCTTACACCGCCCAGACTCTCCCCCGACAATGCACAGCCTCTCCCCCGACACTGCCCAGCCTCTCCCCGGACTCCGGTAGCCTCTCCCCCGACACCTCCCAGCCTCTCTCCCGACACCGCGCAGCCTCTCCCCCGACACCTCCCAGCCTCTCCCCCGACACTGCCCAGCCTCTCCCCGGACTCCGGTAGCCTCTCCCCCGACACCTCCCAGCCTCTCTCCCGACACCGCGCAGCCTCTCTCCCGACACCGCCCAGCCTCTCTCCCGACACCGCCCAGCCTCTCCCTGTGACACCGCCCAGCTTCCTCCCCGACATCGCCCAGCCTCTCCCCCGACACCGCCCAGCTTCCTCCCGGACATCGCCCAGCCTCTCCCCGGACACCGCACAGCTTCCTCCCCGACACCGACCAGTATATACCCCGACACCGCACAGACATTCCCTGTGACACCACCCAGCCACTCCCCCGACACCGCCCAGACTCTCCCCCTACACCGCCCAGACTCTCCCCCGACACCGCTCAGCCTCTCCCCCGACACCGCCCAGCATCTCCCTCGACACGGCCCAGCCTCTCCCCCGACACCTCCCATCCTCTCCCCCGACACCGCCCAGCCTCCCCCCGACACCGCCCAGCCTCCCCCCGACACCGCCCAGCCTCTCCCCCGACACCGCCCAGCCTCTCCCCGGACACCGCCCAGCCTCTCCCCGGACACCGCCCAGCCTCTCCCCCGACACCGCCCAGCCTCTCCCCGAACACCGCCCAGCTCCCTCCCCGACGCCGCCCAGCCTCTCCCCCGACATCGCCGAGCCTCTCCCCGGACACCGCCCAGCTTCCTCCCCGACACTTCCCAGCCTCTCCCCTGTCACCGGCCAGCCTCTCCCCCGACACCGCCCAGTCTATCCCCCGACACCGTCCAGCCTCTCCCCCGACACCGCCCAGCTTCCTCCCCGACACCGCCCAACTTCTCCCTGTGACACCACCCAGCCTCTCCCCATACACCACCCAGACTCTCCCCTTACACCGCCCAGACTCTCCCCCGACAATGCACAGCCTCTCCCCTGACACTGCCCAGCCTCTCTCCGGACACCGGTAGCCTCTCCCCCGACACGGCCCAGCTTCTCCCCCGACACCGCCCAGCCTCCTCCCGACACCGATCAGCCTCTCCCCCGACAATGCACAGCCTCTCCCCCGACACCGCCCAGCTTCCTCCCGGACATCGCCCAGCCTCTCCCCGGACACCGCACAGCTTCCTCCCCGACACCGACCAGTATATACCCCGACACCGCACAGACATTCCCTGTGAAACCACCCAGCCACTCCCCCGACACCGCCCAGACTCTCCCCCTACACCGCCCAGACTCTCCCCCGACACCGCTCAGCCTCTCCCCCGACACCGCCCAGCATCTCCCTCGACACGGCCCAGCCTCTCCCCCGACACCTCCCATCCTCTCCCCCGACACCGCCCAGCCTCCCCCCGACACCGCCCAGCCTCCCCCCGACACCGCCCAGCCTCTCCCCCGACACCGCCCAGCCTCTCCCCGGACACCGCCCAGCCTCTCCCCGGACACCGCCCAGCCTCTCCCCCGACACCGCCCAGCCTCTCCCCGAACACCGCCCAGCTCCCTCCCCGACACCGCCCAGCCTCTCCCCCGACATCGCCGAGCCTCTCCCCGGACACCGCCCAGCTTCCTCCCCGACACTTCCCAGCCTCTCCCCTCTCACCGGCCAGCCTCTCCCCCGACACCGCCCAGTCTATCCCCCGACACCGTCCAGCCTCTCCCCCGACACCGCCCAGCTTCCTCCCCGACACCGCCCAACTTCTCCCTGTGACACCACCCAGCCTCTCCCCATACACCACCCAGACTCTCCCCTTACACCGCCCAGACTCTCCCCCGACAATGCACAGCCTCTCCCCTGACACTGCCCAGCCTCTCTCCGGACACCGGTAGCCTCTCCCCCGACACGGCCCAGCTTCTCCCCCGACACCGCCCAGCCTCCTCCCGACACCGCTCAGCCTCTCCCCCGACAATGCACAGCCTCTCCCCCGACACCGCCCAGCCTCTCCCCCGACACCGCCCAGCCTCCTCCCGACACCGCCCAGCCTCTCTCCCGACACCGCCCAGCATCTCCCCGGATACCGCTCAGCCTCTCCCCGGACACCGCCCAGCCCCTTCCCCGACACCGCCCAGACACTCCCCCGACACTGCCCAGCCTCCTCCCGACACCGCCCAGCATCTCTCCCGACACCGGCCAGCCTCTCCCCGGACACCGCTCAGCGTCTCCCCCGACACCTCCCAGCCTCTCTCCTGACACCGCCCAGCCTCGACACGACACCGCCCAGCCTCTCCCCCGACACTGCCCAGCCTCATCCCGACACCGCCCAGCCTCTCTCCCGACACCGCCCAGCCTCTCTCCCGACACCGCCCAGCCTCTCCCCCGACACCGCCCAGCCTCTCCCCGAACACCGCCCAGCTCCCTCCCCGACACCGCCCAGCCTCTCCCCCGACATCGCCGAGCCTCTCCCCGGACACCGCCCAGCTTCCTCCCCGACACTTCCCAGCCTCTCCCCTGTCACCGGCCAGCCTCTCCCCCGACACCGCCCAGTCTATCCCCCGACACCGTCCAGCCTCTCCCCCGACACCGCCCAGCTTCCTCCCCGACACCGCCCAACTTCTCCCTGTGACACCACCCAGCCTCTCCCCATACACCACCCAGACTCTCCCCTTACACCGCCCAGACTCTCCCCCGACAATGCACAGCCTCTCCCCTGACACTGCCCAGCCTCTCTCCGGACACCGGTAGCCTCTCCCCCGACACGGCCCAGCTTCTCCCCCGACACCGCCCAGCCTCCTCCCGACACCGCCCAGCCTCTCTCCCGACACCGCCCAGCATCTCCCCGGATACCGCTCAGCCTCTCCCCGGACACCGCCCAGCCCCTTCCCCGACACCGCCCAGACACTCCCCCGACACTGCCCAGCCTCCTCCCAACACCGCCCAGCATCTCTCCCGACACCGGCCAGCCTCTCCCCGGACACCGCTCAGCGTCTCCCCCGACACCTCCCAGCCTCTCTCCTGACACCGCCCAGCCTCGACACGACACCGCCCAGCCTCTCCCCCGACACTGCCCAGCCTCATCCCGACACCGCCCAGCCTCTCTCCCGACACCGCCCAGCCTCTCTCCCGACACCGCCCAGCCTCTCCCCCGACACCGCCCAGCCTCTCTCCCGATACCGCCCAGCCTCTCTCGTGACACAGCCCAGTCTCTCCCCCGACACCGCCCAGCCTCTCTCCCGACACCGCCCAGCCTCTCCCCCGACACCGCCCAGCCTCTCTCCCGATACCGCCCAGCCTCTCTCCCGACACCGCCCAGCCACTCCCCCGACACCGCCCAGCCTCTCCCCGGACACCGCCCAGCCTCTCCCCGGACACCGCCCAGCCTCTCCCCCGACACCGCACAGCCTCTCCCCGAACACCGCCCAGCTCCCTCCCCGACACCGCCCAGCCTCTCCCCCGACATCGCCGAGCCTCTCCCCGGACACCGCCCAGCTTCCTCCCCGACACTTCCCAGCCTCTCCCCTGTCACCGGCCAGCCTCTCCCCCGACACCGCCCAGTCTATCCCCCGACACCGTCCAGCCTCGCCCCCGACACCGCCCAGCTTCCTCCCCGACACCGCCCAACTTCTCCCTGTGACACCACCCAGCCTCTCCCCATACACCACCCAGACTCTCCCCTTACACCGCCCAGACTCTCCCCCGACAATGCACAGCCTCTCCCCTGACACTGCCCAGCCTCTCTCCGGACACCGGTAGCCTCTCCCCCGACATGGCCCAGCTTCTCCCCCGACACCGCCCAGCCTCCTCCCGACACCGCTCAGCCTCTCCCCCGACAATGCACAGCCTCTCCCCCGACACCGCCCAGCCTCTCCCCCGACACCGCCCAGCCTCCTCCCGACACCGCCCAGCCTCTCTCCCGACACCGCCCAGCATCTCCCCGGATACCGCTCAGCCTCTCCCCGGACACCGCCCAGCCCCTTCCCCGACACCGCCCAGACACTCCCCCGACACTGCCCAGCCTCCTCCCGACACCGCCCAGCATCTCTCCCGACACCGGCCAGCCTCTCCCCGGACACCGCTCAGCGTCTCCCCCGACACCTCCCAGCCTCTCTCCTGACACCGCCCAGCCTCGACACGACACCGCCCAGCCTCTCCCCCGACACTGCCCAGCCTCATCCCGACACCGCCCAGCCTCTCTCCCGACACCGCCCAGCCTCTCTCCCGACACCGCCCAGCCTCTCTCCCGACACCGCCCAGCCTCTCCCCCGACACCGCCCAGCCTCTCTCCCGATACCGCCCAGCCTCTCTCGTGACACAGCCCAGTCTCTCCCCCGACACCGCCCAGCCTCTCTCCCGACACCGCCCAGCCTCTCCCCCGACACCGCCCAGCCTCTCTCCCGATACCGCCCAGCCTCTCTCCCGACACCGCCCAGCCTCTCCCCCGACACCGCCCAGCTTCCTCCCCGACACCGCCCAGCCTCTCTCCCGACACCTCCCAGCTTCCTCCTCGACACCGCCCAGCCTCTCCCCCGACACCGCCCAGCCTCTCTCCTGACACCGCCCAGCCTCGACACGACACCGCCCAGCCTCTCCCCCGACACTGCCCAGCCTCCCCCCGACACCGCCCAGCCTCTCTCCCGACACCGCCCAGCTTCCTCCCCGACACCGCCCTGCCTCTCCCCCGACACAGCTCAGCCTCGCTCCCAGCACCGCCCAGCTTCCTCCACGACACTGCCCTGCCTCTCCCCGACAGCACCCTGCCTCTCTCCCGACACCGCTCAGCTTCTCCCCCTACACCGCCCAGCCTCTCCCCCGACACCGCCCAGCCTCTCCCCCGACACCGCCCAGCCTCTCTCCCGACACCGCCCAGATTACTCCCTGACACCGCCCAGCTTCTCCCCCGACACCGCCCAGCTTCCTCCCCGACACTGACCTGCCTCTCCCCGACACCGCCCTGCCTCTCTCCCGACACTGCCCAGCCTCTCCCCCGACACCGCCCAGCCTCTCCCCCCACACCGCTCAGCCTCTCCCTGTGACACCACCCAGCCTCTCCCCCGACACCGCCCAGCCTCTGCCCCGACACTGCCCAGCCTCTCCCCCGACACCGCCCAGCCTCTCCCCCCACACCGCTCAGCCTCTCCCTGTGACACCACCCAGCCTCTACCCCGACACCGCCCAGCCTCTCCCCCGACATTGCCCAGCTTCCTCCCCGACATCGCCCAGCCTCTCCCCGACACCGCCCTGCCTCTCCCCCGACACCGCCCAGCCTCTCCCCCGACACCGCCCAGCTTCTCCCCGGACACCGCTCAGCCTCTCCCCCGACACCGCTCAGCTTCTCCCCGGACACCGCTCAGCCTCTCCCCCGACACCGCCCTGCCTCTCCCCCGACACCGCTCAGCCTCTCCCCCGACATCGCCCAGCTTCCTCCCCGACATCGCCCAGCCTCTCCCCCGACACCGCCCAGCCTCCTCCCGACACCGCCCAGCCTCTCCCCTGACACCGTCCAGCCTCTCCCCCGACACCGTCAGGCCTCTCCCCCGACACCGCCCAGTCTATCCCCCGACACCGCCCAGCCTCTCCCCCGCTACCGCCCAGCCTCTCCCCGGACACCGCCCAGCCTCCCAACGGACACGGCCCAGCTTCCTCCCCGACATCGCCCAGCCTCTCCCCGGACACCGCACAGCTTCCTCCCCGACATCGCCCAGCCTCTCCCCGGACACCGACCAGCCTCTCCCCCGAAACCGCCCAGCCTCTCTCCTGACACCGCCCAGCCTCGACACGACACCGCCCAGCCTCCTCCCGACACCGCCCAGCCTCTCTCCCGACACAGCCCAGCCTCTCTCCCGACACCGCCCAGCCTCTCCCCCGACACCGCCCAGCCTCTCTCCCGACACCGCCCAGCCTCTCTCCCGACACCGCCCAGCTTCCTCCCCGACACCGCCCAGCCTCTCTCCTGACACCGCCCAGCTTCCTCCCTGGACACCGGCCAGCCTCTCTCCCGACACTGCACAGCCTCTCCCCGGACACCGCCCAGCTTCCTCTCCGACACCGCCCAGCCTCTCCCCCGACATCGCCCAGCCTCTCCCCGGACACCGACCAGCTTCCTCCCCGACATCGCACAGCCTCTCCCCGTACACCGCCCAGCTTCCTCCCCGACACCGCCCAGCCTCTCCCCCGACATCGCACAGCCTCTCCCCTGACACCGCCCAGTCTATCCCCCGACACCGCCCAGCCTCTACCCCGACACCGCCCAGCCTCTCCCCGACACCGCCCAGCCTCTCCCCCGACACCGCCCAGCCTCTACCACGACACCGCCCAGCCTCTCCTCCGACACCGCCCAGTCTATCCCCCGACACCGCCCAGCCTCTACCACGACACCGCCCAGCCTCTCCCCGGACACAGCCCAGCCTCTCCCTGTGACACCGCCCAGCCTCTCAACGGCCACCGCCCAGCTTCCTCCCCGACATCGCCCAGCCTCTCCCCGGACACCGCACAGCTTCCTCCCCGACACCGACCAGTATATACCCCGACACCGCACAGACTTTCCCTGTGACACCACCCAGCCACTCCCCCGACACCGCCCAGACTCTCCCCCTACACCGCCCAGACTCTCCCCCTACACCGCTCAGCCTCTCCCCCGACACCGCCCCGCATCTCCCCCGACACGGCCCAGCCTCTCCCCCGACACCTCCCAGCCTCTCCCCGGACACCGCCCAGCCTCCTCCCGACACCGCTCAGCCTCTCCCCCGACACCGCTCAGCCTCTCCCCCGACACCGCCCTGCATCTCCCCCGACACCGCCCAGCCTCTCCCCGGACACCGCTCAGCCTCTCCCCGGACACCGCCCAGCCCCTCCCCCGACACCGCCCAGCCTCTCCCCCGACACTGCCCAGCCTCCTCCCGACACCGCCCAGCATCTCTCCCGACACCGGCCAGCCTCTCCCCGGACACCGCTCAGCCTCTCCCCCGACACCGCCCAGCCTCTCTCCTGACACCGCCCAGCCTCGACACGACACCGCCCAGCCTCTCCCCCGACACTGCCCAGCCTCCTCCCGACACCGCCCAGCCTCTCTCCCGACACCGCCCAGCCTCTCTCCCGACACCGCCCAGCCTCTCCCCCGACACCGCCCAGCCTCTCTCCCGACACCGCCCAGCCTCTCTCCCGACACCGCCCAGCCTCTCTCCTGACACCGCCCAGCCTCTCCCCCGACACCGCCCAGTCTCTCCCCCGACACAGCTCAGCCTCTCTCCCGACACCGCCCAGCTTCCTCCCCGACACCGACCAGCCTCTCTCCCGACACAGCTCAGCCTCTCTCCCGACACCGCTCAGCTTCTCCCCCGACACCGCCCAGCCTCTCCCCCGACACTGACCTGCCTCTCCCCGACACCGCCCAGCCTCTCCCCCGACACCGCCGAGCCTCTCCCCCCACACCGCTCAGCCTCTCCCTGTGACACCACCCAGCCTCTGCCTCGACACTGCCCAGCCTCTCCCGGTCACCGCCCAGATTCCTCCCGGACACCGCCCAGCTTCTCCCCCGACACCGCCCAGCCTCTCAACGGACACCGCCCAGCTTCCTCCCCGACATCGCCCAGCCTCTCCCCGGACACCGCACAGCTTCCTCCCCGACATCGCCCAGCCTCTCCCCGGACACCGACCAGCCTCTCCCCCGAAACCGCCCAGCCTCTCTCCTGACACCGCCCAGCCTCGACACGACACCGCCCAGCCTCCTCCCGACACCGCCCAGCCTCTCTCCCGACACAGCCCAGCCTCTCTCCCGACACCGCCCAACCTCTCTCCCGACACCGCCCAGCTTCCTCCCCGACACCGCCCAGCCTCTCTCCTGACACCGCCCAGCTTCCTCCCTGGACACCGGCCAGCCTCTCTCCCGACACTGCACAGCCTCTCCCCGGACACCGCCCAGCTTCCTCTCCGACACCGCCCAGCCTCTCCCCCGACATCGCCCAGCCTCTCCCCGGACACCGACCAGCTTCCTCCCCGACATCGCACAGCCTCTCCCCGTACACCGCCCAGCTTCCTCCCCGACACCGCCCAGCCTCTCCCCCGACATCGCACAGCCTCTCCCCTGACACCGGCCAGCCTCTCCCCCGACACCGCCCAGTCTATCCCCCGACACCGCCCAGCCTCTACCCCGACACCGCCCAGCCTCTCCCCGACACCGCCCAGCCTCTCCCCCGACACCGCCCAGCCTCTACCACGCCACCTCCCAGCCTCTCCTCCGACACCGCCCAGTCTATCCCCCGACACCGCCCAGCCTCTACCACGACACCGCCCAGCCTCTCCCCGGACACCGCCCAGCCTCTCCCTGTGACACCGCCCAGCCTCTCAACGGCCACCGCCCAGCTTCCTCCCCGACATCGCCCAGCCTCTCCCCGGACACCGCACATCTTCCTCCCCGACACCGACCAGTATATACCCCGACACCGCACAGACTTTCCCTGTGACACCACCCAGCCACTCCCCCGACACCGCCCAGACTCTCCCCCTACACCGCCCAGACTCTCCCCCTACACCGCTCAGCCTCTCCCCCGACACCGCCCCGCATCTCCCCCGACACGGCCCAGCCTCTCCCCCGACACCTCCCAGCCTCTCCCCGGACACCGCCCAGCCTCCTCCCGACACCGCTCAGCCTCTCCCCCGACACCGCTCAGCCTCTCCCCCGACACCGCCCTGCATCTCCCCCGACACCGCCCAGCCTCTCCCCGGACACCGCTCAGCCTCTCCCCGGACACCGCCCAGCCCCTCCCCCGACACCGCCCAGCCTCTCCCCCGACACTGCCCAGCCTCCTCCCGACACCGCCCAGCATCTCTCCCGACACCGGCCAGCCTCTCCCCGGACACCGCTCAGCCTCTCCCCCGACACCGCCCAGCCTCTCTCCTGACACCGCCCAGCCTCGACACGACACCGCCCAGCCTCTCCCCCGACACTGCCCAGCCTCCTCCCGACACAGCTCAGCCTCTCTCCCGACACCGCCAAGCTTCCTCCACGACACCGACCAGCCTCTCTCCCGACACCGCTCAGCTTCTCCCCCGACACCGCTCAGCTTCTCCCCCGACACCGCTCAGCTTCTCCCCCGACACCGCCCTGCATCTCCCCCGACACCGCCCAGCCTCTCCCCGGACACCGCTCAGCCTCTCCCCGGACACCGCCCAGCCCCTCCCCCGACACCGCCCAGCCTCTCCCCCGACACTGCCCAGCCTCCTCCCGACACCGCCCAGCATCTCTCCCGACACCGGCCAGCCTCTCCCCGGACACCGCTCAGCCTCTCCCCCGACACCGCCCAGCCTCTCTCCTGACACCGCCCAGCTTCGACACGACACCGCCCAGCCTCTCCCCCGACACCGCCCAGCCTCTCTCCTGACACCGCCCAGCTTCGACACGACACCGACCAGCCTCTCTCCCGACACCGCTCAGCTTCTCCCCCGACACCGCTCAGCTTCTCCCCCGACACCGCTCAGCTTCTCCCCCGACACCGCTCAGCTTCTCCCCCGACACCGCCCAGTCTCTCCCCCGACACAGCTCAGCCTCTTTCCCGACACCGCCAAGCTTCCTCCACGACACCGACCAGCCTCTCTCCCGACACCGCTCAGCCTCTCTCCCGACACCGCTCAGCTTCTCCCCCGACACCGCTCAGCTTCTCCCCCGACACCGCCCAGTCTCTCCCCCGACACAGCCCAGCCTCTCTCCCGACACCGCCCAGATTCCTCCCCGACACCGCCCAGCTTCTCCCCCGACACCGCCCAGCTTCCTCCCCGACACTGACCTGCCTCTCCCCGACACCGCCCAGCCTCTCCCCCGACACCGCCGAGCCTCTCCCCCCACACCGCTCAGCCTCTCCCTGTGACACCACCCAGCCTCTCCCCCGACACCGCCCAGCCTCTGCCCCGACACTGCCCAGCCTCTCCCCGGACACCGCCCAGATTCCTCCCGGACACCGCCCAGCTTCTCCCCCGACACCGCCCAGCTGCCTCCCCGACACTGCCCAGCCTCTCCCCCGACATCGCCCAGCTTCCTCCCCGACACCGCCCAGCCTATCCCCCGACACCGCCCAGCTTCCTCCCCGACATCGCCCAGCCTCTCCCCGGACACCGACCAGCCTCTCCCCCGAAACCGCCCAGCCTCTCTCCTGACACCGCCCAGCCTCGACACGACACCGCCCAGCCTCTCTCCCGACACCGCCCAGCTTCCTCCCCGACACCGCCCAGCCTCTCTCCTGACACCGCCCAGCTTCCTCCCTGGACACCGGCCAGCCTCTCTCCCGACACTGCACAGCCTCTCCCCGGACACCGCCCAGCTTCCTCTCCGACACCGCCCAGCCTCTCCCCCGACATCGCCCAGCCTCTCCCCGGACACCGACCAGCTTCCTCCCCGACATCGCACAGCCTCTCCCCGTACACCGCCCAGCTTCCTCCCCGACACCGCCCAGCCTCTCCCCCGACATCGCACAGCCTCTCCCCTGACCCCGGCCAGCCTCTCCCCCGACACCGCCCAGTCTATCCCCCGACACCGCCCAGCCTCTACCCCGACACCGCCCAGCCTCTCCCCGACACCGCCCAGCCTCTCCCCCGACACCGCCCAGCCTCTACCACGACACCGCCCAGCCTCTCTCCTGACACCGCCCAGCTTCGACACGACACCGCCCAGCCTCTCCCCCGACACTGCCCAGCCTCCTCCCGACACAGCTCAGCCTCTCTCCCGACACCGCCAAGCTTCCTCCACGACACCGACCAGCCTCTCTCCCGACACCGCTCAGCTTCTCCCCCGACACCGCTCAGCTTCTCCCCCGACACCGCTCAGCTTCTCCCCCGACACCGCTCAGCTTCTCCCCCGACACCGCCCAGTCTCTCCCCCGACACAGCTCAGCCTCTTTCCCGACACCGCCAAGCTTCCTCCACGACACCGACCAGCCTCTCTCCCGACACCGCTCAGCCTCTCTCCCGACACCGCTCTGCTTCTCCCCCGACACCGCTCAGCTTCTCCCCCGACACCGCCCAGTCTCTCCCCCGACACAGCTCAGCCTCTCTCCCGACACCGCCAAGCTTCCTCCACGACACCGACCAGCCTCTCTCCCGACACCGCCCAGCCTCTCCCCCGACACAGCCCAGCCTCTCTCCCGACACCGCCCAGATTCCTCCCCGACACCGCCCAGCTTCTCCCCCGACACCGCCCAGCTTCCTCCCCGACACTGACCTGCCTCTCCCCGACACCGCCCAGCCTCTCCCCCGACACCGCCGAGCCTCTCCCCCCACACCGCTCAGCCTCTCCCTGTGACACCACCCAGCCTCTCCCCCGACACCGCCCAGCCTCTGCCCCGACACTGCCCAGCCTCTCCCCGGACACCGCCCAGATTCCTCCCGGACACCGCCCAGCTTCTCCCCCGACACCGCCCAGCTGCCTCCCCGACACTGCCCAGCCTCTCCCCCGACATCGCCCAGCTTCCTCCCCGACACCGCCCAGTCTATCCCCCGACACCGCCCAGCTTCCTCCCCGACATCGCCCAGCCTCTCCCCGGACACCGACCAGCCTCTCCCCCGAAACCGCCCAGCCTCTCTCCTGACACCGCCCAGCCTCGACACGACACCGCCCAGCCTCTCTCCCGACACCGCCCAGCTTCCTCCCCGACACCGCCCAGCCTCTCTCCTGACACCGCCCAGCTTCCTCCCTGGACACCGGCCAGCCTCTCTCCCGACACTGCACAGCCTCTCCCCGGACACCGCCCAGCTTCCTCTCCGACACCGCCCAGCCTCTCCCCCGACATCGCCCAGCCTCTCCCCGGACACCGACCAGCTTCCTCCCCGACATCGCACAGCCTCTCCCCGTACACCGCCCAGCTTCCTCCCCGACACCGCCCAGCCTCTCCCCCGACATCGCACAGCCTCTCCCCTGACACCGGCCAGCCTCTCCCCCGACACCGCCGGGTCTATCCCCCGACACCGCCCAGCCTCTACCCCGACACCGCCCAGCCTCTCCCCGACACCGCCCAGCCTCTCCCCCGACACCGCCCAGCCTCTACCACGACACCGCCCAGCCTCTCCTCCGACACCGCCCAGTCTATCCCCCGACACCGCCCAGCCTCTACCACGACACCGCCCAGCCTCTCCCCGGACACCGCCCAGCCTCTCCCTGTGACACCGCCCAGCCTCTCAACGGCCACCGCCCAGCTTCCTCCCCGACATCGCCCAGCCTCTCCCCGGACACCGCACAGCTTCCTCCCCGACACCGACCAGTATATACCCCGACACCGCACAGACTTTCCCTGTGACACCACCCAGCCACTCCCCCGACACCGCCCAGACTCTCCCCGGACACCGCTCAGCCTCTCCCCCGACACCGCCGAGCCTCTCCCCCCACACCGCTCAGCCTCTCCCTGTGACACCACCCAGCCTCTGCCTCGACACTGCCCAGCCTCTCCCGGTCACCGCCCAGATTCCTCCCGGACACCGCCCAGCTTCTCCCCCGACACCGCCCAGCCTCTCAACGGACACCGCCCAGCTTCCTCCCCGACATCGCCCAGCCTCTCCCCGGACACCGCACAGCTTCCTCCCCGACATCGCCCAGCCTCTCCCCGGACACCGACCAGCCTCTCCCCCGAAACTGCCCAGCCTCTCTCCTGACACCGCCCAGCCTCGACACGACACCGCCCAGCCTCCTCCCGACACCGCCCAGCCTCTCTCCCGACACAGCCCAGCCTCTCTCCCGACACCGCCCAGCCTCTCTCCCGACACCGCCCAGCTTCCTCCCCGACACCGCCCAGCCTCTCTCCTGACACCGCCCAGCTTCCTCCCTGGACACCGGCCAGCCTCTCTCCCGACACTGCACAGCCTCTCCCCGGACACCGCCCAGCTTCCTCTCCGACACCGCCCAGCCTCTCCCCCGACATCGCCCAGCCTCTCCCCGGACACCGACCAGCTTCCTCCCCGACATCGCACAGCCTCTCCCCGTACACCGCCCAGCTTCCTCCCCGACACCGCCCAGCCTCTCCCCCGACATCGCACAGCCTCTCCCCTGACACCGGCCAGCCTCTCCCCCGACACCGCCCAGTCTATCCCCCGACACCGCCCAGCCTCTACCCCGACACCGCCCAGCCTCTCCCCGACACCGCCCAGCCTCTCCCCCGACACCGCCCAGCCTCTACCACGACACCTCCCAGCCTCTCCTCCGACACCGCCCAGTCTATCCCCCGACACCGCCCAGCCTCTACCACGACACCGCCCAGCCTCTCCCCGGACACCGCCCAGCCTCTCCCTGTGACACCGCCCAGCCTCTCAACGGCCACCGCCCAGCTTCCTCCCCGACATCGCCCAGCCTCTCCCCGGACACCGCACATCTTCCTCCCCGACACCGACCAGTATATACCCCGACACCGCACAGACTTTCCCTGTGACACCACCCAGCCACTCCCCCGACACCGCCCAGACTCTCCCCCTACACCGCCCAGACTCTCCCCCTACACCGCTCAGCCTCTCCCCCGACACCGCCCCGCATCTCCCCCGACAAGGCCCAGCCTCTCCCCCGACACCTCCCAGCCTCTCCCCGGACACCGCCCAGCCTCCTCCCGACACCGCTCAGCCTCTCCCCCGACACCGCTCAGCCTCTCCCCCGACACCGCCCTGCATCTCCCCCGACACCGCCCAGCCTCTCCCCGGACACCGCTCAGCCTCTCCCCGGACACCGCCCAGCCCCTCCCCCGACACCGCCCAGCCTCTCCCCCGACACTGCCCAGCCTCCTCCCGACACCGCCCAGCATCTCTCCCGACACCGGCCAGCCTCTCCCCGGACACCGCTCAGCCTCTCCCCCGACACCGCCCAGCCTCTCTCCTGACACCGCCCAGCCTCGACACGACACCGCCCAGCCTCTCCCCCGACACTGCCCAGCCTCCTCCCGACACAGCTCAGCCTCTCTCCCGACACCGCCAAGCTTCCTCCACGACACCGACCAGCCTCTCTCCCGACACCGCTCAGCTTCTCCCCCGACACCGCTCAGCTTCTCCCCCGACACCGCTCAGCTTCTCCCCCGACACCGCCCTGCATCTCCCCCGACACCGCCCAGCCTCTCCCCGGACACCGCTCAGCCTCTCCCCGGACACCGCCCAGCCCCTCCCCCGACACCGCCCAGCCTCTCCCCCGACACTGCCCAGCCTCCTCCCGACACCGCCCAGCATCTCTCCCGACACCGGCCAGCCTCTCCCCGGACACCGCTCAGCCTCTCCCCCGACACCGCCCAGCCTCTCTCCTGACACCGCCCAGCTTCGACACGACACCGCCCAGCCTCTCCCCCGACACTGCCCAGCCTCCTCCCGACACAGCTCAGCCTCTCTCCCGACACCGCCAAGCTTCCTCCACGACACCGACCAGCCTCTCTCCCGACACCGCTCAGCTTCTCCCCCGACACCGCTCAGCTTCTCCCCCGACACCGCTCAGCTTCTCCCCCGACACCGCTCAGCTTCTCCCCCGACACCGCCCAGTCTCTCCCCCGACACAGCTCAGCCTCTTTCCCGACACCGCCAAGCTTCCTCCACGACACCGACCAGCCTCTCTCCCGACACCGCTCAGCCTCTCTCCCGACACCGCTCAGCTTCTCCCCCGACACCGCTCAGCTTCTCCCCCGACACCGCCCAGTCTCTCCCCCGACACAGCTCAGCCTCTCTCCCGACACCGCCAAGCTTCCTCCACGACACCGACCAGCCTCTCTCCCGACACCGCCCAGCCTCTCCCCCGACACAGCCCAGCCTCTCTCCCGACACCGCCCAGATTCCTCCCCGACACCGCCCAGCTTCTCCCCCGACACCGCCCAGCTTCCTCCCCGACACTGACCTGCCTCTCCCCGACACCGCCCAGCCTCTCCCCCGACACCGCCGAGCCTCTCCCCCCACACCGCTCAGCCTCTCCCTGTGACACCACCCAGCCTCTCCCCCGACACCGCCCTGCATCTCCCCCGACACCGCCCAGCCTCTCCCCGGACACCGCTCAGTCTCTCCCCGGACACCGCCCAGCCCCTCCCCCGACACCGCCCAGCCTCTCCCCCGACACTGCCCAGCCTCCTCCCGACACCGCCCAGCATCTCTCCCGACACCGGCCAGCCTCTCCCCGGACACCGCTCAGCCTCTCCCCCGACACCGCCCAGCCTCTCTCCTGACACCGCCCAGCCTCGACACGACACCGCCCAGCCTCTCCCCCGACACTGCCCAGCCTCCTCCCGACACCGCCCAGCCTCTCTCCCGACACCGCCCAGCCTCTCTCCCGACACCGCCCAGCCTCTCCCCCGACACCGCCCAGCCTCTCTCCCGACACCGCCCAGCCTCTCTCCTGACACCGCCCAGCCTCTCCCCCGACACCGCCCAGTCTCTCCCCCGACGCAGCTCAGCCTCTCTCCCGACACCGCCAAGCTTCCTCCACGACACCGACCAGCCTCTCTCCCGACACAGCTCAGCCTCTCTCCCGACACCGCTCAGCTTCTCCCCCGACACCGCCCAGCCTCTCCCCCGACACAGCCCAGCCTCTCTCCCGACACCGCCCAGCTTCCTCCCCGACACTGACCTGCCTCTCCCCGACACCGCCCAGCCTCTCCCCCGACACCGCCGAGCCAATCCCCCCACACCGCTCAGCCTCTCCCTGTGACACCACCCAGCCTCTGCCCCGACACTGCCCAGCCTCTCCCCGGACACCGCCCAGATTCCTCCCGGACACCGCCCAGCTTCTCCCCCGACACCGCCCAGCCTCTCAACGGACACCGCCCAGCTTCCTCCCCGACATCGCCCAGCCTCTCCCCGGACACCGCACAGCTTCCTCCCCGACATCGCCCAGCCTCTCCCCGGACACCGACCAGCCTCTCCCCCGAAACCGCCCAGCCTCTCTCCTGACACCGCCCAGCCTCGACACGACACCGCCCAGCCTCCTCCCGACACCGCCCAGCCTCTCTCCCGACACAGCCCAGCCTCTCTCCCGACACCGCCCAGCCTCTCCCCCGACACCGCCCAGCCTCTCTCCCGACACCGCCCAGCCTCTCTCCCGACACCGCCCAGCTTCCTCCCCGACACCGCCCAGCCTCTCTCCTGACACCGCCCAGCTTCCTCCCTGGACACCGGCCAGCCTCTCTCCCGACACTGCACAGCCTCTCCCCGGACACCGCCCAGCTTCCTCTCCGACACCGCCCAGCCTCTCGCCCGACATCGCCCAGCCTCTCCCCGGACACCGACCAGCTTCCTCCCCGACATCGCACAGCCTCTCCCCGTACACCGCCCAGCTTCCTCCCCGACACCGCCCAGCCTCTCCCCCGACATCGCACAGCCTCTCCCCTGACACCGGCCAGCCTCTCCCCGACACCGCCCAGTCTATCCCCCGACACCGCCCAGCCTCTCCCCGACACCGCCCAGCCTCTCCCCGGACACCGCCCAGCCTCTACCACGACACCGCCCAGCCTCTCTCCCGACACCGCCCAGCCTCTACCACGACACCGCCCAGCCTCTCCTCCGACACCGCCCAGTCTATCCCCCGACACCGCCCAGCCTCTACCACGACACCGCCCAGCCTCTCCCCGGACACCGCCCAGCCTCTCCCTGTGACACCGCCCAGCCTCTCAACGGCCACCGCCCAGCTTCCTCCCCGACATCGCCCAGCCTCTCCCCGGACACCGCACAGCTTCCTCCCCGACACCGACCAGTATATACCCCGACACCGCACAGACTTTCCCTGTGACACCACCCAGCCACTCCCCCGACACCGCCCAGACTCTCCCCCTACACCGCCCAGACTCTCCCCCTACACCGCTCAGCCTCTCCCCCGACACCGCCCCGCATCTCCCCCGACACGGCCCAGCCTCTCCCCCGACACCTCCCAGCCTCTCCCCGGACACCGCCCAGCCTCCTCCCGACACCGCTCAGCCTCTCCCCGGACACCGCTCAGCCTCTCCCCGGACACCGCCCAGCCCCTCCCCCGACACCGCCCAGCCTCTCCCCCGACACTGCCCAGCCTCCTCCCGACACCGCCCAGCATCTCTCCCGACACCGGCCAGCCTCTCCCCGGACACCGCTCAGCCTCTCCCCCGACACCGCCCAGCCTCTCTCCTGACACCGCCCAGCCTCGACACGACACCGCCCAGCCTCTCCCCCGACACTGCCCAGCCTCCTCCCGACACCGCCCAGCCTCTCTCCCGACACCGCCCAGCCTCTCTCCCGACACCGCCCAGCCTCTCCCCCGACACCGCCCAGCCTCTCTCCCGACACCGCCCAGCCTCTCTCCTGACACCGCCCAGCCTCTCCCCCGACACCGCCGAGTCTCTCCCCCGACACAGCTCAGCCTCTCCCCCGACACCGCCCAGTCTCTCCCCCGCCACAGCTCAGCCTCTCTCCCGACACCGCCAAGCTTCCTCCACGACACCGACCAGCCTCTCTCCCGACACCGCTCAGCTTCTCCCCCGACACCGCTCAGCTTCTCCCCCGACACCGCTCAGCTTCTCCCCCGACACCGCCCAGTCTCTCCCCCGACACAGCTCAGCCTCTCTCCCGACACCGCCAAGCTTCCTCCACGACACCGACCAGCCTCTCTCCCGACACCGCTCAGCCTCTCTCCCGACACCGCTCAGCTTCTCCCCCGACACCGCCCAGCCTCTCCCCCGACACAGCCCAGCCTCTCTCCCGACACCGCCCAGATTCCTCCCCGACACCGCCCAGCTTCTCCCCCGACACCGCCGAGCCTCTCCCCCCACACCGCTCAGCCTCTCCCTGAGACACCACCCAGCCTCTCCCCCGACACCGCCCAGCCTCTGCCCCGACACCGCCCAGCCTCTCCCTGGACACCGCCCAGATTCCTCCCGGACACCGCCCAGCTTCTCCCCCGACACCGCCCAGCCTCTGCCCCGACACCGCCCAGCCTCTCCCCGGACACCGCCCAGATTCCTCCCGGACACCGCCCAGCTTCTCCCCCGACACCGCCCAGCTTCTCCCCCGACACCGCCCAGCTTCCTCCCCGACACTGCCCAGCCTCTCCCCCGACATCGCCCAGCTTCCTCCCCGACACCGCCCAGTCTATCCCCCGACACCGCCCAGCCTCTCCCCCGCCACCGCCCAGCCTCTCCCCGGACACCGCCCAGCTTCCTCACCGACATCGCCCAGCCTCTCCCCGGACACCGACCAGCCTCTCCCCCGAAACCGCCCAGCCTCTCTCCTGACACCGCCCAGCCTCGACACGACACCGCCCAGCCTCCTCCCGACACCGCCCAGCCTCTCTCCCGACACCGCCCAGCCTCTCTCCCGACACCGCCCAGCCTCTCTCCCGACACCGCCCAGCCTCTCCCCCGACACCGCCCAGCCTCTCTCCCGACACCGCCCAGCCTCTCTCCTGACACAGCCCAGTCTCTCCCCCGACACCGCCCAGCCTCTCTCCCGACACCGCCCAGCTTCCTCCCCGACACCGCCCAGCCTCTCCCCCGACACCGCCCAGCTTCCTCCCCGACACTGCCCAGCCTCTCCCCGACATCGCCCAGCTTCCTCCCCGACATCGCCCAGCCTCTCCCCGACACCGCCCAGCCTCTCCCCCGACACCGCCCAGCCTCTCCCCCGACACGGCCCAGCTTCTCCCCGACACCGCTCAGCTTCTCCCCGGACACCGCTCAGCCTCTCCCCCGACACCGCCCTGCCTCTCCCCCGACACCGCTCAGCCTCTCCCCCGACACCGCCCAGCTTCCTCCCCGACATCGCCCAGCCTCTCCCCCGACACCGCCAGGCCTCTCCCCCGACACCGCCCAGTCTATCCCCCGACACCGCCCAGCCTCTCCCCCGGCACCGCCCAGCCTATCCCCCAACACCGCCCAGCCTCTCCCCCGACACCGCCCAGCCTCTCCCCCGACACCGCCCAGCCTCTCCCCGGACACCGCCCAGCTTCCTCCCCGACATCGCACAGCCTCTCCCCGGACACCGCACAGCTTCCTCCCCGACACCGACCAGTATATACCCCGACACCGCACAGACTTTCCCTGTGACACCACCCAGCCACTCCCCCGACACCGCCCAGACTCTCCCCCTACACCGCCCAGACTCTCCCCCGACACCGCTCAGCCTCTCCCCCGACACTTCCCAGCCTCTCCCCCGACAACGCCCAGCCTCTCCACGGACACCGCCCAGCTTCCTCCCCGACATCGCCCAGCCTCTCCCCTGTCACCGGCCAGCCTCTCCCCCGACACCGCCCAGTCTATCCCCCGACACCGTCCAGCCTCTCCCTGTGACACCACCCAGCCTCTCCCCCTACACCACCCAGACTCTCCCCTTACACCGGCCAGACTCTCCCCCGACAATGCACAGCCTCTCCCCCGACACTGCCCAGCCTCTCCCCGGACACCGGTAGCCTCTCCCCCGACACCGCCCAGCCTCTCCCTGTGACACCACCCAGCCTCTCCCCCGACACGGCCCAGCTTCTCCCCCGACACCGCCCAGCCTCCTCCCGACAACGCCCAGCCTCACCCCCGACACCGCCCAGCCTCGACACGACACCGCTCAGCCTCTCCCCCGACAATGCACAGCCTCTCCCCCGACACCGCCCAGCCTCTCCCCCGACACCGCCCAGCCTCTCCCCCGACACCGCCCAGCCTCTCTCCCGACACCGCCCAGCCTCTCCCCGGACACCGCTCAGCCTCTCCCCGGACACCGCCCAGCCCCTCCCCCGACACCGCCCAGCCTCTCCCCCGACATCGCCGAGCCTCTCCCCGGACACCGCCCAGCTTCCTCCCCGACATCGCCCAGCCTCTCACCTGTCACCGTCGAGCCTCTCCCCGGACACCGCTCAGCTTCCTCCCCGGCACCGCCCAGCTTCTCCCCCGACACTGCCCAGCCTCCTCCCGACACCGCCCAGCCTCTCCCCCGACACCGCCCAGTCTCTCCCCCGACACAGCTCAGCCTCTCTCCCGACACCGCCAAGCTTCCTCCACGACACCGACCAGCCTCTCTCCCGACACCGCTCAGCTTCTCCCCCGACACCGCTCAGCTTCTCCCCCGACACCGCTCAGCTTCTCCCCCGACACCGCTCAGCTTCTCCCCCGACACCGCCCAGTCTCTCCCCCGACACAGCTCAGCCTCTCTCCCGACACCGCCAAGCTTCCTCCACGACACCGACCAGCCTCTCTCCCGACACCGCTCAGCCTCTCTCCCGACACCGCTCAGCTTCTCCCCCGACACCGCCCAGCCTCTCCCCCGACACAGCCCAGCCTCTCTCCCGACACCGCCCAGATTCCTCCCCGACACCGCCCAGCTTCTCCCCCGACACCGCCGAGCCTCTCCCCCCACACCGCTCAGCCTCTCCCTGTGACACCACCCAGCCTCTCCCCCGACACCGCCCAGCCTCTGCCCCGACACTGCCCAGCCTCTCCCCGGACACCGCCCAGATTCCTCCCGGACACCGCCCAGCTTCTCCCCCGACACCGCCCAGCTTCTCCCCCGACACCGCCCAGCTTCCTCCCCGACACTGCCCAGCCTCTCCCCCGACATCGCCCAGCTTCCTCCCCGACACCGCCCAGTCTATCCCCCGACACCGCCCAGCCTCTCCCCCGCCACCGCCCAGCCTCTCCCCGGACACCGCCCAGCTTCCTCACCGACATCGCCCAGCCTCTCCCCGGACACCGACCAGCCTCTCCCCCGAAACCGCCCAGCCTCTCTCCTGACACCGCCCAGCCTCGACACGACACCGCCCAGCCTCCTCCCGACACCGCCCAGCCTCTCTCCCGACACCGCCCAGCCTCTCTCCCGACACCGCCCAGCCTCTCTCCCGACACCGCCCAGCCTCTCCCCCGACACCGCCCAGCCTCTCTCCCGACACCGCCCAGCCTCTCTCCTGACACAGCCCAGTCTCTCCCCCGACACCGCCCAGCCTCTCTCCCGACACCGCCCAGCTTCCTCCCCGACACCGCCCAGCCTCTCCCCCGACACCGCCCAGCTTCCTCCCCGACACTGCCCAGCCTCTCCCCGACATCGCCCAGCTTCCTCCCCGACATCGCCCAGCCTCTCCCCGACACCGCCCAGCCTCTCCCCCGACACCGCCCAGCCTCTCCCCCGACACGGCCCAGCTTCTCCCCGACACCGCTCAGCTTCTCCCCGGACACCGCTCAGCCTCTCCCCCGACACCGCCCTGCCTCTCCCCCGACACCGCTCAGCCTCTCCCCCGACACCGCCCAGCTTCCTCCCCGACATCGCCCAGCCTCTCCCCCGACACCGCCAGGCCTCTCCCCCGACACCGCCCAGTCTATCCCCCGACACCGCCCAGCCTCTCCCCCGGCACCGCCCAGCCTATCCCCCAACACCGCCCAGCCTCTCCCCCGACACCGCCCAGCCTCTCCCCCGACACCGCCCAGCCTCTCCCCGGACACCGCCCAGCTTCCTCCCCGACATCGCACAGCCTCTCCCCGGACACCGCACAGCTTCCTCCCCGACACCGACCAGTATATACCCCGACACCGCACAGACTTTCCCTGTGACACCACCCAGCCACTCCCCCGACACCGCCCAGACTCTCCCCCTACACCGCCCAGACTCTCCCCCGACACCGCTCAGCCTCTCCCCCGACACTTCCCAGCCTCTCCCCCGACAACGCCCAGCCTCTCCACGGACACCGCCCAGCTTCCTCCCCGACATCGCCCAGCCTCTCCCCTGTCACCGGCCAGCCTCTCCCCCGACACCGCCCAGTCTATCCCCCGACACCGTCCAGCCTCTCCCTGTGACACCACCCAGCCTCTCCCCCTACACCACCCAGACTCTCCCCTTACACCGGCCAGACTCTCCCCCGACAATGCACAGCCTCTCCCCCGACTCTGCCCAGCCTCTCCCCGGACACCGGTAGCCTCTCCCCCGACACCGCCCAGCCTCTCCCTGTGACACCACCCAGCCTCTCCCCCGACACGGCCCAGCTTCTCCCCCGACACCGCCCAGCCTCCTCCCGACAACGCCCAGCCTCACCCCCGACACCGCCCAGCCTCGACACGACACCGCTCAGCCTCTCCCCCGACAATGCACAGCCTCTCCCCCGACACCGCCCAGCCTCTCCCCCGACACCGCCCAGCCTCTCCCCCGACACCGCCCAGCCTCTCTCCCGACACCGCCCAGCCTCTCCCCGGACACCGCTCAGCCTCTCCCCGGACACCGCCCAGCCCCTCCCCCGACACCGCCCAGCCTCTCCCCCGACATCGCCGAGCCTCTCCCCGGACACCGCCCAGCTTCCTCCCCGACATCGCCCAGCCTCTCACCTGTCACCGTCGAGCCTCTCCCCGGACACCGCTCAGCTTCCTCCCCGGCACCGCCCAGCTTCTCCCCCGACACTGCCCAGCCTCCTCCCGACACCGCCCAGCCTCTCCCCCGACACCGCCCAGTCTCTCCCCCGACACAGCTCAGCCTCTCTCCCGACACCGCCAAGCTTCCTCCACGACACCGACCAGCCTCTCTCCCGACACCGCTCAGCTTCTCCCCCGACACCGCTCAGCTTCTCCCCCGACACCGCTCAGCTTCTCCCCCGACACCGCTCAGCTTCTCCCCCGACACCGCCCAGTCTCTCCCCCGACACAGCTCAGCCTCTCTCCCGACACCGCCAAGCTTCCTCCACGACACCGACCAGCCTCTCTCCCGACACCGCTCAGCCTCTCTCCCGACACCGCTCAGCTTCTCCCCCGACACCGCCCAGCCTCTCCCCCGACACAGCCCAGCCTCTCTCCCGACACCGCCCAGATTCCTCCCCGACACCGCCCAGCTTCTCCCCCGACACCGCCGAGCCTCTCCCCCCACACCGCTCAGCCTCTCCCTGTGACACCACCCAGCCTCTCCCCCGACACCGCCCAGCCTCTGCCCCGACACTGCCCAGCCTCTCCCCGGACACCGCCCAGATTCCTCCCGGACACCGCCCAGCTTCTCCCCCGACACCGCCCAGCTTCTCCCCCGACACCGCCCAGCTTCCTCCCCGACACTGCCCAGCCTCTCCCCCGACATCGCCCAGCTTCCTCCCCGACACCGCCCAGTCTATCCCCCGACACCGCCCAGCCTCTCCCCCGCCACCGCCCAGCCTCTCCCCGGACACCGCCCAGCTTCCTCACCGACATCGCCCAGCCTCTCCCCGGACACCGACCAGCCTCTCCCCCGAAACCGCCCAGCCTCTCTCCTGACACCGCCCAGCCTCGACACGACACCGCCCAGCCTCCTCCCGACACCGCCCAGCCTCTCTCCCGACACCGCCCAGCCTCTCTCCCGACACCGCCCAGCCTCTCTCCCGACACCGCCCAGCCTCTCCCCCGACACCGCCCAGTCTATCCCCCGACACCGCCCAGCCTCTCCCCCGGCACCGCCCAGTCTATCCCCCGACACCGCCCAGCCTCTCCCCCGACACCGCCCAGCCTCTCCCCCGACACCGCCCAGCCTCTCCCCGGACACCGCCCAGCTTCCTCCCCGACATCGCACAGCCTCTCCCCGGACACCGCACAGCTTCCTCCCCGACATCGACCAGTATATACCCCGACACCGCACAGACTTTCCCTGTGACACCACCCAGCCACTCCCCCGACACCGCCCAGACTCTCCCCCTACACCGCCCAGACTCTCCCCCGACACCGCTCAGCCTCTCCCCCGACACTTCCCAGCCTCTCCCCCGACATCGCACAGCCTCTCCCCTGACACCGGCCAGCCTCTCCCCCGACACCGCCCAGTCTATCCCCCGACACCGCCCAGCCTCTCCCCGACACCGCCCAGCCTCTCCCCCGACACCGCTCAGCCTCTACCACGACACCGCCCAGCCTCTCTCCCGACACCGCCCAGCCTCTCCCTGTGACACCGCCCAGCCTCTCAACGGCCACCGCCCAGCTTCCTCCCCGACATCGCCCAGCCTCTCCCCGGACACCGCACAGCTTCCTCCCCGACACCGACCAGTATATACCCCGACACCGCACAGACTTTCCCTGTGACACCACCCAGCCACTCCCCCGACACCGCCCAGACTCTCCCCCTAGACCGCCCAGACTCTCCCCCTACACCGCTCAGCCTCTCCCCCGACACCGCCCCGCATCTCCCCCGACACGGCCCAGCCTCTCCCCCGACACCTCCCAGCCTCTCCCCGGACACCGCCCAGCCTCCTCCCGACACCGCTCAGCCTCTCCCCGGACACCGCTCAGCCTCTCCCCGGACACCGCCCAGCCCCTCCCCCGACACCGCCCAGCCTCTCCCCCGACACTGCCCAGCCTCCTCCCGACACCGCCCAGCATCTCTCCCGACACCGGCCAGCCTCTCCCCGGACACCGCTCGGCCTCTCCCCCGACACCGCCCAGCCTCTCTCCTGACACCGCCCAGCCTCGACACGACACCGCCCAGCCTCTCCCCCGACACTGCCCAGCCTCCTCCCGACACCGCCCAGCCTCTCTCCCGACACCGCCCAGCCTCTCACCCGACACCGCCCAGCCTCTCCCCCGACACCGCCCAGCCTCTCTCCCGACACCGCCCAGCCTCTCTCCTGACACCGCCCAGCCTCTCCCCCGACACCGCCCAGTCTCTCCCCCGACACAGCTCAGCCTCTCCCCCGACACCGCCCAGTCTCTCCCCCGACACAGCTCAGCCTCTCTCCCGACACCGCCAAGCTTCCTCCACGACACCGACCAGCCTCTCTCCCGACACCGCTCAGCTTCTCCCCCGACACCGCTCAGCTTCTCCCCCGACACCGCTCAGCTTCTCCCCCGACACCGCTCAGCTTCTCCCCCGACACCGCCCAGTCTCTCCCCCGACACAGCTCAGCCTCTCTCCCGACACCGCCATGCTTCCTCCACGACACCGACCAGCCTCTCTCCCGACACCGCTCAGCCTCTCTCCCGACACCGCTCAGCTTCTCCCCCGACACCGCCCAGCCTCTCCCCCGACACAGCCCAGCCTCTCTCCCGACACCGCCCAGATTCCTCCCCGACACCGCCCAGCTTCTCCCCCGACACCGCCGAGCCTCTCCCCCCACACCGCTCAGCCTCTCCCTGAGACACCACCCAGCCTCTCCCCCGACACCGCCCAGCCTCTGCCCCGACACTGCCCAGCCTCTCCCCGGACACCGCCCAGATTCCTCCCGGACACCGCCCAGCTTCTCCCCCGACACCGCCCAGCTTCTCCCCCGACACCGCCCAGCTTCCTCCCCGACACTGCCCAGCCTCTCCCCCGACATCGCCCAGCTTCCTCCCCGACACCGCCCAGTCTATCCCCCGACACCGCCCAGCCTCTCCCCCGCCACCGCCCAGCCTCTCCCCGGACACCGCCCAGCTTCCTCACCGACATCGCCCAGCCTCTCCCCGGACACCGACCTGCCTCTCCCCCGAAACCGCCCAGCCTCTCTCCTGACACCGCCCAGCCTCGACACGACACCGCCCAGCCTCCTCCCGACACCGCCCAGCCTCTCTCCCGACACCGCCCAGCCTCTCTCCCGACACCGCCCAGCCTCTCTCCCGACACCGCCCAGCCTCTCCCCCGACACCGCCCAGCCTCTCTCCCGACACCGCCCAGCCTCTCTCCTGACACAGCCCAGTCTCTCCCCCGACACCGCCCAGCCTCTCTCCCGACACCGCCCAGCTTCCTCCCCGACACCGCCCAGCCTCTCCCCCGACACCGCCCAGCTTCCTCCCCGACACTGCCCAGCCTCTCCCCCGACATCGCCCAGCTTCCTCCCCGACATCGCCCAGCCTCTCCCCGACACCGCCCAGCCTCTCCCCCGACACCGCCCAGCCTCTCCCCCGACACGGCCCAGCTTCTCCCCCGACACCGCTCAGCTTCTCCCCGGACACCGCTCAGCCTCTCCCCCGACACCGCCCTGCCTCTCCCCCGACACCGCTCAGCCTCTCCCCCGACACCGCTCAGCCTCTCCCCCGACACCGCCCAGCTTCCTCCCCGACATCGCCCGGCCTCTCCCCCGACACCGCCCAGTCTATCCCCCGACACCGCCCAGCCTCTCCCCCGGCACCGCCCAGTCGATCCCCCGACACCGACCAGCCTCTCCCCCGAAACCGCCCAGCCTCTCTCCTGACACCGCCCAGCCTCGACACGACACCGCCCAGCCTCCTCCCGACACCGCCCAGCCTCTCTCCCGACACCGCCCAGCCTCTCTCCCGACACCGCCCAGCCTCTCTCCCGACACCGCCCAGCCTCTCCCCCGACACCGCCCAGCCTCTCTCCCGACACCGCCCAGCCTCTCTCCTGACACAGCCCAGCTTCCTCCCCGACACCGCCCAGCCTCTCCCCCGACACCGCCCAGCTTCCTCCCCGACACTGCCCAGCCTCTCCCCCGACATCGCCCAGCTTCCTCCCCGACATCGCCCAGCCTCTCCCCGACACCGCCCAGCCTCTCCCCCGACACCGCCCAGCCTCTCCCCCGACACCGCCCAGCTTCTCCCCCGACACCGCTCAGCTTCTCCCCGGACACCGCTCAGCCTCTCCCCCGACACCGCCCTGCCTCTCCCCCGACACCGCTCAGCCTCTCCCCCGACACCGCCCAGCTTCCTCCCCGACATCGCCCAGCCTCTCCCCCGACACCGCCAGGCCTCTCCCCCGACACCGCCCAGTCTATCCCCCGACACCGCCCAGCCTCTCCCCCGACACCGCCCAGTCTATCCCCCGACACCGCCCAGCCTCTCCCCCGACACCGCCCAGCCTCTCCCCCGACACCGCCCAGCCTCTCCCCGGACACCGCCCAGCTTCCTCCCCGACATCGCACAGCCTCTCCCCGGACACCGCACAGCTTCCTCCGCGACACCGACCAGTATATACCCCGACACCGCACAGACTTTCCCTGTGACACCACCCAGCCACTCCCCCGACACCGCCCAGACTCTCCCCCTACACCGCCCAGACTCTCCCCCGACACCGCTCAGCCTCTCCCCCGACACTTCCCAGCCTCTCCCCCGACAACGCCCAGCCTCTCCACGGACACCGCCCAGCTTCCTCCCCGACATCGCCCAACCTCTCCCCTGTCACCGGTCAGCCTCTCCCCCGACACCGCCCAGTCTATCCCCCGACACCGTCCAGCCTCTCCCTGTGACACCACCCAGCCTCTCCCCCTACACCACCCAGACTCTCCCCTTACACCGGCCAGACTCTCCCCCGACAATGCACAGCCTCTCCCCCGACACTGCCCAGCCTCTCCCCGGACACCGGTAGCCTCTCCCCCGACACCGCCCAGCCTCTCCCTGTGACACCACCCAGCCTCTCCCCCGACACGGCCCAGCTTCTCCCCCGACACCGCCCAGCCTCCTCCCGACAACGCCCAGCCTCACCCCCGACACCGCCCAGCCTCGACACGACACCGCTCAGCCTCTCCCCCGACAATGCACAGCCTCTCCCCCGACACCGCCCAGCCTCTCCCCCGACACCGCCCAGCCTCTCCCCCGACACCGCCCAGCCTCTCTCCCGACACCGCCCAGCCTCTCCCCGGACACCGCTCAGCCTCTCCCCGGACACCGCCCAGCCCCTCCCCCGACACCGCCCAGCCTCTCCCCCGACATCGCCGAGCCTCTCCCCGGACACCGCCCAGCTTCCTCCCCGACATCGCCCAGCCTCTCACCTGTCACCGGCCAGCCTCTCCCCTGACACCGCCCAGTCTATCCCCCGACACCGTCGAGCCTCTCCCCGGACACCGCTCAGCTTCCTCCCCGGCACCGCCCAGCTTCTCCCCCGACACTGCCCAGCCTCCTCCCGACACCGCCCAGCCTCTCTCCCGACACCGCCCAGCCTCTCTCCCGACACCGCCCAGCCTCTCCCCCGACACCGCCCAGCCTCTCTCCCGACACCGCCCAGCCTCTCTCCTGACACCGCCCAGCCTCTCCCCCGACACCGCCCAGTCTCTCCCCCGACACAGCTCAGCCTCTCCCCCGACACCGCCCAGTCTCTCCCCCGACACAGCTCAGCCTCTCTCCCGACACCGCCAAGCTTCCTCCATGACACCGACCAGCCTCTCTCCCGACACCGCTCAGCTTCTCCCCCGACACCGCTCAGCTTCTCCCCCGACACCGCTCAGCTTCTCCCCCGACACCGCTCAGCTTCTCCCCCGACACCGCCCAGTCTCTCCCCCGACACAGCTCAGCCTCTCTCCCGACACCGCCAAGCTTCCTCCACGACACCGACCAGCCTCTCTCCCGACACCGCTCAGCCTCTCTCCCGACACCGCTCAGCTTCTCCCCCGACACCGCCCAGCCTCTCCCCCGACACAGCCCAGCCTCTCTCCCGACACCGCCCAGATTCCTCCCCGACACCCCCCAGCTTCTCCCCCGACACCGCCGAGCCTCTCCCCCCACACCGCTCAGCCTCTCCCTGTGACACCACCCAGCCTCTCCCCCGACACCGCCCAGCCTCTGCCCCGACACTGCCCAGCCTCTCCCCGGACACCGCCCAGATTCCTCCCGGACACCGCCCAGCTTCTCCCCCGACACCGCCCAGCTTCTCCCCCGACACCGCCCAGCTTCCTCCCCGACACCGCCCAGCCTCTCTCCCGACACCGCCCAGCCTCTCCCCGGACACCGCTCAGCCTCTCCCCGGACACCGCCCAGCCCCTCCCCCGACACCGCCCAGCCTCTCCCCCGACATCGCCGAGCCTCTCCCCGGACACCGCCCAGCTTCCTCCCCGACATCGCCCAGCCTCTCACCTGTCACCGGCCAGCCTCTCCCCTGACACCGCCCAGTCTATCCCCCGACACCGTCGAGCCTCTCCCCGGACACCGCTCAGCTTCCTCCCCGGCACCGCCCAGCTTCTCCCCCGACACTGCCCAGCCTCCTCCCGACACCGCCCAGCCTCTCTCCCGACACCGCCCAGCCTCTCTCCCGACACCGCCCAGCCTCTCCCCCGACACCGCCCAGCCTCTCTCCCGACACCGCCCAGCCTCTCTCCTGACACCGCCCAGCCTCTCCCCCGACACCGCCCAGTCTCTCCCCCGACACAGCTCAGCCTCTCCCCCGACACCGCCCAGTCTCTCCCCCGACACAGCTCAGCCTCTCTCCCGACACCGCCAAGCTTCCTCCATGACACCGACCAGCCTCTCTCCCGACACCGCTCAGCTTCTCCCCCGACACCGCTCAGCTTCTCCCCCGACACCGCTCAGCTTCTCCCCCGACACCGCTCAGCTTCTCCCCCGACACCGCCCAGTCTCTCCCCCGACACAGCTCAGCCTCTCTCCCGACACCGCCAAGCTTCCTCCACGACACCGACCAGCCTCTCTCCCGACACCGCTCAGCCTCTCTAGCGACACCGCTCAGCTTCTCCCCCGACACCGCCCAGCCTCTCCCCCGACACAGCCCAGCCTCTTTCCCGACACCGCCCAGATTCCTCCCCGACACCGCCCAGCTTCTCCCCCGACACCGCCGAGCCTCTCCCCCCACACCGCTCAGCCTCTCCCTGTGACACCACCCAGCCTCTCCCCCGACACCGCCCAGCTTCCTCCCCGACACTGCCCAGCCTCTCCCCCGACATCGCCCAGCTTCCTCCCCGACATCGCCCAGCCTCTCCCCGACACCGCCCAGCCTCTCCCCCGACACCGCCCAGCCTCTCCCCCGACACGGCCCAGCTTCTCCCCCGACACCGCTCAGCTTCTCCCCGGACACCGCTCAGCCTCTCCCCCGACACCGCCCTGCCTCTCCCCCGACACCGCTCAGCCTCTCCCCCGACACCGCTCAGCCTCTCCCCCGACACCGCCCAGCTTCCTCCCCGACATCGCCCGGCCTCTCCCCCGACACCGCCCAGTCTATCCCCCGACACCGCCCAGCCTCTCCCCCGGCACCGCCCAGTCTATCCCCCGACACCGACCAGCCTCTCCCCCGAAACCGCCCAGCCTCTCTCCTGACACCGCCCAGCCTCGACACGACACCGCCCAGCCTCCTCCCGACACCGCCCAGCCTCTCTCCCGACACCGCCCAGCCTCTCTCCCGACACCGCCCAGCCTCTCTCCCGACACCGCCCAGCCTCTCCCCCGACACCGCCCAGCCTCTCTCCCGACACCGCCCAGCCTCTCTCCTGACACAGCCCAGCTTCCTCCCCGACACCGCCCAGCCTCTCCCCCGACACCGCCCAGCTTCCTCCCCGACACTGCCCAGCCTCTCCCCCGACATCGCCCAGCTTCCTCCCCGACATCGCCCAGCCTCTCCCCGACACCGCCCAGCCTCTCCCCCGACACCGCCCAGCCTCTCCCCCGACACCGCCCAGCTTCTCCCCCGACACCGCTCAGCTTCTCCCCGGACACCGCTCAGCCTCTCCCCCGACACCGCCCTGCCTCTCCCCCGACACCGCTCAGCATCTCCCCCGACACCGCCCAGCTTCCTCCCCGACATCGCCCAGCCTCTCCCCCGACACCGCCAGGCCTCTCCCCCGACACCGCCCAGTCTATCCCCCGACACCGCCCAGCCTCTCCCCCGACACCGCCCAGTCTATCCCCCGACACCGCCCAGCCTCTCCCCCGACACCGCCCAGCCTCTCCCCCGACACCGCCCAGCCTCTCCCCGGACACCGCCCAGCTTCCTCCCCGACATCGCACAGCCTCTCCCCGGACACCGCACAGCTTCCTCCGCGACACCGACCAGTATATACCCCGACACCGCACAGACTTTCCCTGTGACACCACCCAGCCACTCCCCCGACACCGCCCAGACTCTCCCCCTACACCGCCCAGACTCTCCCCCGACACCGCTCAGCCTCTCCCCCGACACTTCCCAGCCTCTCCCCCGACACCGCCCAGCCTCTCCCCCGACACCGCCCAGCTTCTCCCCCGACACCGCTCAGCTTCTCCCCGGACACCGCCCAGCTTCCTCCCCGACATCGCCCAGCCTCTCCCCTGTCACCGGCCAGCCTCTCCCCCGACACCGCCCAGTCTATCCCCCGACACCGTCCAGCCTCTCCCTGTGACACCACCCAGCCTCTCCCCCTACACCACCCAGACTCTCCCCTTACACCGGCCAGACTCTCCCCCGACAATGCACAGCCTCTCCCCCGACACTGCCCAGCCTCTCCCCGGACACCGGTAGCCTCTCCCCCGACACCGCCCAGCCTCTCCCTGTGACACCACCCAGCCTCTCCCCCGACACGGCCCAGCTTCTCCCCCGACACCGCCCAGCCTCCTCCCGACAACGCCCAGCCTCACCCCCGACACCGCCCAGCCTCGACACGACACCGCTCAGCCTCTCCCCCGACAATGCACAGCCTCTCCCCCGACACCGCCCAGCCTCTCCCCCGACACCGCCCAGCCTCTCCCCCGACACCGCCCAGCCTCTCTCCCGACACCGCCCAGCCTCTCCCCGGACACCGCTCAGCCTCTCCCCGGACACCGCCCAGCCCCTCCCCCGACACCGCCCAGCCTCTCCCCCGACATCGCCGAGCCTCTCCCCCGACACCGCTCAGCTTCTCCCCCGACACCGCTCAGCTTCTCCCCCGACACCGCCCAGTCTCTCCCCCGACACAGCTCAGCCTCTCTCCCGACACCGCCAAGCTTCCTCCACGACACCGACCAGCCTCTCTCCCGACACCGCTCAGCCTCTCTCCCGACACCGCTCAGCTTCTCCCCCGACACCGCCCAGCCTCTCCCCCGACACAGCCCAGCCTCTCTCCCGACACCGCCCAGATTCCTCCCCGACACCGCCCAGCTTCTCCCCCGACACCGCCGAGCCTCTCCCCCCACACCGCTCAGCCTCTCCCTGTGACACCACCCAGCCTCTCCCCCGACACCGCCCAGCCTCTGCCCCGACACTGCCCAGCCTCTCCCCGGACACCGCCCAGATTCCTCCCGGACACCGCCCAGCTTCTCCCCCGACACCGCCCAGCTTCTCCCCCGACACCGCCCAGCTTCCTCCCCGACACTGCCCAGCCTCTCCCCCGACATCGCCCAGCTTCCTCCCCGACACCGCCCAGTCTATCCCCCGACACCGCCCAGCCTCTCCCCCGCCACCGCCCAGCCTCTCCCCCGACAACGCCCAGCCTCTCCACGGACACCGCCCAGCTTCCTCCCCGACATCGCCCAGCCTCTCCCCTGTCACCGGCCAGCCTCTCCCCCGACACCGCCCAGTCTATCCCCCGACACCGTCCAGCCTCTCCCTGTGACACCACCCAGCCTCTCCCCCTACACCACCCAGACTCTCCCCTTACACCGGCCAGACTCTCCCCCGACAATGCACAGCCTCTCCCCCGACACTGCCCAGCCTCTCCCCGGACACCGGTAGCCTCTCCCCCGACACCGCCCAGCCTCTCCCTGTGACACCACCCAGCCTCTCCCCCGACACGGCCCAGCTTCTCCCCCGACACCGCCCAGCCTCCTCCCGACAACGCCCAGCCTCACCCCCGACACCGCTCAGCCTCTCCCCGGACACCGCCCAGCCCCTCCCCCGACACCGCCCAGCCTCTCCCCCGACATCGCCGAGCCTCTCCCCGGACACCGCCCAGCTTCCTCCCCGACATCGCCCAGCCTCTCACCTGTCACCGGCCAGCCTCTCCCCTGACACCGCCCAGTCTATCCCCCGACACCGTCGAGCCTCTCCCCGGACACCGCTCAGCTTCCTCCCCGGCACCGCCCAGCTTCTCCCCCGACACTGCCCAGCCTCCTCCCGACACCGCCCAGCCTCTCTCCCGACACCGCCCAGCCTCTCTCCCGACACCGCCCAGCCTCTCCCCCGACACCGCCCAGCCTCTCTCCCGACACCGCCCAGCCTCTCTCCTGACACCGCCCAGCCTCTCCCCCGACACCGCCCAGTCTCTCCCCCGACACAGCTCAGCCTCTCCCCCGACACCGCCCAGTCTCTCCCCCGACACAGCTCAGCCTCTCTCCCGACACCGCCAAGCTTCCTCCATGACACCGACCAGCCTCTCTCCCGACACCGCTCAGCTTCTCCCCCGACACCGCTCAGCTTCTCCCCCGACACCGCTCAGCTTCTCCCCCGACACCGCTCAGCTTCTCCCCCGACACCGCCCAGTCTCTCCCCCGACACAGCTCAGCCTCTCTCCCGACACCGCCAAGCTTCCTCCACGACACCGACCAGCCTCTCTCCCGACACCGCTCAGCCTCTCTCCCGACACCGCTCAGCTTCTCCCCCGACACCGCCCAGCCTCTCCCCCGACACAGCCCAGCCTCTCTCCCGACACCGCCCAGATTCCTCCCCGACACCGCCCAGCTTCTCCCCCGACACCGCCGAGCCTCTCCCCCCACACCGCTCAGCCTCTCCCTGTGACACCACCCAGCCTCTCCCCCGACACCGCCCAGCCTCTGCCCCGACACTGCCCAGCCTCTCCCCGGACACCGCCCAGATTCCTCCCGGACACCGCCCAGCTTCTCCCCCGACACCGCCCAGCTTCTCCCCCGACACCGCCCAGCTTCCTCCCCGACACTGCCCAGCCTCTCCCCCGACATCGCCCAGCTTCCTCCCCGACACCGCCCAGTCTATCCCCCGACACCGCCAAGCCTCTCCCCCGCCACCGCCCAGCCTCTCCCCGGACACCGCCCAGCTTCCTCACCGACATCGCCCAGCCTCTCCCCGGACACCGACCAGCCTCTCCCCCGACACCGCCCAGCCTCTCCCTGTGACACCACCCAGCCTCTCCCCCTACACCACCCAGACTCTCCCCTTACACCGGCCAGACTCTCCCCCGACAACGCCCAGCCTCTCCACGGACACCGCCCAGCTTCCTCCCCGACATCGCCCAGCCTCTCCCCTGTCACCGGCCAGCCTCTCCCCCGACACCGCCCAGTCTATCCCCCGACACCGTCCAGCCTCTCCCTGTGACACCACCCAGCCTCTCCCCCTACACCACCCAGACTCTCCCCTTACACCGGCCAGACTCTCCCCCGACAATGCACAGCCTCTCCCCCGACACTGCCCAGCCTCTCCCCGGACACCGGTAGCCTCTCCCCCGACACCGCCCAGCCTCTCCCTGTGACACCACCCAGCCTCTCCCCCGACACGGCCCAGCTTCTCCCCCGACACCGCCCAGCCTCCTCCCGACAACGCCCAGCCTCACCCCCGACACCGCTCAGCCTCTCCCCGGACACCGCCCAGCCCCTCCCCCGACACCGCCCAGCCTCTCCCCCGACATCGCCGAGCCTCTCCCCGGACACCGCCCAGCTTCCTCCCCGACATCGCCCAGCCTCTCACCTGTCACCGGCCAGCCTCTCCCCTGACACCGCCCAGTCTATCCCCCGACACCGTCGAGCCTCTCCCCGGACACCGCTCAGCTTCCTCCCCGGCACCGCCCAGCTTCTCCCCCGACACTGCCCAGCCTCCTCCCGACACCGCCCAGCCTCTCTCCCGACACCGCCCAGCCTCTCTCCCGACACCGCCCAGCCTCTCCCCCGACACCGCCCAGCCTCTCTCCCGACACCGCCCAGCCTCTCTCCTGACACCGCCCAGCCTCTCCCCCGACACCGCCCAGTCTCTCCCCCGACACAGCTCAGCCTCTCCCCCGACACCGCCCAGTCTCTCCCCCGACACAGCTCAGCCTCTCTCCCGACACCGCCAAGCTTCCTCCATGACACCGACCAGCCTCTCTCCCGACACCGCTCAGCTTCTCCCCCGACACCGCTCAGCTTCTCCCCCGACACCGCTCAGCTTCTCCCCCGACACCGCTCAGCTTCTCCCCCGACACCGCCCAGTCTCTCCCCCGACACAGCTCAGCCTCTCTCCCGACACCGCCAAGCTTCCTCCACGACACCGACCAGCCTCTCTCCCGACACCGCTCAGCCTCTCTCCCGACACCGCTCAGCTTCTCCCCCGACACCGCCCAGCCTCTCCCCCGACACAGCCCAGCCTCTCTCCCGACACCGCCCAGATTCCTCCCCGACACCGCCCAGCTTCTCCCCCGACACCGCCGAGCCTCTCCCCCCACACCGCTCAGCCTCTCCCTGTGACACCACCCAGCCTCTCCCCCGACACCGCCCAGCCTCTGCCCCGACACTGCCCAGCCTCTCCCCGGACACCGCCCAGATTCCTCCCGGACACCGCCCAGCTTCTCCCCCGACACCGCCCAGCTTCTCCCCCGACACCGCCCAGCTTCCTCCCCGACACTGCCCAGCCTCTCCCCCGACATCGCCCAGCTTCCTCCCCGACACCGCCCAGTCTATCCCCCGACACCGCCCAGCCTCTCCCCCGCCACCGCCCAGCCTCTCCCCGGACACCGCCCAGCTTCCTCACCGACATCGCCCAGCCTCTCCCCGGACACCGACCAGCCTCTCCCCCGACACCGCCCAGCCTCTCCCCCGACACCGCCCAGCCTCTCCCCGGACACCGCACAGCTTCCTCCCCGACACCGACCAGTATATACCCCGACACCGCACAGACTTTCCCTGTGACACCACCCAGCCACTCCCCCGACACCGCCCAGACTCTCCCCCTACACCGCTCAGCCTCTCCCCCGACACTTCCCAGCCTCTCCCCCGACAACGCCCAGCCTCTCCACGGACACCGCCCAGCTTCCTCCCCGACATCGCCCAGCCTCTCCCCTGTCACCGGCCAGCCTCTCCCCCGACACCGCCCAGTCTATCCCCCGACACCGTCCAGCCTCTCCCTGTGACACCACCCAGCCTCTCCCCCTACACCACCCAGACTCTCCCCTTACACCGGCCAGACTCTCCCCCGACAATGCACAGCCTCTCCCCCGACACTGCCCAGCCTCTCCCCGGACACCGGTAGCCTCTCCCCCGACACCGCCCAGCCTCTCCCTGTGACACCACCCAGCCTCTCCCCCGACACGGCCCAGCTTCTCCCCCGACACCGCCCAGCCTCCTCCCGACAACGCCCAGCCTCACCCCCGACACCGCCCAGCCTCGACACGACACCGCTCAGCCTCTCCCCCGACAATGCACAGCCTCTCCCCCGACACCGCCCAGCCTCTCCCCCGACACCGCCCAGCCTCTCTCCCGACACCGCCCAGCCTCTCCCCGGACACCGCTCAGCCTCTCCCCGGACACCGCCCAGCCCCTCCCCCGACACCGCCCAGCCTCTCCCCCGACATCGCCGAGCCTCTCCCCGGACACCGCCCAGCTTCCTCCCCGACATCGCCCAGCCTCTCACCTGTCACCGGCCAGCCTCTCCCCCGACACCGCCCAGTCTATCCCCCGACACCGTCCAGCCTCTCCCCGGACACCGCTCAGCTTCCTCCCCGGCACCGCCCAGCTTCTCCCCCGACACTGCCCAGCCTCCACCCGACACCGCCCAGCCTCTCTCCCGACACCGCCCAGCCTCTCTCCCGACACCGCCCAGCCTCTCCCCCGACACCGCCCAGCCTCTCTCCCGACACCGCCCAGCCTCTCTCCTGACACCGCCCAGCCTCTCCCCCGACACCGCCCAGTCTCTCCCCCGACACAGCTCAGTCTCTCCCCCGACACAGCTCAGCCTCTCTCCCGACACTGCCAAGCTTCCTCCACGACACCGACCAGCCTCTCTCCCGACACCGCTCAGCTTCTCCCCCGACACCGCTCAGCTTCTCCCCCGACACCGCTCAGCTTCTCCCCCGACACCGCTCAGCTTCTCCCCCGACACCGCCCAGTCTCTCCCCCGACACAGCTCAGCCTCTCTCCCGACACCGCCAAGCTTCCTCCACGACACCGACCAGTCTCTCTCCCGACACCGCTCAGCCTCTCTCCCGACACCGCTCAGCTTCTCCCCCGACACCGCCCAGCCTCTCCCCCGACACAGCCCAGCCTCTCTCCCGACACCGCCCAGATTCCTCCCCGACACCGCCCAGCTTCTCCCCCGACACCGCCGAGCCTCTCCCCCCACACCGCTCAGCCTCTCCCTGTGACACCACCCAGCCTCTCCCCCGACACCGCCCAGCCTCTGCCCCGACACCGCCCAGCCTCTCCCCGGACACCGCCCAGATTCCTCCCGGACACCGCCCAGCTTCTCCCCCGACACCGCCCAGCTTCTCCCCCGACACCGCCCAGCTTCTCCCCCGACACCGCCCAGCTTCCTCCCCGACACTGCCCAGCCTCTCCCTCGACATCGCCCAGATTCCTCCCGGACACCGCCCAGCTTCTCCCCCGACACCGCCCAGTCTCTCCCCCGACACAGCTCAGCCTCTCTCCCGACACCGCCAAGCTTCCTCCACGACACCGACCAGTCTCTCTCCCGACACCGCTCAGCCTCTCTCCCGACACCGCTCAGCTTCTCCCCCGACACCGCCCAGCCTCTCCCCCGACACAGCCCAGCCTCTCTCCCGACACCGCCCAGATTCCTCCCCGACACCGCCCAGCTTCTCCCCCGACACCGCCGAGCCTCTCCCCCCACACCGCTCAGCCTCTCCCTGTGACACCACCCAGCCTCTCCCTGTGACACCGCCCAGCCTCTGCCCCGACACCGCCCAGCCTCTCCCCGGACACCGCCCAGATTCCTCCCGGACACCGCCCAGCTTCTCCCCCGACACCGCCCAGCTTCTCCCCCGACACCGCCCAGCTTCTCCCCCGACACCGCCCAGCTTCCTCCCCGACACTGCCCAGCCTCTCCCTCGACATCGCCCAGCTTCCTCCCCGACACCGCCCAGTCTATCCCCCGACACCGCCCAGCCTCTCCCCCGCCACCGCCCAGCCTCTCCCCGGACACCGCCCAGCTTCCTCACCGACATCGCCCAGCCTCTCCCCGGACACCGACCAGCCTCTCCCCCGAAACCGCCCAGCCTCTCTCCTGACACCGCCCAGCCTCGACACGACACCGCCCAGCCTCCTCCCGACACCGCCCAGCCTCTCTCCCGACACCGCCCAGCCTCTCTCCCGACACCGCCCAGCCTCTCTCCCGACACCGCCCAGCCTCTCCCCCGACACCGCCCAGCCTCTCTCCCGACACCGCCCAGCCTCTCTCCTGACACCGCCCAGCCTCGACACGACACCGCCCAGCCTCTCCCCCGACACCGCCCAGCTTCCTCCCCGACACTGCCCAGCCTCTCCCCCGACATCGCCCAGCTTCCTCCCCGACATCGCCCAGCCTCTCCCCGACACCGCCCAGCCTCTCCCCCGACACCGCCCAGCCTCTCCCCCGACACGGCCCAGCTTCTCCCCCGACACCGCTCAGCTTCTCCCCGGACACCGCTCAGCCTCTCCCCCGACACCGCCCTGCCTCTCCCCCGACACCGCTCAGCCTCTCCCCCGACACCGCCCAGCTTCCTCCCCGACATCGCCCAGCCTCTCCCCCGACACCGCCAGGCCTCTCCCCCGACACCGCCCAGTCTATCCCCCGACACCGCCCAGCCTCTCCCCCGGCACCGCCCAGTCTATCCCCCGACACCGCCCAGCCTCTCCCCCGACACCGCCCAGCCTCTCCCCCGACACCGCCCAGCCTCTCCCCGGACACCGCCCAGCTTCCTCCCCGACATCGCCCAGTCTATCCCCCGACACCGCCCAGCCTCTCCCCCGCCACCGCCCAGCCTCTCCCCGGACACCGCCCAGCTTCCTCACCGACATCGCCCAGCCTCTCCCCGGACACCGACCAGCCTCTCCCCCGACACCGCCCAGCCTCTCCCCCGACACCGCCCAGCCTCTCCCCGGACACCGCACAGCTTCCTCCCCGACACCGACCAGTATATACACCGACACCGCACAGACTTTCCCTGTGACACCACCCAGCCACTCCCCCGACACCGCCCAGACTCTCCCCCTACACCGCTCTGCCTCTCCCCCGACACTTCCCAGCCTCTCCCCCGACAACGCCCAGCCTCTCCACGGACACCGCCCAGCTTCCTCCCCGACATCGCCCAGCCTCTCCCCTGTCACCGGCCAGCCTCTCCCCCGACACCGCCCAGTCTATCCCCCGACACCGTCCAGCCTCTCCCTGTGACACCACCCAGCCTCTCCCCCTACACCACCCAGACTCTCCCCTTACACCGGCCAGACTCTCCCCCGACAATGCACAGCCTCTCCCCCGACACTGCCCAGCCTCTCCCCGGACACCGGTAGCCTCTCCCCCGACACCGCCCAGCCTCTCCCTGTGACACCACCCAGCCTCTCCCCCGACACGGCCCAGCTTCTCCCCCGACACCGCCCAGCCTCCTCCCGACAACGCCCAGCCTCACCCCCGACACCGCCCAGCCTCGACACGACACCGCTCAGCCTCTCCCCCGACAATGCACAGCCTCTCCCCCGACACCGCCCAGCCTCTCCCCCGACACCGCCCAGCCTCTCTCCCGACACCGCCCAGCCTCTCCCCGGACACCGCTCAGCCTCTCCCCGGACACCGCCCAGCCCCTCCCCCGACACCGCCCAGCCTCTCCCCCGACATCGCCGAGCCTCTCCCCGGACACCGCCCAGCTTCCTCCCCGACATCGCCCAGCCTCTCACCTGTCACCGGCCAGCCTCTCCCCCGACACCGCCCAGTCTATCCCCCGACACCGTCCAGCCTCTCCCCGGACACCGCTCAGCTTCCTCCCCGGCACCGCCCAGCTTCTCCCCCGACACTGCCCAGCCTCCACCCGACACCGCCCAGCCTCTCTCCCGACACCGCCCAGCCTCTCTCCCGACACCGCCCAGCCTCTCCCCCGACACCGCCCAGCCTCTCTCCCGACACCGCCCAGCCTCTCTCCTGACACCGCCCAGCCTCTCCCCCGACACCGCCCAGTCTCTCCCCCGACACAGCTCAGCCTCTCCCCCGACACCGCCCAGTCTCTCCCCCGACACAGCTCAGCCTCTCTCCCGACACTGCCAAGCTTCCTCCACGACACCGACCAGCCTCTCTCCCGACACCGCTCAGCTTCTCCCCCGACACCGCTCAGCTTCTCCCCCGACACCGCTCAGCTTCTCCCCCGACACCGCTCAGCTTCTCCCCCGACACCGCCCAGTCTCTCCCCCGACACAGCTCAGCCTCTCTCCCGACACCGCCAAGCTTCCTCCACGACACCGACCAGTCTCTCTCCCGACACCGCTCAGCCTCTCTCCCGACACCGCTCAGCTTCTCCCCCGACACCGCCCAGCCTCTCCCCCGACACAGCCCAGCCTCTCTCCCGACACCGCCCAGATTCCTCCCCGACACCGCCCAGCTTCTCCCCCGACACCGCCGAGCCTCTCCCCCCACACCGCTCAGCCTCTCCCTGTGACACCACCCAGCCTCTCCCCCGACACCGCCCAGCCTCTGCCCCGACACCGCCCAGCCTCTCCCCGGACACCGCCCAGATTCCTCCCGGACACCGCCCAGCTTCTCCCCCGACACCGCCCAGCTTCTCCCCCGACACCGCCCAGCTTCTCCCCCGACACCGCCCAGCTTCCTCCCCGACACTGCCCAGCCTCTCCCTCGACATCGCCCAGCTTCCTCCCCGACACCGCCCAGTCTATCCCCCGACACCGCCCAGCCTCTCCCCCGCCACCGCCCAGCCTCTCCCCGGACACCGCCCAGCTTCCTCACCGACATCGCCCAGCCTCTCCCCGGACACCGACCAGCCTCTCCCCCGAAACCGCCCAGCCTCTCTCCTGACACCGCCCAGCCTCGACACGACACCGCCCAGCCTCCTCCCGACACCGCCCAGCCTCTCTCCCGACACCGCCCAGCCTCTCTCCCGACACCGCCCAGCCTCTCTCCCGACACCGCCCAGCCTCTCCCCCGACACCGCCCAGCCTCTCTCCCGACACCGCCCAGCCTCTCTCCTGACACAGCCCAGTCTCTCCCCCGACACCGCCCAGCCTCTCTCCCGACACCGCCCAGCTTCCTCCCCGACACCGCCCAGCCTCTCCCCCGACACCGCCCAGCTTCCTCCCCGACACTGCCCAGCCTCTCCCCCGACATCGCCCAGCTTCCTCCCCGACATCGCCCAGCCTCTCCCCGACACCGCCCAGCCTCTCCCCCGACACCGCCCAGCCTCTCCCCCGACACGGCCCAGCTTCTCCCCCGACACCGCTCAGCTTCTCCCCGGACACCGCTCAGCCTCTCCCCCGACACCGCCCTGCCTCTCCCCCGACACCGCTCAGCCTCTCCCCCGACACCGCCCAGCTTCCTCCCCGACATCGCCCAGCCTCTCCCCCGACACCGCCAGGCCTCTCCCCCGACACCGCCCAGTCTATCCCCCGACACCGCCCAGCCTCTCCCCCGGCACCGCCCAGTCTATCCCCCGACACCGCCCAGCCTCTCCCCCGACACCGCCCAGCCTCTCCCCCGACACCGCCCAGCCTCTCCCCGGACACCGCCCAGCTTCCTCCCCGACATCGCACAGCCTCTCCCCGGACACCGCACAGCTTCCTCCCCGACACCGACCAGTATATACCCCGACACCGCACAGACTTTCCCTGTGACACCACCCAGCCACTCCCCCGACACCGCCCAGACTCTCCCCCTACACCGCCCAGACTCTCCCCCGACACCGCTCAGCCTCTCCCCCGACACTTCCCAGCCTCTCCCCCGACAACGCCCAGCCTCTCCACGGACACCGCCCAGCTTCCTCCCCGACATCGCCCAGCCTCTCCCCTGTCACCGGCCAGCCTCTCCCCCGACACCGCCCAGTCTATCCCCCGACACCGTCCAGCCTCTCCCTGTGACACCACCCAGCCTCTCCCCCTACACCACCCAGACTCTCCCCTTACACCGGCCAGACTCTCCCCCGACAATGCACAGCCTCTCCCCCGACACTGCCCAGCCTCTCCCCGGTCACCGGTAGCCTCTCCCCCGACACCGCCCAGCCTCTCCCTGTGACACCACCCAGCCTCTCCCCCGACACGGCCCAGCTTCTCCCCCGACACCGCCCAGCCTCCTCCCGACAACGCCCAGCCTCACCCCCGACACCGCCCAGCCTCGACACGACACCGCTCAGCCTCTCCCCCGACAATGCACAGCCTCTCCCCCGACACCGCCCAGCCTCTCCCCCGACACCGCCCAGCCTCTCCCCCGACACCGCCCAGCCTCTCTCCCGACACCGCCCAGCCTCTCCCCGGACACCGCTCAGCCTCTCCCCGGACACCGCCCAGCCCCTCCCCCGACACCGCCCAGCCTCTCCCCCGACATCGCCGAGCCTCTCCCCGGACACCGCCCAGCTTCCTCCCCGACATCGCCCAGCCTCTCACCTGTCACCGGCCAGCCTCTCCCCCGACACCGCCCAGTCTATCCCCCGACACCGTCCAGCCTCTCCCCGGACACCGCTCAGCTTCCTCCCCGGCACCGCCCAGCTTCTCCCCCGACACCGCCCAGCTTCCTCCCCGACACCGCCCAACCTCTCCCTGTGACACCACCCAGCCTCTCCCCCCTTCACCACCCAGACTCTCCCCTTACACCGCCCAGACTCTCCCCCGACAATGCACAGCCTCTCCCCTGACACTGCCCAGCCTCTCTCCGGACACCGGTAGCCTCTCCCCCGACACCGCCCAGCCTCTCCCTGTGACACCACCCAGCCTCTCCCCCGACACGGCCCAGCTTCTCCCCCGACACCGCCCAGCCTCCTCCCGACAACGCCCAGCCTCACCCCCGACACCCGCCCAGCCTCGACACGACACCGCTCAGCCTCTGCCCCGACAATGCACAGCCTCTCCCCCGACACCGCCCAGCCTCTCCCCCGACACCGCCCAGCCTCCTCCCGACACCGCCCAGCCTCTCTCCCGACAGCGCCCAGCCTCTACCCGGATACCGCTCAGCCTCTCCCCGGACACCGCCCAGCTTCCTCCCCGACACCGCCCAGTCTATCCCCCGACACCGCCCAGCCTCTCCCCCGCCACCGCCCAGCGTCTCCCCGGACACCGCCCAGCCTCTCAACGGACACCGCCCAGCTTCCTCACCGACATCGCCCAGCCTCTCCCCGGACACCGACCAGCCTCTCCCCCGAAACCGCCCAGCCTCTCTCCTGACACCGCCCAGCCTCGACACGACACCGCCCAGCCTCCTCCCGACAGCGCCCAGCCTCTCTCCCGACACCGCCCAGCCTCTCTCCCGACACCGCCCAGCCTCTCCCCCGACACCGCCCAGCCTCTCTCCCGACACCGCCCAGCCTCTCCCCCGACACCGCCCAGCCTCTCTCCCGACACCGCCCAGCTTCCTCCCCGACACCGCCCAGCGCTCCCCCGACACCGCCCAGCTTCCTCCCCGACACTGCCCAGCCTCTCCCCCGACATCGCCCAGCTTCCTCCCCGACATCGCCCAGCCTCTCCCCGACACCGCCCTGCCTCTCCCCCGACACCGCCCAGCCTCTCCCCCGAGACCGCTCAGCTTCTCCCCGGACACCGCTCAGCCTCTCCCCCGACACCGCCCTGCCTCTCCCCCGACACCGCCCAGCTTCCTCCCCGACATCGCCCAGCCTCTCCCCCGACACCGCCCAGTCTATCCCCCGACACCGCCCAGCCTCTCCCCCGGCACTGCCCAGTCTATCCCCCGACACCGCCCAGCCTCTCCCCCGACACCGCCCAGCCTCTCCCCGGACACCGCCCAGCTTCCTCCCCGACATCGCACAGCCTCTCCCCGGACACCGCACAGCTTCCTCCCCGACACCGACCAGTATATACCCCGACACCGCACAGACTTTCCCTGTGACACCACCCAGCCACTCCCCCGACACCGCCCAGACTCTCCCCCTACACCGCCCAGACTCTCCCCCGACACCGCTCAGCCTCGACACGACACCGCTCAGCCTCTCCCCCGACAATGCACAGCCTCTCCCCCGACACCGCCCAGCCTCTCCCCAGACACCGCCCAGCCTCCTCCCGACACCGCCCAGCCTCTCTCCCGACACCGCCCAGCCTCTCCCCGGACACCGCTCAGCCTCTCCCCGGACACCGCCCAGCCCCTCCCCCGACACCGCCCAGCCTCTCCCCCGACATCGCCGAGCCTCTCCCCGGACACCGCCCAGCTTCCTCCCCGACACTTCCCAGCCTCTCCCCCGACAACGCCCAGCCTCTCCACGGACACCGCCCAGCTTCCTCCCCGACATCGCCCAGCCTCTCACCTGTCACCGGCCAGCCTCTCCCCCGACACCGCCCAGTCTATCCCCCGACACCGTCCAGCCTCTCCCCGGACACCGCTCAGCTTCCTCCCCGGCACCGCCCAGCTTCTCCCCCGACACCGCCCAGCTTCCTCCCCGACACCGCCCAACCTCTCCCTGTGACACCACCCAGCCTCTCCCCCTTCACCACCCAGACTCTCCCCTTACACCGCCCAGACTCTCCCCCGACAATGCACAGCCTCGCCCCTGACACTGCCCAGCCTCTCTCCGGACACCGGTAGCCTCTCCCCCGACACCGCCCAGCCTCTCCCTGTGACACCACCCAGCCTCTCCCCCGACACGGCCCAGCTTCTCCCCCGACACCGCCCAGCCTCCTCCCGACAACGCCCAGCCTCACCCCCGACACCGCCCAGCCTCGACACGACACCGCTCAGCCTCTGCCCCGACAATGCACAGCCTCTCCCCCGACACCGCCCAGCCTCTCCCCCGACACCGCCCAGCCTCCTCCCGACACCGCCCAGCCTCTCTCCCGACACCGCCCAGCCTCTCCCCGGATACCGCTCAGCCTCTCCCCGGACACCGCCCAGCTTCCTCCCCGACACAGCCCAGTCTATCCCCCGACACCGCCCAGCCTCTCCCCCGCCACCGCCCAGCCTCTCCCCGGACACCGCCCAGCCTCTCAACGGACACCGCCCAGCTTCCTCACCGACATCGCCCAGCCTCTCCCCGGACACCGACCAGCCTCTCCCCCGAAACCGCCCAGCCTCTCTCCTGACACCGCCCAGCCTCGACACGACACCGCCCAGCCTCCTCCCGACACCGCCCAGCCTCTCTCCCGACACCGCCCAGCCTCTCTCCCGACACCGCCCAGCCTCTCCCCCGACACCGCCCAGCCTCTCTCCCGACACCGCCCAGCCTCTCTCCTGACACAGCCCAGTCTCTCCCCCGACACCGCCCAGCCTCTCTCCCGACACCGCCCAGCTTCCTCCCCGACACCGCCCAGCCTCTCCCCCGACACCGCGCAGCTTCCTCCCCGACACTGCCCAGCCTCTCCCCCGACATCGCCCAGCTTCCTCCCCGACATCGCCCAGCCTCTCCCCGACACCGCCCTGCCTCTCCCCCGACACCGCCCAGCCTCTCCCCCGACACGGCCCAGCTTCTCCCCGGACACCGCTCAGCCTCTCCCCCGACACCGCTCAGCTTCTCCCCGGACACCGCTCAGCCTCTCCCCCGACACCGCCCTGCCTCTCCCCCGACACCGCTCAGCCTCTCCCCCGACACCGCCCAGCTTCCTCCCCGACATCGCCCAGCCTCTCCCCCGACACCGCCAGGCCTCTCCCCCGACACCGCCCAGTCTATCCCCCGACACCGCCCAGCCTCTCCCCCGGCACTGCCCAGTCTATCCCCCGACACCGCCCAGCCTCTCCCCCGACACCGCCCAGCCTCTCCCCGGACACCGCCCAGCTTCCTCCCCGACACCGCCCAGTCTATCCCCCGACACCGCCCAGCCTCTCCCCCGCCACCGCCCAGCCTCTCCCCGGACACCGCCTAGCCTCTCAACGGACACCGCCCAGCTTCCTCCCCGACACCGACCAGTATATACCCCGACACCGCACAGACTTTCCCTGTGACACCACCCAGCCACTCCCCCGACACCGCCCAGACTCTCCCCCTACACCGCCCAGACTCTCCCCCGACACCGCTCAGCCTCTCCCCCGACACTTCCCAGCCTCTCCCCCGACAACGCCCAGCTTCCTCCCCGACATCGCCCAGCCTCTCCCCTGTCACCAGCCAGCCTCTCCCCCGACACCGCCCAGCCTCTCTCCGGACACCGGTAGCCTCTCCCCCGACAACGCCCAGCCTCTCCCTGTGACACCACCCAGCCTCTCCCCCGACACGGCCCAGCTTCTCCCCCGACACCGCCCAGCCTCCTCCCGACAACGCCCAGCCTCACCCCCGACACCGCCCAGCCTCGACACGACACCGCTCAGCCTCTCCCCCGACAATGCACAGCCTCTCCCCCTACACCGCCCAGCCTCTCCCCCGACACCGCCCAGCCTCCTCCCGACACCGCCCAGCCTCTCCCCCGACACCGCCCAGCCTCTCCCCGGATACCGCTCAGCCTCTCCCCGGACACCGCCCAGCCCCTCCCCCGACACCGCCCAGCCCCTCCCCCGACACCGCCCAGACACTCCCCCGACACTGCCCAGCCTCCTCCCGACACCGCCCAGCATCTCTCCCGACACCGGCCAGCCTCTCCCCGGACACTGCTCAGCGTCTCCCCCGACACCGCCCAGCCTCTCTCCTGACACCGCCCAGCCTCTCCCCGACACCACCCAGCCTCTCCCCCGACACGGCCCAGCTTCTCCCCCGACACCGCCCAGCCTCCTCCCGACAACGCCCAGCCTCACCCCCGACACCGCCCAGCCTCGACACGACACCGCTCAGCCTCTGCCCCGACAATGCACAGCCTCTCCCCCGACACCGCCCAGCCTCTCCCCCGACACCGCCCAGCCTCCTCCCGACACCGCCCAGCCTCTCTCCCGACACCGCCCAGCCTCTCCCCGGATACCGCTCAGCCTCTCCCCGGACACCGCCCAGCTTCCTCCCCGACACCGCCCAGTCTATCCCCCGACACCGCCCAGCCTCTCCCCCGCCACCGCCCAGCCTCTCCCCGGACACCGCCCAGCCTCTCAACGGCCCCTGCCCAGCTTCCTCACCGACATCGCCCAGCCTCTCCCCGGACACCGACCAGCCTCTCCCCCGAAACCGCCCAGCCTCTCTCCTGACACCGCCCAGCCTCGACACGACACCGCCCAGCCTCCTCCCGACACCGCCCAGCCTCTCTCCCGACACCGCCCAGCCTCTCTCCCGACACCGCCCAGCCTCTCCCCCGACACCGCCCAGCCTCTCTCCCGACACCGCCCAGCCTCTCTCCTGACACAGCCCAGTCTCTCCCCCGACACCGCCCAGCCTCTCTCCCGACACCGCCCAGCTTCCTCCACGACACCGCCCAGCCTCTCCCCCGACACCGCGCAGCTTCCTCCCCGACACTGCCCAGCCTCTCCCCCGACATCGCCCAGCTTCCTCCCCGACATCGCCCAGCCTCTCCCCGACACCGCCCTGCCTCTCCCCCGACACCGCCCAGCCTCTCCCCCGACACGGCCTAGCTTCTCCCCGGACACCGCTCAGCCTCTCCCCCGACACCGCTCAGCTTCTCCCCGGACACCGCTCAGCCTCTCCCCCGACACCGCCCTGCCTCTCCCCCGACACCGCTCAGCCTCTCCCCCGACACCGCCCAGCTTCCTCCCCGACATCGCCCAGCCTCTCCCCCGACACCGCCAGGCCTCTCCCCCGACACCGCCCAGTCTATCCCCCGACACCGCCCAGCCTCTCCCCCGGCACTGCCCAGTCTATCCCCCGACACCGCCCAGCCTCTCCCCGGACACCGCCCAGCTTCCTCCCCGACACCGCCCAGTCTATCCCCCGACACCGCCCAGCCTCTCCCCCGCCACCGCCCAGCCTCTCCCCGGACACCGCCCAGCCTCTCAACGGACACCGCCCAGCTTCCTCCCCGACACCGCCCAGACTCTCCCCCTACACCGCCCAGACTCTCCCCCGACACCGCTCAGCCTCTCCCCCGACACTTCCCAGCCTCTCCCCCGACAACGCCCAGCTTCCTCCCCGACATCGCCCAGCCTCTCCCCTGTCACCAGCCAGCCTCTCCCCCGACACCGCCCAGCCTCTCTCCGGACACCGGTAGCCTCTCCCCCGACAACGCCCAGCCTCTCCCTGTGACACCACCCAGCCTCTCCCCCGACACGGCCCAGCTTCTCCCCCGACACCGCCCAGCCTCCTCCCCACAACGCCCAGCCTCACCCCCGACACCGCCCAGCCTCGACACGACACCGCTCAGCCTCTCCCCCGACAATGCACAGCCTCTCCCCCTACACTGCCCAGCCTCTCCCCCGACACCGCCCAGCCTCCTCCCGACACCGCCCAGCCTCTCTCCCGACACCGCCCAGCCTCTCCCCGACACCGCCCTGCCTCTCCCCCGACACGGCCCAGCTTCTCCCCGGACACCGCTCAGCCTCTCCCCCGACACCGCTCAGCCTCTCCCCCGACACCGCCCAGCTTCCTCCCCGACATCGCCCAGCCTCTCCCCCGACACCGCCAGGCCTCTCCCCCGACACCGCCCAGTCTATCCCCCGACACCGCCCAGCCTCTCCCCCGGCACTGCCCAGTCTATCCCCCGACACCGCCCAGCCTCTCCCCCGACACCGCCCAGCCTCTCCCCGGACACCGCCCAGCTTCCTCCCCGACACCGCCCAGCCTCTCCCCCGACACCGCCCAGCCTCTCCCCTGACACCGCCCAGTCTATCCCACGACACCGCCCATCCTCTCCCCCGCCACCGCCCAGCCTCTCCCCGGACACCGCCCAGCCTCTCAACGGACACCGCCCAGCTTCCTCCCCGACACCGACCAGTATATACCCCGACACCGCACAGACTTTCCCTGTGACACCACCCAGCCACTCCCCCGACACCGCCCAGACTCTCCCCCTACACCGCCCAGACTCTCCCCCGACACCGCTCAGCCTCTCCCCCGACACTTCCCAGCCTCTCCCCCGACAACGCCCAGCCTCTCCCCTGTCACCGGCCAGCCTCTCCCCCGACACCGCCCAGTCTATCCCCCGACACCGTCCAGCCTCTCCCTGTGACACCACCCAGCCTCTCCCCCTACACCACCCAGACTCTCCCCTTACACCGGCCAGACTCTCCCCCGACAATGCACAGCCTCTCCCCCGACACTGCCCAGCCTCTCCCCGGACACCGGTAGCCTCTCCCCCGACACCGCCCAGCCTCTCCCTGTGACACCACCCAGCCTCTCCCCCGACATCGCCGAGCCTCTCCCCGGACACCGCCCAGCTTCCTCCCCGACACTTCCCAGCCTCCTCCCTACAACGCCCAGCCTCACCCCCGACACCGCCCAGCCTCGACACGACACCGCTCAGCCTCTCCCCCGACAATGCACAGCCTCTCCCCCGACACCACCCAGCCTCTCCCCCGACACCGCCCAGCCTCCTCCCGACACCGCCCAGCCTCTCTCCCGACACCGCCCAGCCTCTCCCCGGACACCGCTCAGCCTCTCCCCGGACACCGCCCAGCCCCTCCCCCGACACCGCCCAGCCTCTCCCCCGACATCGCCGAGCCTCTCCCCGGACACCGCCCAGCTTCCTCCCCGACACTTCCCAGCCTCTCCCCCGACAACGCCCAGCCTCTCCACGGACACCGCCCAGCTTCCTCCCCGACATCGCCCAGCCTCTCCCCTGTCACCGGCCAGCCTCTCCCCCGACACCGCCCAGTCTATCCCCCGACACCGTCCAGCCTCTCCCCGGACACCGCTCAGCTTCCTCCCCGGCACCGCCCAGCTTCTCCCCCGACACCGCCCAGCTTACTCCCCGACACCGCCCAACCTCTCCCTGTGACACCACCCAGCCTCTCCCCCTTCACCACCCAGTCTCTCCCCTTACACCGCCCAGACTCTCCCCCGACAATGCACAGCCTCTCCCCTGACACTGCCCAGCCTCTCTCCGGACACCGGTAGCCTCTCCCCCGACACGGCCCAGCCTCTTCCCGACACCGCCCAGCCTCTCTCCCGACACCGCCCAGCCTCTCCCCGGATACCGCTCAGCCTCTCCCCGGACACCGCCCAGCCCCTCCCCCGACACCGCCCAGCCCCTCCCCCGACACCGCCCAGACACTCCCCCGACACCGCCCAGACACTCCCCCGACACCGCCCAGCATCTCTCCCGACACCGGCCAGCCTCTCCCCGGACACCGCTCAGCGTCTCCCCCGACACCGCCCAGACTCTCCCCCGACAATGCACAGCCTCTCCCCTGACACTGCCCAGCCTCTCTCCGGACACCGGTAGCCTCTCCCCCGACACGGCCCAGCCTCCTCCCGACACCGCCCAGCCTCTCTCCCGACACCGCCCAGCCTCTCCCCGGATACCGCTCAGCCTCTCCACGGACACCGCCCAGCCCCTCCCCCGACACCGCCCAGCCCCTCCCCCGACACCGCCCAGACACTCCCCCGACACCGCCCAGACACTCCCCCGACACCGCCCAGCATCTCTCCCGACACCGCCCAGCCTCTCAACGGACACCGCCCAGCTTCCTCCCCGACACCGCCCAGACTCTCCCCCTACACCGCCCAGACTCTCCCCCGACACCGCTCAGCCTCTCCCCCGACACTTCCCAGCCTCTCCCCCGACAACGCCCAGCTTTCTCCCCGACATCGCCCAGCCTCTCCCCTGTCACCAGCCAGCCTCTCCCCCGACACCGCCCAGCCTCTCTCCGGACACCGGTAGCCTCTCCCCCGACAACGCCCAGCCTCTCCCTGTGACACCACCCAGCCTCTCCCCCGACACGGCCCAGCTTCTCCCCCGACACCGCCCAGCCTCCTCCCCACAACGCCCAGCCTCACCCCCGACACCGCCCAGCCTCGACACGACACCGCTCAGCCTCTCCCCCGACAATGCACAGCCTCTCCCCCTACACTGCCCAGCCTCTCCCCCGACACCGCCCAGCCTCCTCCCGACACCGCCCAGCCTCTCTCCCGACACCGCCCAGCCTCTCTCCCGACACCGCCCAGCCTCTCCCCGGACACTGCTCAGCGTCTCCCCCGACACCGCCCAGCCTCTCTCCTGACACCGCCCAGCCTCTCCCCGACACCGCCCTGCCTCTCCCCCGACACGGCCCAGCTTCTCCCCGGACACCGCTCAGCCTCTCCCCCGACACCGCTCAGCCTCTCCCCCGACACCGCCCAGCTTCCTCCCCGACATCGCCCAGCCTCTCCCCCGACACCGCCAGGCCTCTCCCCCGACACCGCCCAGTCTATCCCCCGACACCGCCCAGCCTCTCCCCCGGCACTGCCCAGTCTATCCCCCGACACCGCCCAGCCTCTCCCCCGACACCGCCCAGCCTCTCCCCGGACACCGCCCAGCTTCCTCCCCGACACCGCCCAGCCTCTCCCCCGACACCGCCCAGCCTCTCCCCTGACACCGCCCAGTCTATCCCACGACACCGCCCAGCCTCTCCCCCGCCACCGCCCAGCCTCTCCCCGGACACCGCCCAGCCTCTCAACGGACACCGCCCAGCTTCCTCCCCGACACCGACCAGTATATACCCCGACACCGCACAGACTTTCCCTGTGACACCACCCAGCCACTCCCCCGACACCGCCCAGACTCTCCCCCTACACCGCCCAGACTCTCCCCCGACACCGCTCAGCCTCTCCCCCGACACTTCCCAGCCTCTCCCCCGACAACGCCCAGCCTCTCCCCTGTCACCGGCCAGCCTCTCCCCCGACACCGCCCAGTCTATCCCCCGACACCGTCCAGCCTCTCCCTGTGACACCACCCAGCCTCTCCCCCTACACCACCCAGACTCTCCCCTTACACCGGCCAGACTCTCCCCCGACAATGCACAGCCTCTCCCCCGACACTGCCCAGCCTCTCCCCGGACACCGGTAGCCTCTCCCCCGACACCGCCCAGCCTCTCCCTGTGACACCACCCAGCCTCTCCCCCGACACGGCCCAGCTTCTCCCCCGACACCGCCCAGCCTCCTCCCTACAACGCCCAGCCTCACCCCCGACACCGCCCAGCCTCGACACGACACCGCTCAGCCTCTCCCCCGACAATGCACAGCCTCTCCCCCGACACCGCCCAGCCTCTCCCCCGACACCGCCCAGCCTCCTCCCGACACCGCCCAGCCTCTCTCCCGACACCGCCCAGCCTCTCCCCGGACACCGCTCAGCCTCTCCCCGGACACCGCCCAGCCCCTCCCCCGACACCGCCCAGCCTCTCCCCCGACATCGCCGAGCCTCTCCCCGGACACCGCCCAGCTTCCTCCCCGACACTTCCCAGCCTCTCCCCCGACAACGCCCAGCCTCTCCACGGACACCGCCCAGCTTCCTCCCCGACATCGCCCAGCCTCTCCCCTGTCACCGGCCAGCCTCTCCCCCGACACCGCCCAGTCTATCCCCCGACACCGTCCAGCCTCTCCCCGGACACCGCTCAGCTTCCTCCCCGGCACCGCCCAGCTTCTCCCCCGACACCGCCCAGCTTCCTCCCCGACACCGCCCAACCTCTCCCTGTGACACCACCCAGCCTCTCCCCCTTCACCACCCAGTCTCTCCCCTTACACCGCCCAGACTCTCCCCCGACAATGCACAGCCTCTCCCCTGACACTGCCCAGCCTCTCTCCGGACACCGGTAGCCTCTCCCCCGACACGGCCCAGCCTCCTCCCGACACCGCCCAGCCTCTCTCCCGACACCGCCCAGCCTCTCCCCGGATACCGCTCAGCCTCTCCCCGGACACCGCCCAGCCCCTCCCCCGACACCGCCCAGCCCCTCCCCCGACACCGCCCAGACACTCCCCCGACACCGCCCAGACACTCCCCCGACACCGCCCAGCATCTCTCCCGACACCGGCCAGCCTCTCCCCGGACACCGCTCAGCGTCTCCCCCGACACCGCCCAGCCTCTCTCCTGACACCGCCCAGCCTCGACACGACACCGCCCAGCCTCTCCCCCGACACTGCCCAGCCTCCTCCCGACACCGCCCAGCCTCTCTCCCGACACCGCCCAGCCTCTCCCCCGACACCGCCCAGCCTCTCTCCCGACACAGCCCAGTCTCTCCCTCGACACCGCCCAGCCTCTCCCCCGACACCGCCCAGCCTCTCTCCCGACACGCCCAGCATCTCCCCCGACACCGCCCAGCCTCTCTCCTGACACAGCCCAGTCTCTCCCCCGACACCGCCCAGCCTCTCTCCCGACACCGCCCAGCTTCCTCCCCGACACCGCCCAGCCTCTCTCCCGACACCTCCCAGCTTCCTCCCCGACACCGCCCAGCCTCTCCCCCGACACCGCCCAGCCTCTCTCCTGACACCGCCCAGCCTCGACACGACACCGCCCAGCCTCTCCCCCGACACCGCCCAGCTTCTCCCCCGACACCGCCCAGCCTCCCCCCGACACCGCCCAGCCTCTCTCCCGACACCACCCATCTTCCTCCCCGACACCGCTCAGCCTCTCCCCTGACACCGCCCTGCCTCTCTCCCGACACAGCTCAGCCTCTCTCCCGACACCGCCCAGCCTCTCCCCGGACACCGCTCAGCCTCTCCCCGGACACCGCCCAGCCCCTCCCCCGACACCGCCCAGCCTCTCCCCCGACATCGCCGAGCCTCTCCCCGGACACCGCCCAGCTTCCTCCCCGACACTTCCCAGCCTCTCCCCCGACAACGCCCAGCCTCTCCACGGACACCGCCCAGCTTCCTCCCCGACATCGCCCAGCCTCTCCCCTGTCACCGGCCAGCCTCTCCCCCGACACCGCCCAGTCTATCCCCCGACACCGTCCAGCCTCTCCCCGGACACCGCTCAGCTTCCTCCCCGGCACCGCCCAGCTTCTCCCCCGACACCGCCCAGCTTCCTCCCCGACACCGCCCAACCTCTCCCTGTGACACCACCCAGCCTCTCCCCCTTCACCACCCAGTCTCTCCCCTTACACCGCCCAGACTCTCCCCCGACAATGCACAGCCTCTCCCCTGACACTGCCCAGCCTCTCTCCGGACACCGGTAGCCTCTCCCCCGACACGGCCCAGCCTCCTCCCGACACCGCCCAGCCTCTCTCCCGACACCGCCCAGCCTCTCCCCGGATACCGCTCAGCCTCTCCCCGGACACCGCCCAGCCCCTCCCCCGACACCGCCCAGCCCCTCCCCCGACACCGCCCAGACACTCCCCCGACACCGCCCAGACACTCCCCCGACACCGCCCAGCATCTCTCCCGACACCGGCCAGCCTCTCCCCGGACACCGCTCAGCGTCTCCCCCGACACCGCCCAGCCTCTCTCCTGACACCGCCCAGCCTCGACACGACACCGCCCAGCCTCTCCCCCGACACTGCCCAGCCTCCTCCCGACACCGCCCAGCCTCTCTCCCGACACCGCCCAGCCTCTCCCCCGACACCGCCCAGCCTCTCTCCCGACACAGCCCAGTCTCTCCCTCGACACCGCCCAGCCTCTCCCCCGACACCGCCCAGCCTCTCTCCCGACACGCCCAGCATCTCCCCCGACACCGCCCAGCCTCTCTCCTGACACAGCCCAGTCTCTCCCCCGACACCGCCCAGCCTCTCTCCCGACACCGCCCAGCTTCCTCCCCGACACCGCCCAGCCTCTCTCCCGACACCTCCCAGCTTCCTCCCCGACACCGCCCAGCCTCTCCCCCGACACCGCCCAGCCTCTCTCCTGACACCGCCCAGCCTCGACACGACACCGCCCAGCCTCTCCCCCGACACCGCCCAGCTTCTCCCCCGACACCGCCCAGCCTCCCCCCGACACCGCCCAGCCTCTCTCCCGACACCGCCCATCTTCCTCCCCGACACCGCTCAGCCTCTCCCCTGACACCGCCCTGCCTCTCTCCCGACACAGCTCAGCCTCTCTCCCGACACCGCCCAGCCTCTCCCCGGACACCGCTCAGCCTCTCCCCGGACACCGCCCAGCCCCTCCCCCGACACCGCCCAGCCTCTCCCCCGACATCGCCGAGCCTCTCCCTGGACACCGCCCAGCTTCCTCCCCGACACTTCCCAGCCTCTCCCCCGACAACGCCCAGCCTCTCCACGGACACCGCCCAGCTTCCTCCCCGACATCGCCCAGCCTCTCCCCTGTCACCGGCCAGCCTCTCCCCCGACACCGCCCAGTCTATCCCCCGACACCGTCCAGCCTCTCCCCGGACACCGCTCAGCTTCCTCCCCGGCACCGCCCAGCTTCTCCCCCGACACCGCCCAGCTTCCTCCCCGACACCGCCCAACCTCTCCCTGTGACACCACCCAGCCTCTCCCCCTTCACCACCCAGTCTCTCCCCTTACACCGCCCAGACTCTCCCCCGACAATGCACAGCCTCTCCCCTGACACTGCCCAGCCTCTCTCCGGACACCGGTAGCCTCTCCCCCGACACGGCCCAGCCTCCTCCCGACACCGCCCAGCCTCTCTCCCGACACCGCCCAGCCTCTCCCCGGATACCGCTCAGCCTCTCCCCGGACACCGCCCAGCCCCTCCCCCGACACCGCCCAGCCCCTCCCCCGACACCGCCCAGACACTCCCCCGACACCGCCCAGACACTCCCCCGACACCGCCCAGCATCTCTCCCGACACCGGCCAGCCTCTCCCCGGACACCGCTCAGCGTCTCCCCCGACACCGCCCAGCCTCTCTCCTGACACCGCCCAGCCTCGACACGACACCGCCCAGCCTCTCCCCCGACACTGCCCAGCCTCCTCCCGACACCGCCCAGCCTCTCTCCCGACACCGCCCAGCCTCTCCCCCGACACCGCCCAGCCTCTCTCCCGACACAGCCCAGTCTCTCCCTCGACACCGCCCAGCCTCTCCCCCGACACCGCCCAGCCTCTCTCCCGACACGCCCAGCATCTCCCCCGACACCGCCCAGCCTCTCTCCTGACACAGCCCAGTCTCTCCCCCGACACCGCCCAGCCTCTCTCCCGACACCGCCCAGCTTCCTCCCCGACACCGCCCAGCCTCTCTCCCGACACCTCCCAGCTTCCTCCCCGACACCGCCCAGCCTCTCCCCCGACACCGCCCAGCCTCTCTCCTGACACCGCCCAGCCTCGACACGACACCGCCCAGCCTCTCCCCCGACACCGCCCAGCTTCTCCCCCGACACCGCCCAGCCTCCCCCCGACACCGCCCAGCCTCTCTCCCGACACCGCCCATCTTCCTCCCCGACACCGCTCAGCCTCTCCCCTGACACCGCCCTGCCTCTCTCCCGACACAGCTCAGCCTCTCTCCCGACACCGCCCAGCCTCTCCCCGGACACCGCTCAGCCTCTCCCCGGACACCGCCCAGCCCCTCCCCCGACACCGCCCAGCCTCTCCCCCGACATCGCCGAGCCTCTCCCTGGACACCGCCCAGCTTCCTCCCCGACACTTCCCAGCCTCTCCCCCGACAACGCCCAGCCTCTCCACGGACACCGCCCAGCTTCCTCCCCGACATCGCCCAGCCTCTCCCCTGTCACCGGCCAGCCTCTCCCCCGACACCGCCCAGTCTATCCCCCGACACCGTCCAGCCTCTCCCCGGACACCGCTCAGCTTCCTCCCCGGCACCGCCCAGCTTCTCCCCCGACACCGCCCAGCTTCCTCCCCGACACCGCCCAACCTCTCCCTGTGACACCACCCAGCCTCTCCCCCTTCACCACCCAGTCTCTCCCCTTACACCGCCCAGACTCTCCCCCGACAATGCACAGCCTCTCCCCTGACACTGCCCAGCCTCTCTCCGGACACCGGTAGCCTCTCCCCCGACACGGCCCAGCCTCCTCCCGACACCGCCCAGCCTCTCCCCCGACACCGCCCAGCCTCTCTCCCGACACAGCCCAGTCTCTCCCTCGACACCGCCCAGCCTCTCCCCCGACACCGCCCAGCCTCTCTCCCGACACGCCCAGCATCTCCCCCGACACCGCCCAGCCTCTCTCCTGACACAGCCCAGTCTCTCCCCCGACACCGCCCAGCCTCTCTCCCGACACCGCCCAGCTTCCTCCCCGACACCGCCCAGCCTCTCTCCCGACACCTCCCAGCTTCCTCCCCGACACCGCCCAGCCTCTCCCCCGACACCGCCCAGCCTCTCTCCTGACACCGCCCAGCCTCGACACGACACCGCCCAGCCTCTCCCCCGACACCGCCCAGCTTCTCCCCCGACACCGCCCAGCCTCCCCCCGACACCGCCCAGCCTCTCTCCCGACACCGCCCATCTTCCTCCCCGACACCGCTCAGCCTCTCCCCTGACACCGCCCTGCCTCTCTCCCGACACAGCTCAGCCTCTCTCCCGACACCGCCCAGCCTCTCCCCGGACACCGCTCAGCCTCTCCCCGACACCGCCCAGCCTCTCCCCCGACATCGCCGAGCCTCTCCCCGGACACCGCCCAGCTTCCTCCCCGACACTTCCCAGCCTCTCCCCCGACAACGCCCAGCCTCTCCACGGACACCGCCCAGCTTCCTCCCCGACATCGCCCAGCCTCTCCCCTGTCACCGGCCAGCCTCTCCCCCGACACCGCCCAGTCTATCCCCCGACACCGTCCAGCCTCTCCCCGGACACCGCTCAGCTTCCTCCCCGGCACCGCCCAGCTTCTCCCCCGACACCGCCCAGCTTCCTCCCCGACACCGCCCAACCTCTCCCTGTGACACCACCCAGCCTCTCCCCCTTCACCACCCAGTCTCTCCCCTTACACCGCCCAGACTCTCCCCCGACAATGCACAGCCTCTCCCCTGACACTGCCCAGCCTCTCTCCGGACACCGGTAGCCTCTCCCCCGACACGGCCCAGCCTCCTCCCGACACCGCCCAGCCTCTCTCCCGACACCGCCCAGCCTCTCCCCGGATACCGCTCAGCCTCTCCCCGGACACCGCCCAGCCCCTCCCCCGACACCGCCCAGCCCCTCCCCCGACACCGCCCAGACACTCCCCCGACACCGCCCAGACACTCCCCCGACACCGCCCAGCATCTCTCCCGACACCGGCCAGCCTCTCCCCGGACACCGCTCAGCGTCTCCCCCGACACTGCCCAGCCTCTCTCCTGACACCGCCCAGCCTCGACACGACACCGCCCAGCCTCTCCCCCGACACTGCCCAGCCTCCTCCCGACACCGCCCAGCCTCTCTCCCGACACCGCCCAGCCTCTCCCCCGACACCGCCCAGCCTCTCCCCCGACACAGCCCAGTCTCTCCCTCGACACCGCCCAGCCTCTCCCCCGACACCGCCCAGCCTCTCTCCCGACACGCCCAGCATCTCCCCCGACACCGCCCAGCCTCTCTCCTGACACAGCCCAGTCTCTCCCCCGACACCGCCCAGCCTCTCTCCCGACACCGCCCAGCTTCCTCCCCGACACCGCCCAGCCTCTCTCCCGACACCTCCCAGCTTCCTCCCCGACACCGCCCAGCCTCTCCCCCGACACCGCCCAGCCTCTCTCCTGACACCGCCCAGCCTCGACACGACACCGCCCAGCCTCTCCCCCGACACCGCCCAGCCTCTCTCCCGACACTGCCCAGATTCCTCCCCGACACCGCCCAGCTTCTCCCCCGACACCGCCCAGCCTCTCCCCCGACACCGCTCAGCCTCTCCCTGTGACACCACCCAGCCTCTCCCCCGACACCGCCCAGCCTCTGCCCCGACACAGCCCAGCCTCTCCCCGGACACCGGTAGCCTCTCCCCCGACAACGCCCAGCCTCTCCCTGTGACACTACCCAGCCTCTCCCCCGACACGGCCCAGCTTCTCCCCCGACACCGCCCAGCCTCCTCCCGACAACGCCCAGCCTCACCCCCGACACCGCCCAGCCTCGACACGACACCGCTCAGCCTCTCCCCCTACACCGCCCAGACTCTCCCCCGACACCGCCCCGCCTCTCCCCCGACACGGCCCAGCCTCTACCCCGACACCTCCCATCCTCTCCCCCGACACCGCCCAGCCTCCCCCCGACTCCGCCCAGCCTCCCCCCCGACACCGCCAAGCTTCCTCCCCGACACTGACCTGCCTCTCCCCGACACCGCCCTGCCTCTCTCCCGACACCGCCCAGTCTATCCCCCGACACCGCCCAGCCTCTCCCCCGGCACTGCCCAGTCTATCCCCCGACACCGCCCAGCCTCTCCCCCGACACCGCCCAGCCTCTCCCCGGACACCGCCCAGCTTCCTCCCCGACACCGCCCAGCCTCTCCCCCGACACCGCCCAGCCTCTCCCCTGACACCGCCCAGTCTATCCCACGACACCGCCCAGCCTCTTCCCGGACACCGCCCAGCCTCTCAACGGACACCGCCCAGCTTCCTCCCCGACACCGACCAGTATATACCCCGACACCGCACAGACTTTCCCTGTGACACCACCCAGCCACTCCCCCGACACCGCCCAGACTCTCCCCCTACACCGCCCAGACTCTCCCCCGACACCGCTCAGCCTCTCCCCCGACACTTCCCAGCCTCTCCCCCGACAACGCCCAGCCTCTCCCCTGTCACCGGCCAGCCTCTCCCCCGACACCGCCCAGTCTATCCCCCGACACCGTCCAGCCTCTCCCTGTGACACCACCCAGCCTCTCCCCCTACACCACCCAGACTCTCCCCTTACACCGGCCAGACTCTCCCCCGACAATGCACAGCCTCTCCCCCGACACTGCCCAGCCTCTCCCCGGACACCGGTAGCCTCTCCCCCGACACCGCCCAGCCTCTCCCTGTGACACCACCCAGCCTCTCCCCCGACACGGCCCAGCTTCTCCCCCGACACCGCCCAGCCTCCTCCCTACAACGCCCAGCCTCACCCCCGACACCGCCCAGCCTCGACACGACACCGCTCAGCCTCTCCCCCGACAATGCACAGCCTCTCCCCCGACACCGCCCAGCCTCTCCCCCGACACCGCCCAGCCTCCTCCCGACACCGCCCAGCCTCTCTCCCGACACCGCTCAGCCTCTCCCCGGACACCGCCCAGCCCCTCCCCCGACACCGCCCAGCCTCTCCCCCGACATCGCCGAGCCTCTCCCCGGACACCGCCCAGCTTCCTCCCCGACACTTCCCAGCCTCTCCCCCGACAACGCCCAGCCTCTCCACGGACACCGCCCAGCTTCCTCCCCGACATCGCCCAGCCTCTCCCCTGTCACCGGCCAGCCTCTCCCCCGACACCGCCCAGTCTATCCCCCGACACCGTCCAGCCTCTCCCCGGATACCGCTCAGCTTCCTCCCCGGCACCGCCCAGCTTCTCCCCCGACACCGCCCAGCTTCCTCCCCGACACCGCCCAACCTCTCCCTGTGACACCACCCAGCCTCTCCTCCTTCACCACCCAGTCTCTCCCCTTACACCGCCCAGACTCTCCCCCGACAATGCACAGCCTCTCCCCTGACACTGCCCAGACCCTCTCCGGACACCGGTAGCCTCTCCCCCGACACGGCCCAGCCTCCTCCCGACACCGCCCAGCCTCTCTCCCGACACCGCCCAGCCTCTCCCCGGATACCGCTCAGCCTCTCCCCGGACACCGCCCAGCCCCTCCCCCGACACCGCCCAGCCCCTCCCCCGACACCGCCCAGACACTCCCCCGACACCGCCCAGACACTCCCCCGACACCGCCCAGCATCTCTCCCGACACCGGCCAGCCTCTCCCCGGACACCGCTCAGCGTCTCCCCCGACACCGCCCAGCCTCTCTCCTGACACCGCCCAGCCTCGACACGACACCGCCCAGCCTCTCCCCCGACACTGCCCAGCCTCCTCCCGACACCGCCCAGCCTCTCTCCCGACACCGCCCAGCCTCTCCCCCGACACCGCCCAGCCTCTCTCCCGACACAGCCCAGTCTCTCCCTCGACACCGCCCAGCCTCTCCCCCGACACCGCCCAGCCTCTCTCCCGACACGCCCAGCATCTCCCCCGACACCGCCCAGCCTCTCTCCTGACACAGCCCAGTCTCTCCCCCGACACCGCCCAGCCTCTCTCCCGACACCGCCCAGCTTCCTCCCCGACACCGCCCAGCCTCTCTCCCGACACCTCCCAGCTTCCTCCCCGACACCGCCCAGCCTCTCCCCCGACACCGCCCAGCCTCTCTCCTGACACCGCCCAGCCTCGACACGACACCGCCCAGCCTCTCCCCCGACACCGCCCAGCTTCTCCCCCGACACCGCCCAGCCTCCCCCCGACACCGCCCAGCCTCTCTCCCGACACCGCCCATCTTCCTCCCCGACACCGCTCAGCCTCTCCCCTGACACCGCCCTGCCTCTCTCCCGACACAGCTCAGCCTCTCTCCCGACACCGCCCAGCCTCTCCCCGGACACCGCTCAGCCTCTCCCCGGACACCGCCCAGCCCCTCCCCCGACACCGCCCAGCCTCTCCCCCGACATCGCCGAGCCTCTCCCCGGACACCGCCCAGCTTCCTCCCCGACACTTCCCAGCCTCTCCCCCGACAACGCCCAGCCTCTCCACGGACACCGCCCAGCTTCCTCCCCGACATCGCCCAGCCTCTCCCCTGTCACCGGCCAGCCTCTCCCCCGACACCGCCCAGTCTATCCCCCGACACCGTCCAGCCTCTCCCCGGACACCGCTCAGCTTCCTCCCCGGCACCGCCCAGCTTCTCCCCCGACACCGCCCAGCTTCCTCCCCGACACCGCCCAACCTCTCCCTGTGACACCACCCAGCCTCTCCCCCTTCACCACCCAGTCTCTCCCCTTACACCGCCCAGACTCTCCCCCGACAATGCACAGCCTCTCCCCTGACACTGCCCAGCCTCTCTCCGGACACCGGTAGCCTCTCCCCCGACACGGCCCAGCCTCCTCCCGACACCGCCCAGCCTCTCCCCCGACACCGCCCAGCCTCTCTCCCGACACAGCCCAGTCTCTCCCTCGACACCGCCCAGCCTCTCCCCCGACACCGCCCAGCCTCTCTCCCGACACGCCCAGCATCTCCCCCGACACCGCCCAGCCTCTCTCCTGACACAGCCCAGTCTCTCCCCCGACACCGCCCAGCCTCTCTCCCGACACCGCCCAGCTTCCTCCCCGACACCGCCCAGCCTCTCTCCCGACACCTCCCAGCTTCCTCCCCGACACCGCCCAGCCTCTCCCCCGACACCGCCCAGCCTCTCTCCTGACACCGCCCAGCCTCGACACGACACCGCCCAGCCTCTCCCCCGACACCGCCCAGCTTCTCCCCCGACACCGCCCAGCCTCCCCCCGACACCGCCCAGCCTCTCTCCCGACACCGCCCATCTTCCTCCCCGACACCGCTCAGCCTCTCCCCTGACACCGCCCTGCCTCTCTCCCGACACAGCTCAGCCTCTCTCCCGACACCGCCCAGCCTCTCCCCGGACACCGCTCAGCCTCTCCCCGGACACCGCCCAGCCCCTCCCCCGACACCGCCCAGCCTCTCCCCCGACATCGCCGAGCCTCTCCCTGGACACCGCCCAGCTTCCTCCCCGACACTTCCCAGCCTCTCCCCCGACAACGCCCAGCCTCTCCCCGGACACCGCCCAGCTTCCTCCCCGACACTTCCCAGCCTCTCCCCCGACAACGCCCAGCCTCTCCACGGACACCGCCCAGCTTCCTCCCCGACATCGCCCAGCCTCTCCCCTGTCACCGGCCAGCCTCTCCCCCGACACCGCCCAGTCTATCCCCCGACACCGTCCAGCCTCTCCCCGGACACCGCTCAGCTTCCTCCCCGGCACCGCCCAGCTTCTCCCCCGACACCGCCCAGCTTCCTCCCCGACACCGCCCAACCTCTCCCTGTGACACCACCCAGCCTCTCCCCCTTCACCACCCAGTCTCTCCCCTGACACTGCCCAGCCTCTCTCCGGACACCGGTAGCCTCTCCCCCGACACGGCCCAGCCTCCTCCCGACACCGCCCAGCCTCTCTCCCGACACCGCCCAGCCTCTCCCCGGATACCGCTCAGCCTCTCCCCGGACACCGCCCAGCCCCTCCCCCGACACCGCCCAGCCCCTCCCCCGACACCGCCCAGACACTCCCCCGACACCGCCCAGACACTCCCCCGACACCGCCCAGCATCTCTCCCGACACCGGCCAGCCTCTCCCCGGACACCGCTCAGCGTCTCCCCCGACACTGCCCAGCCTCTCTCCTGACACCGCCCAGCCTCGACACGACACCGCCCAGCCTCTCCCCCGACACAGCCCAGTCTCTCCCTCGACACCGCCCAGCCTCTCCCCCGACACCGCCCAGCCTCTCTCCCGACACGCCCAGCATCTCCCCCGACACCGCCCAGCCTCTCTCCTGACACAGCCCAGTCTCTCCCCCGACACCGCCCAGCCTCTCTCCCGACACCGCCCAGCTTCCTCCCCGACACCGCCCAGCCTCTCTCCCGACACCTCCCAGCTTCCTCCCCGACACCGCCCAGCCTCTCCCCCGACACCGCCCAGCCTCTCTCCTGACACCGCCCAGCCTCGACACGACACCGCCCAGCCTCTCCCCCGACACCGCCCAGCCTCTCTCCCGACACTGCCCAGATTCCTCCCCGACACCGCCCAGCTTCTCCCCCGACACCGCCCAGCCTCTCCCCCGACACCGCTCAGCCTCTCCCTGTGACACCACCCAGCCTCTCCCCCGACACCGCCCAGCCTCTGCCCCGACACTGCCCAGCCTCTCCCCGGACACCGGTAGCCTCTCCCCCGACAACGCCCAGCCTCTCCCTGTGACACTACCCAGCCTCTCCCCCGACACGGCCCAGCTTCTCCCCCGACACCGCCCAGCCTCCTCCCGACAACGCCCAGCTTCCTCCCCGACATCGCCCAGCCTCTCCCCCGACACCGCCCAGCCTCCTCCCGACACCGTCCAGCCTCTCCCCTGACACCGTCCAGCCTCTCCCCTGACACCGTCCAGCCTCTCCCCTGACACCGTCCAGCCTCTCCCCCGACACCGCCCAGCCTCTCCCCGACACCGCCCAGCCTCTCCCTGTGACACCGCCCAGCCTCCTCCCCGACATCGCCCAGCCTCTCCACGGACACCGCACAGCTTCCTCCCCGACACCGACCAGTATATACGCCGACACCGCACAGACTTTCCCTGTGACACCACCCAGCCACTCCCCCGACACCGCCCAGACTCTCCCCGTACACCGCCCAGACACTCGCCCGACACCGCTCAGCCTCTCCACCGACACCGCCCAGCCTCTCCCCGGACACCGCCCAGCCTCTCCCCCGACACCGCCCAGCCTCTCCCCGGACACCGCCCAGCTTCCTCCCCGACACCGCCCAGCCTCTCCCCCGACATCGCCCAGCCTCTCCCCGGACACAGCCCAGCTTCCTCCCCGACACCGCCCAGTCTATCCCCCGACACCGCCCAGCCTCTCCCCCGCCACCGCCCAGCCTCTCCCCGGACACCGCCCAGCCTCTCAACGGACACCGCCCAGCTTCCTCCCCGACACCGCCCAGTATATACCCCGACACCGCACAGACTTTCCCTGTGACACCACCCAGCCACTCCCCCGACACCGCCCAGACTCTCCCCCTACACCGCCCAGACTCTCCCCCGACACCGCTCAGCCTCTCCCCCGACACTTCCCAGCCTCTCCCCCGACAACGCCCAGCCTCTCCACGGACACCGCCCAGCTTCCTCCCCGACATCGCCCAGCCTATCCCCTGTCACCGGCCAGCCTCTCCCCCGACACCGCCCAGTCTATCCCCCGACACCGTCCAGCCTCTCCCCGGACACCGCTCAGCTTCCGCCCCGGCACCGCCCAGCTTCTCCCCCGACACCGCCCAGCTTCCTCCCCGACACCGCCCAACCTCTCCCTGTGACACCACCCAGCCTCTCCCCCTTCACCACCCAGTCTCTCCCCTTACACCGCCCAGACTCTCCCCCGACAATGCACAGCCTCTCCCCTGACACTGCCCAGCCTCTCTCCGGACACCGGTAGCCTCTCCCCCGACAACGCCCAGCCTCTCCCTGTGACACCACCCAGCCTCTCCCCCGACACGGCCCAGCTTCTCCCCCGACACCGCCCAGCCTCCTCCCGACAACGCCCAGCCTCACCCCCGACACCGCCCAGCCTCGACACGACACCGCTCAGCCTCTCCCCCTACACCGCCCAGACTCTCCCCCGACACCGCCCCGCCTCTCCCCCGACACGGCCCAGCCTCTACCCCGACACCTCCCATCCTCTCCCCCGACACCGCCCAGCCTCCCCCCGACTCCGCCCAGCCTCCCCCCCGACACCGCCAAGCTTCCTCCCCGACACTGACCTGCCTCTCCCCGACACCGCCCTGCCTCTCTCCCGACACCGCTCAGCCTCTCCCCGGACACCGTTCAGCCTCTCCCCGGACACCGCCCAGCCCCTCCCCCGGACACCATGCAGCCTCTACCCCGACACCGCCCAGCCTCTGCCCCGACACTGCCCAGCCTCCTCCCGGACACCGCTCAGCCTCTCCCCGGACACCGCCCAGCCTCTGCCCCGACACCGCCCAGCCTCCTCCCCGACACCGCTCAGCCTCTCCCCCGACATCGCCCAGCTTCCTCCCCGACACCGCTCAGCTTCTCCCCGGACACCGCTCAGCCTCTCCCCCGACACCGCCCTGCCTCTCCCCCGACACCGCTCAGCCTCTCCCCCGACACCGCCCAGCTTCCTCCCCGACATCGCCCAGCCTCTCCCCCGACACCGCCCAGCCTCCTCCCGACACCGCCCAGCCTCTCCCCTGACACCGTCCAGCCTCTCCCCTGACACCGTCCAGCCTCTCCCCTGACACCGTCCAGCCTCTCCCCCGACACCGCCAGGCCTCTCCCCCGACACCGCCCAGTCTATCCCCCGACACCGCCCAGCCTCTCCCCCGACACCGCACAGCTTCCTCCCCGACACCGACCAGTATATACGCCGACACCGCACAGACTTTCCCTGTGACACCACCCAGCCACTCCCCCGACACCGCCCAGACTCTCCCCGTACACCGCCCAGACTCTCGCCCGACACCGCTCAGCCTCTCCACCGACACCGCCCAGCCTCTCCCCCGACACCGCCCAGCCTCTCCCCCGACACCTCCCATCCTCTCCCCCGACACCGCCCAGCCTCCCCCCGACACCGCCCAGCCTCCCCCCGACACCGCCCAGCCTCACCCCCGACACAGCCCAGCCTCTCCCCGGACACAGCCCAGCCTCCTCCGGACACCGCCCAGCCTCTCCCCTGACACCGCTCAGCTTCTCCCCGGACACCGCTCAGCCTCTCCCCCGACACCGCCCTGCCTCTCCCCCGACACCGCTCAGCCTCTCCCCCGACACCGCCCAGCTTCCTCCCCGACATCGCCCAGCCTCTCCCCCGACACCGCCCAGCCTCCTCCCGACACCGCCCAGCCTCTCCCCTGACACCGTCCAGCCTCTCCCCTGACACCGTCCAGCCTCTCCCCCGACACCGCCAGGCCTCTCCCCCGACACCGCCCAGTCTATCCCCCGACACCGCCCAGCCTCTCCCCGACACCGCCCAGCCTCTCCCTGTGACACCGCCCAGCCTGTCCTCGGACACCGCACAGCTTCCTCCCCGACACCGACCAGTATATACGCCGACACCGCACAGACTTTCCCTGTGACACCACCCAGCCACTCCCCCGACACCGCCCAGACTCTCCCCCGACACCGCTCAGCCTCTCCCCCGATACCGCCCAGTCTATCCCCCGACACCGCCCAGCCTCTCCCCGACACCGCCCAGCCTCTCCCTGTGACACCGCCCAGCCTGTCCTCGGACACCGCACAGCTTCCTCCCCGACACCGACCAGTATATACGCCGACACCGCACAGACTTTCCCTGTGACACCACCCAGCCACTCCCCCGACACCGCCCAGACTCTCGCCCGACACCGCTCAGCCTCTCCACCGACACCGCCAAGCCTCTCCCCCGACACCGCCCAGTCTATCCCCCGACACCGCCCAGCCTCTCCCCGACACCACCCAGCCTCTCCCTGTGACACCGCCCAGCCTCCTCCCCGACATCGCCCAGCCTCTCCACGGACACCGCACAGCTTCCTCCCCGACACCGACCAGTATATACGCCGACACCGCACAGACTTTCCCTGTGACACCACCCAGCCACTCCCCCGACACCGCCCAGACTCTCCCCGTACACCGCCCAGACTCTCGCCCGACACCGCTCAGCCTCTCCACCGACACCGCCCAGCCTCTCCCCCGACACCGCCCAGCCTCTCCCCCGACACCTCCCATCCTCTCCCCCGACACCGCCCAGCCTCTCCCCCGACACAGCCCAGCCTCTCCCCGGACACAGCCCAGCCTCCTCCGGACACCGCCCAGCCTCTCCCCTGACACCGCTCAGCTTCTCCCCGGACACCGCTCAGCCTCTCCCCCGACACCGCCCTGCCTCTCCCCCGACACCGCTCAGCCTCTCCCCCGACACCGCCCAGCTTCCTCCCCGACATCGCCCAGCCTCTCCCCCGACACCGCCCAGCCTCCTCCCGACACCGCCCAGCCTCTCCCCTGACACCGTCCAGCCTCTCCCCTGACATCGTCCAGCCTCTCCCCCGACACCGCCAGGCCTCTCCCCCGACACCGCCCAGTCTATCCCCCGACACCGCCCAGCCTCTCCCCGACACCGCCCAGCCTCTCCCTGTGACACCGCCCAGCCTGTCCCCGGACACCGCACAGCTTCCTCCCCGACACCGACCAGTATATACGCCGACACCGCACAGACTTTCCCTGTGACACCACCCAGCCACTCCCCCGACACCGCCCAGACTCTCCCCCTAAACCGCCCAGACTCTCGCCCGACACCGCTCAGCCTCTCCCCCGACACCGCCCAGCCTCTCCCCCGACACCTCCCATCCTCTCCCCCGACACCGCCCAGCCTCCCCCCGACACCGCCCAGCCTCCCCCCGACACCGCCCAGCCTCTCCCCCGACACAGCCCAGCCTCTCCCCGGACACCGCCCAGCCTCTCCCCCGACACCGCCCAGCCTCTCCCCGGACACCGCCCAGCTTCCTCCCCGACACCGCCCAGCCTCTCCCCCGAGATCGCCCAGCCTCTCCCCGGACACCGCCCAGCTTCCTGCCCGACACTTCCTAGCATCTCCCCCGACAACGCCCAGCCTCTCCAAGGACACCGCCCAGCCTCTCCACGGACACTGCCCAGCTTCCTCCCCGACATCGCCCAGCCTCTCCCCTGTCACCGGCCAGCCTCTCCCCCGACACCGCCCAGTCTATCCCCCGACACCGTCCAGCCTCTCCCCGGACACCGCTCAGCTTCCTCCCCGGCACCGCACAGCTTCTCCCCCGACACCGCCCAGCTTCCTCCCCGACACCGCCCAACCTCTCCCTGTGACACCACCCAGCCTCTCCCCCTACACCACCCAGACTCTCCCCTTACACCGCCCAGACTCTCCCCCGACAATGCGCAGCCTCTCCCCCGACACTGCCCAGCCTCTCCCCGGACACCGGTAGCCTCTCCCCCGACACCGCCCAGCCTCTCCCTGTGACACCACCCAGCCTCTCCCCAGACACGGCCCTGCTTCTCCCCCGACACCGCCCAGCCTCCTCCCGACAACGCCCAGACTCACCCCCGACACCGCCCAGCCTCGACACGACACCGCTCAGCCTCTTCCTTCGACAATGCACAGCCTCTCCCCCGACACCGCCCAGCCTCTCCCCCGACACCGCCCAGCCTCCTCCCGACACCGCCCAGCCTCTCCCCTGACACCGTCCAGCCTCTCCCCCGACACCGCCAGGCCTCTCCCCCGACACCGCCCAGTCTATCCCCCGACACCGCCCAGCCTCTCCCCCGACACCGCCCAGCCTCTCCCCGGACACCGCCCAGCTTCCTCCCCGACATCGCCCAGCCTCTCCCCGGACACCGCACAGCTTCCTCCCCGACACCGACCAGTATATACCCCGACACCGCACAGACTTTCCCTGTGACACCACCCAGCCACTCCCCCGACACCGCCCAGACTCTCCCCCGACACCGCTCAGCCTCTCCCCCGATACCGCCCCGCCTCTCCCCCGACACGGCCCAGCCTCTCCCCCGACACGGCCCAGCCTCTCCCCCGACACCTCCCATCCTCTCCCCCGACACCGCCCAGCCTCCCCCGACTCCGCCCAGCCTCCCCCCCGACACCGCCAAGCTTCCTCCCCGACACTGACCTGCCTCTCCCCGACACCGCCCTGCCTCTCTCCCGACACCGCTCAGCCTCTCCCCGGACACCGCTCAGCCTCTCCCCGGACACCGCCCAGCCCCTCCCCCGGACACCGCCCAGCCTCTACCCCGACACCGCCCAGCCTCTGCCCCGAAACCGCCCAGCCTCCTCCCGGACACCGCTCAGCCTCTCCCCGGACACCGCCCAGACTCTGCCCCGACACCGCCCAGCCTCCTCCCCGACACCGCTCAGCCTCTCCCTGTGACACCACCCAGCCTCTCCCCCGACACCGCCCAGCTTCCTGCCCGACACTTCCCAGCCTCTCCCCCGACAACGCCCAGCCTCTCCAAGGACACCGCCCAGCCTCTCCACGGACACTGCCCAGCTTCCTCCCCGACATCGCCCAGCCTCTCCCGTCACCGGCCAGCCTCTCCCCCGACACCGCCCAGTCTATCCCCCGACACCGTCCAGCCTCTCCCCGGACACCGCTCAGCTTCCTCCCCGGCACCGCACAGCTTCTCCCCCGACACCGCCCAGCTTCCTCCCCGACACCGCCCAACCTCTCCCTGTGACACCACCCAGCCTCTCCCCCTACACCACCCAGACTCTCCCCTTACACCGCCCAGACTCTCCCCCGACAATGCGCAGCCTCTCCCCCGACACTGCCCAGCCTCTCCCCGGACACCGGTAGCCTCTCCCCCGACACCGCCCAGCCTCTCCCTGTGACACCACCCAGCCTCTCCCCAGACACGGCCCTGCTTCTCCCCCGACACCGCCCAGCCTCCTCCCGACAACGCCCAGACTCACCCCCGACACCGCCCAGCCTCGACACGACACCGCTCAGCCTCTCCCTTCGACAATGCACAGCCTCTCTCCCGACACCGCCCAGCCTCTCCCCCGACACCGCCCAGCCTCCTCCCGACACCGCCCAGCCTCTCCCCTGACACCGTCCAGCCTCTCCCCCGACACCGCCAGGCCTCTCCCCCGACACCGCCCAGTCTATCCCCCGACACCGCCCAGCCTCTCCCCCGACACCGCCCAGCCTCTCCCCGGACACCGCCCAGCTTCCTCCCCGACATCGCCCAGCCTCTCCCCGGACACCGCACAGCTTCCTTCCCGACACCGACCAGTATATACCCCGACACCGCACAGACTTTCCCTGTGACACCACCCAGCCACTCCCTCGACACCGCCCAGACTCTCCCCCGACACCGCTCAGCCTCTCCCCCGACACCGCCCCGCCTCTCCCCCGACACGGCCCAGCCTCTCCCCCGACACGGCCCAGCCTCTCCCCCGACACCTCCCATCCTCTCCCCCGACACCGCCCAGCCTCCCCCGACTCCGCCCAGCCTCCCCCCCGACACCGCCAAGCTTCCTCCCCGACACTGACCTGCCTCTCCCCGACACCGCCCTGCCTCTCTCCCGACACCGCTCAGCCTCTCCCCGGACACCGCTCAGCCTCTCCCCGGACACCGCCCAGCCCCTCCCCCGACACCGCCCAGTCTATCCCCTGACACCGGCCAGCCTCTCCCCCGACACCGCCCAGTCTATCCCCCGACACCGCCCAGCCTCTACCCCGACACCGCCCAGCCTCTCCCCCGACACCGTCCAGCCTCTCCCCCGACACCGTCCAGCCTCTCCCCCGACACCGTCCAGCCTCTCCCCCGACACCGCCAGGCCTCTCCCCCGACACCGCCCAGTCTATCCCCCGACACCGCCCAGCCTCTCCCCCGGCACCGCCCAGCCTCTCCCTGTGACACCGCCCAGCCTCCTCCCCGACATCGCCCAGCCTCTCCCCGGACACCGCACAGCTTCCTCCCCGACACCGACCAGTATATACGTCGACACCGCACAGAATTTCCCTGTGACACCACCCAGCCACTCCACCGACACCGCCCAGACTCTCCCCCGACACCGCCCATCCTCTCCCCCGACACCGCCCAGCCTCCCCCCGACACCGCCCAGCCTCCCCCCGACACCGCCCAGCCTCTCCCCCGACACAGCCCAGCCTCTCCCCGGACACCGCCCAGCCTCTCCCCCGACACCGCCCAGCCTCTCCCCGGACACCGCCCAGCTTCCTCCCCGACACCGCCCAGCCTCTCCCCCGACATCGCCCAGCCTCTCCCCGGACACCGCCCAGCTTCCTCCCCGACACCGCCCAGCCTCTCCCCCGACATCGCCCAGCCTCTCCCCGGACACCGCCCAGCTTCCTCCCCGACACCGCCCAGCCTCCCCCCGACACCGCCCAGCCTCCCCCCGACACCGCCCAGCCTCTCCCCGGACACCGGTAGCCTCTCCCCCGACACCGCCCAGCCTCTCCCTGTGACACCACCCAGCCTCTCCCCAGACACGGCCCTGCTTCTCCCCCGACACCGCCCAGCCTCCTCCCGACAACGCCCAGACTCACCCCCGACACCGCCCAGCCTCGACACGACACCGCTCAGCCTCTCCCTTCGACAATGCACAGCCTCTCCCCCGACACCGCCCAGCCTCTCCCCCGACACCGCCCAGCCTCCTCCCGACACCGCCCAGCCTCTCCCCTGACACCGTCCAGCCTCTCCCCCGACACCGCCAGGCCTCTCCCCCGACACCGCCCAGTCTATCCCCCGACACCGCCCAGCCTCTCCCCCGACACCGCCCAGCCTCTCCCCGGACACCGCCCAGTTTCCTCCCCGACATCGCCCAGCCTCTCCCCGGACACCGCACAGCTTCCTCCCCGACACCGACCAGTATATACCCCGACACCGCACAGACTTTCCCTGTGACACCACCCAGCCACTCCCCCGACACCGCCCAGACTCTCCCCCGACACCGCTCAGCCTCTCCCCCGATGCCGCCCCGCCTCTCCCCCGACACGGCCCAGCCTCTCCCCCGACACGGCCCAGCCTCTCCCCCGACACCTCCCATCCTCTCCCCCGACACCGCCCAGCCGCCCCCGACTCCGCCCAGCCTCCCCCCCGACACCGCCAAGCTTCCTCCCCGACACTGACCTGCCTCTCCCCGACACCGCCCTGCCTCTCTCCCGACACCGCTCAGCCTCTCCCCGGACACCGCTCAGCCTCTCCCCGGACACCGCCCAGCCCCTCCCCCGGACACCGCCCAGCCTCTACCCCGACACCGCCCAGCCTCTGCCCCGAAACCGCCCAGCCTCCTCCCGGACACCGCTCAGCCTCTCCCCGGACACCGCCCAGACTCTGCCCCGACACCGCCCAGCCTCCTCCCCGACACCGCTCAGCCTCTCCCTGCGACACCACCCAGCCTCTCCCCCGACAACGCCCAGCTTCCTGCCCGACACTTCCCAGCCTCTCCCCCGACAACGCCCAGCCTCTCCAAGGACACCGCCCAGCCTCTCCACGGACACTGCCCAGCTTCCTCCCCGACATCGCCCAGCCTCTCCCGTCACCGGCCAGCCTCTCCCCCGACACCGCCCAGTCTATCCCCCGACACCGTCCAGCCTCTCCCCGGACACCGCTCAGCTTCCTCCCCGGCACCGCACAGCTTCTCCCCCGACACCGCCCAGCTTCCTCCCCGACACCGCCCAACCTCTCCCTGTGACACCACCCAGCCTCTCCCCCTACACCACCCAGACTCTCCCCTTACACCGCCCAGACTCTCCCCCGACAATGCGCAGCCTCTCCCCCGACACTGCCCAGCCTCTCCCCGGACACCGGTAGCCTCTCCCCCGACACCGCCCAGCCTCTCCCTGTGACACCACCCAGCCTCTCCCCAGACACGGCCCTGCTTCTCCCCTGACACCGCCCAGCCTCCTCCCGACAACGCCCAGACTCACCCCCGACACCGCCCAGCCTCGACATGACACCGCTCAGCCTCTCCCTTCGACAATGCACAGCCTCTCCCCCGGCACCGCCCAGCCTCTCCCTGTGACACCGCCCAGCCTCCTCCCCGACATCGCCCAGCCTCTCCCCGGACACCGCACAGCTTCCTCCCCGACACCGACCAGTATATACGCCGACACCGCACAGACTTTCCCTGTGACACCACCCAGCCACTCCACCGACACCGCCCAGCCTCTCCCCCGACACCGCCCATCCTCTCCCCCGACACCGCCCAGCCTCCCCCGACACCGCCCAGCCTCCCCCCGACACCGCCCAGCCTCTCCCCCGACACAGCCCAGCCTCTCCCCGGACACCGCCCAGCCTCTCCCCCGACACCGCCCAGCCTCTCCCCGGACACCGCCCAGCTTCCTCCCCGACACCGCCCAGCCTCTCCCCCGACATCGCCCAGCCTCTCCCCGGACACCGCCCAGCTTCCTCCCCGACACCGCCCAGCCTCTCCCCCGACATCGCCCAGCCTCTCCCCGGACACCGCCCAGCTTCCTCCCCGACACCGCCCAGCCTCCCCCCGACACCGCCCAGCCTCCCCCCCGACACCGCCCAGCCTCTCCCCCGACACCGCCCAGCCTCTCCCCGGACACCGCCCAGCCTCTCCCCCGACACCGCCCAGCCTCTCCCCGGACACCGCCCAGCTTCCTCCCCGACACCGCCCAGCCTCCCCCCGACACCGCCCAGCCTCCCCCCCGACACCGCCCAGCCTCTCCCCCGACACCGCCCAGCCTCTCCCCGGACACCGCCCAGCCTCTCCCCCGACACCGCCCAGCCTCTCCCCGGACACCGCCCAGCTTCCTCCCCGACACCGCCCAGCCTCTCCCCCGACATCGCCCAGCCTCTCCCCGGACACCGCCCAGCTTCCTCCCCGACACCGCCCAGCCTCTCCCCCGACATCGCCCAGCCTCTCCCCGGACACCGCCCAGCTTCCTCCCCGACACCGCCCAGCCTCTCCCCCGACATCGCCCAGCCTCTCCCCGGACACCGCCCAGCTTCCTCCCCGACACCGCCCAGCCTCCCCCCGACACCGCCCAGCCTCCCCCCGACACCGCCCAGCCTCTCCCCGGACACCGGTAGCCTCTCCCCCGACACCGCCCAGCCTCTCCCTGTGACACCACCCAGCCTCTCCCCAGACACGGCCCTGCTTCTCCCCCGACACCGCCCAGCCTCCTCCCGACAACGCCCAGACTCACCCCCGACACCGCCCAGCCTCGACACGACACCGCTCAGCCTCTCCCTTCGACAATGCACAGCCTCTCCCCCGACACCGCCCAGCCTCTCCCCCGACACCGCCCAGCCTCCTCCCGACACCGCCCAGCCTCCTCCCCGACATCGCCCAGCCTCTCCCCGGACACCGCACAGCTTCCTCCCCGACACCGACCAGTATATACGCCGACACCGCACAGACTTTCCCTGTGACACCACCCAGCCACTCCACCGACACCGCCCAGCCTCTCCCCCGACACCGCCCATCCTCTCCCCCGACACCGCCCAGCCTCCCCCCGACACCGCCCAGCCTCCCCCCGACACCGCCCAGCCTCTCCCCCGACACAGCCCAGCCTCTCCCCGGACACCGCCCAGCCTCTCCCCCGACACCGCCCAGCCTCTCCCCGGACACCGCCCAGCTTCCTCCCCGACACCGCCCAGCCTCTCCCCCGACATCGCCCAGCCTCTCCCCGGACACCGCCCAGCTTCCTCCCCGACACCGCCCAGCCTCTCCCCCGACATCGCCCAGCCTCTCCCCGGACACCGCCCAGCTTCCTCCCCGACACCGCCCAGCCTCCCCCCGACACCGCCCAGCCTCCCCCCCGACACCGCCCAGCCTCTCCCCCGACACCGCCCAGCCTCTCCCCGGACACCGCCCAGCCTCTCCCCCGACACCGCCCAGCCTCTCCCCGGACACCGCCCAGCTTCCTCCCCGACACCGCCCAGCCTCTCCCCCGACATCGCCCAGCCTCTCCCCGGACACCGCCCAGCTTCCTCCCCGACACCGCCCAGCCTCTCCCCCGACATCGCCCAGCCTCTCCCCGGACACCGCCCAGCTTCCTCCCCGACACCGCCCAGCCTCTCCCCCGACATCGCCCAGCCTCTCCCCGGACACCGCCCAGCTTCCTCCCCGACACCGCCCAGCCTCCCCCCGACACCGCCCAGCCTCCCCCCGACACCGCCCAGCCTCTCCCCGGACACCGGTAGCCTCTCCCCCGACACCGCCCAGCCTCTCCCTGTGACACCACCCAGCCTCTCCCCAGACACGGCCCTGCTTCTCCCCCGACACCGCCCAGCCTCCTCCCGACAACGCCCAGACTCACCCCCGACACCGCCCAGCCTCGACACGACACCGCTCAGCCTCTCCCTTCGACAATGCACAGCCTCTCCCCCGACACCGCCCAGCCTCTCCCCCGACACCGCCCAGCCTCCTCCCGACACCGCCCAGCCTCTCCCCTGACACCGTCCAGCCTCTCCCCTGACACCGTCCAGCCTCTCCCCTGACACCGTCCAGCCTCTCCCCCGACACCGCCCAGCCTCTCCCCGGACACCGCCCAGCCTCTCCCCCGACACCGCCCAGCCTCTCCCCGGACACCGCCCAGCTTCCTCCCCGACACCGCCCAGCCTCTCCCCCGACATCGCCCAGCCTCTCCCCGGACACCGCCCAGCTTCCTCCCCGACACCGCCCAGCCTCTCCCCCGACATCGCCCAGCCTCTCCCCGGACACCGCCCAGCTTCCTCCCCGACACCGCCCAGCCTCTCCCCCGACATCGCCCAGCCTCTCCCCGGACACCGCCCAGCTTCCTCCCCGACACCGCCCAGCCTCCCCCCGACACCGCCCAGCCTCCCCCCGACACCGCCCAGCCTCTCCCCGGACACCGGTAGCCTCTCCCCCGACACCGCCCAGCCTCTCCCTGTGACACCACCCAGCCTCTCCCCAGACACGGCCCTGCTTCTCCCCCGACACCGCCCAGCCTCCTCCCGACAACGCCCAGACTCACCCCCGACACCGCCCAGCCTCGACACGACACCGCTCAGCCTCTCCCTTCGACAATGCACAGCCTCTCCCCCGACACCGCCCAGCCTCTCCCCCGACACCGCCCAGCCTCCTCCCGACACCGCCCAGCCTCTCCCCTGACACCGTCCAGCCTCTCCCCCGACACCGCCAGGCCTCTCCCCCGACACCGCCCAGTCTATCCCCCGACACCGCCCAGCCTCTCCCCCGACACCGCCCAGCCTCTCCCCGGACACCGCCCAGCTTCCTCCCCGACATCGCCCAGCCTCTCCCCGGACACCGCACAGCTTCCTCCCCGACACCGACCAGTATATACCCCGACACCGCACAGACTTTCCCTGTGACACCACCCAGCCACTCCCTCGACACCGCCCAGACTCTCCCCCGACACCGCTCAGCCTCTCCCCCGACACCGCCCCGCCTCTCCCCCGACACGGCCCAGCCTCTCCCCCGACACGGCCCAGCCTCTCCCCCGACACCTCCCATCCTCTCCCCCGACACCGCCCAGCCTCCCCCGACTCCGCCCAGCCTCCCCCCCGACACCGCCAAGCTTCCTCCCCGACACTGACCTGCCTCTCCCCGACACCGCCCTGCCTCTCTCCCGACACCGCCCAGCCTCTCCCCGGACACCGCCCAGCTTCCTCCCCGACATCGCCCAGCCTCTCCCCGGACACCGCCCAGCTTCCTCCCCGACACCGCCCAGCCTCTCCCCCGACATCGCCCAGCCTCTCCCCGGACACCGCCCAGCTTCCTGCCCGACACTTCCCAGCATCTCCCCCGACAACGCCCAGCCTCTCCAAGGACACCGCCCAGCCTCTCCACGGACACTGCCCAGCTTCCTCCCCGACATCGCCCAGCCTCTCCCCTGTCACCGGCCAGCCTCTCCCCCGACACCGCCCAGTCTATCCCCCGACACCGTCCAGCCTCTCCCCGGACACCGCTCAGCTTCCTCCCCGGCACCGCACAGCTTCTCCCCCGACACCGCCCAGCTTCCTCCCCGACACCGCCCAACCTCTCCCTGTGACACCACCCAGCCTCTCCCCCTACACCACCCAGACTCTCCCCTTACACCGCCCAGACTCTCCCCCGACAATGCGCAGCCTCTCCCCCGACACTGCCCAGCCTCTCCCCGGACACCGGTAGCCTCTCCCCCGACACCGCCCAGCCTCTCCCTGTGACACCACCCAGCCTCTCCCCAGACACGGCCCTGCTTCTCCCCCGACACCGCCCAGCCTCCTCCCGACAACGCCCAGACTCACCCCCGACACCGCCCAGCCTCGACACGACACCGCTCAGCCTCTCCCTTCGACAATGCACAGCCTCTCCCCCGACACCGCCCAGCCTCTCCCCCGACACCGCCCAGCCTCCTCCCGACACCGCCCAGCCTCTCCCCTGACACCGTCCAGCCTCTCCCCCGACACCGCCAGGCCTCTCCCCCGACACCGCCCAGTCTATCCCCCGACACCGCCCAGCCTCTCCCCCGACACCGCCCAGCCTCTCCCCGGACACCGCCCAGCTTCCTCCCCGACATCGCCCAGCCTCTCCCCGGACACCGCACAGCTTCCTCCCCGACACCGACCAGTATATACCCCGACACCGCACAGACTTTCCCTGTGACACCACCCAGCCACTCCCTCGACACCGCCCAGACTCTCCCCCGACACCGCTCAGCCTCTCCCCCGACACCGCCCCGCCTCTCCCCCGACACGGCCCAGCCTCTCCCCCGACACGGCCCAGCCTCTCCCCCGACACCTCCCATCCTCTCCCCCGACACCGCCCAGCCTCCCCCGACTCCGCCCAGCCTCTCCCCCGACACCGCCAAGCTTCCTCCCCGACACTGACCTGCCTCTCCCCGACACCGCCCTGCCTCTCTCCCGACACCGCTCAGCCTCTCCCCGGACACCGCTCAGCCTCTCCCCGGACACCGCCCAGCCCCTCCCCCGACACCGCCCAGTCTATCCCCTGACACCGGCCAGCCTCTCCCCCGACACCGCCCAGTCTATCCCCCGACACCGCCCAGCCTCTACCCCGACACCGCCCAGCCTCTCCCCCGACACCGTCCAGCCTCTCCCCCGACACCGTCCAGCCTCTCCCCCGACACCGTCCAGCCTCTCCCCCGACACCGCCAGGCCTTTCCCCCGACACCGCCCAGTCTATCCCCCGACACCGCCCAGCCTCTCCCCCGGCACCGCCCAGCCTCTCCCTGTGACACCGCCCAGCCTCCTCCCCGACATCGCCCAGCCTCTCCCCGGACACCGCACAGCTTCCTCCCCGACACCGACCAGTATATACGTCGACACCGCACAGACTTTCCCTGTGACACCACCCAGCCACTCCACCGACACCGCCCAGACTCTCCCCCTACACCGCCCAGACTCTCGCCCGACACCGCTCAGCCTCTCCACCGACACCGCCCAGCCTCTCCCCCGACACCGCCCATCCTCTCCCCCGACACCGCCCAGCCTCCCCCCGACACCGCCCAGCCTCCCCCCGACACCGCCCAGCCTCTCCCCCGACACAGCCCAGCCTCTCCCCGGACACCGCCCAGCCTCTCCCCCGACACCGCCCAGCCTCTCCCCGGACACCGCCCAGCTTCCTCCCCGACACCGCCCAGCCTCTCCCCCGACATCGCCCAGCCTCTCCCCGGACACCGCCCAGCTTCCTCCCCGACACCGCCCAGCCTCTCCCCCGACATCGCCCAGCCTCTCCCCGGACACCGCCCAGCTTCCTCCCCGACACCGCCCAGCCTCCCCCCGACACCGCCCAGCCTCCCCCCCGACACCGCCCAGCCTCTCCCCGGACACCGGTAGCCTCTCCCCCGACACCGCCCAGCCTCTCCCTGTGACACCACCCAGCCTCTCCCCAGACACGGCCCTGCTTCTCCCCCGACACCGCCCAGCCTCCTCCCGACAACGCCCAGACTCACCCCCGACACCGCCCAGCCTCGACACGACACCGCTCAGCCTCTCCCTTCGACAATGCACAGCCTCTCCCCCGACACCGCCCAGCCTCTCCCCCGACACCGCCCAGCCTCCTCCCGACACCGCCCAGCCTCTCCCCTGACACCGTCCAGCCTCTCCCCCGACACCGCCAGGCCTCTCCCCCGACACCGCCCAGTCTATCCCCCGACACCGCCCAGCCTCTCCCCCGACACCGCCCAGCCTCTCCCCGGACACCGCCCAGCTTCCTCCCCGACATCGCCCAGCCTCTCCCCGGACACCGCACAGCTTCCTCCCCGACACCGACCAGTATATACCCCGACACCGCACAGACTTTCCCTGTGACACCACCCAGCCACTCCCCCGACACCGCCCAGACTCTCCCCCGACACCGCTCAGCCTCTCCCCCGATACCGCCCCGCCTCTCCCCCGACACGGCCCAGCCTCTCCCCCGACACGGCCCAGCCTCTCCCCCGACACCTCCCATCCTCTCCCCCGACACCGCCCAGCCTCCCCCGACTCCGCCCAGCCTCCCCCCGACACCGCCAAGCTTCCTCCCCGACACTGACCTGCCTCTCCCCGACACCGCCCTGCCTCTCTCCCGACACCGCTCAGCCTCTCCCCGGACACCGCCCAGCCCCTCCCCCGGACACCGCCCAGCCTCTACCCCGACACCGCCCAGCCTCTGCCCCGAAACCGCCCAGCCTCCTCCCGGACACCGCTCAGCCTCTCCCCGGACACCGCCCAGACTCTGCCCCGACACCGCCCAGCCTCCTCCCCGACACCGCTCAGCCTCTCCCCGGACACCGCCCAGCTTCCTCCCCGACACCGCCCAGCCTCTCCCCCGACATCGCCCAGCCTCTCCCCGGACACCGCCCAGCTTCCTCCCCGACACCGCCCAGCCTCCCCCCGACACCGCCCAGCCTCCCCCCCGACACCGCCCAGCCTCTCCCCGGACACCGGTAGCCTCTCCCCCGACACCGCCCAGCCTCTCCCTGTGACACCACCCAGCCTCTCCCCAGACACGGCCCTGCTTCTCCCCCGACACCGCCCAGCCTCCTCCCGACAACGCCCAGACTCACCCCCGACACCGCCCAGCCTCGACACGACACCGCTCAGCCTCTCCCTTCGACAATGCACAGCCTCTCCCCCGACACCGCCCAGCCTCTCCCCCGACACCGCCCAGCCTCCTCCCGACACCGCCCAGCCTCTCCCCTGACACCGTCCAGCCTCTCCCCCGACACCGCCAGGCCTCTCCCCCGACACCGCCCAGTCTATCCCCCGACACCGCCCAGCCTCTCCCCCGACACCGCCCAGCCTCTCCCCGGACACCGCCCAGCTTCCTCCCCGACATCGCCCAGCCTCTCCCCGGACACCGCACAGCTTCCTCCCCGACACCGACCAGTATATACCCCGACACCGCACAGACTTTCCCTGTGACACCACCCAGCCACTCCCCCGACACCGCCCAGACTCTCCCCCGACACCGCTCAGCCTCTCCCCCGATACCGCCCCGCCTCTCCCCCGACACGGCCCAGCCTCTCCCCCGACACGGCCCAGCCTCTCCCCCGACACCTCCCATCCTCTCCCCCGACACCGCCCAGCCTCCCCCGACTCCGCCCAGCCTCCCCCCCGACACCGCCAAGCTTCCTCCCCGACACTGACCTGCCTCTCCCCGACACCGCCCTGCCTCTCTCCCGACACCGCTCAGCCTCTCCCCGGACACCGCTCAGCCTCTCCCCGGACACCGCCCAGCCCCTCCCCCGGACACCGCCCAGCCTCTACCCCGACACCGCCCAGCCTCTGCCCCGAAACCGCCCAGCCTCCTCCCGGACACCGCTCAGCCTCTCCCCGGACACCGCCCAGACTCTGCCCCGACACCGCCCAGCCTCCTCCCCGACACCGCTCAGCCTCTCCCCGGACACCGCCCAGCTTCCTCCCCGACACCGCCCAGCCTCTCCCCCGACATCGCCCAGCCTCTCCCCGGACACCGCCCAGCTTCCTCCCCGACACCGCCCAGCCTCCCCCCGACACCGCCCAGCCTCCCCCCCGACACCGCCCAGCCTCTCCCCGGACACCGGTAGCCTCTCCCCCGACACCGCCCAGCCTCTCCCTGTGACACCACCCAGCCTCTCCCCAGACACGGCCCTGCTTCTCCCCCGACACCGCCCAGCCTCCTCCCGACAACGCCCAGACTCACCCCCGACACCGCCCAGCCTCGACACGACACCGCTCAGCCTCTCCCTTCGACAATGCACAGCCTCTCCCCCGACACCGCCCAGCCTCTCCCCCGACACCGCCCAGCCTCCTCCCGACACCGCCCAGCCTCTCCCCTGACACCGTCCAGCCTCTCCCCCGACACCGCCAGGCCTCTCCCCCGACACCGCCCAGTCTATCCCCCGACACCGCCCAGCCTCTCCCCCGACACCGCCCAGCCTCTCCCCGGACACCGCCCAGCTTCCTCCCCGACATCGCCCAGCCTCTCCCCGGACACCGCACAGCTTCCTCCCCGACACCGACCAGTATATACCCCGACATCGCACAGACTTTCCCTGTGACACCACCCAGCCACTCCCCCGACACCGCCCAGACTCTCCCCCGACACCGCTCAGCCTCTCCCCCGATACCGCCCCGCCTCTCCCCCGACACGGCCCAGCCTCTCCCCCGACACGGCCCAGCCTCTCCCCCGACACCTCCCATCCTCTCCCCCGACACCGCCCAGCCTCCCCCGACTCCGCCCAGCCTCCCCCCCGACACCGCCAAGCTTCCTCCCCGACACTGACCTGCCTCTCCCCGACACCGCCCTGCCTCTCTCCCGACACCGCTCAGCCTCTCCCCGGACACCGCTCAGCCTCTCCCCGGACACCGCCCAGCCCCTCCCCCGGACACCGCCCAGCCTCTACCCCGACACCGCCCAGCCTCTGCCCCGAAACCGCCCAGCCTCCTCCCGGACACCGCTCAGCCTCTCCCCGGACACCGCCCAGACTCTGCCCCGACACCGCCCAGCCTCCTCCCCGACACCGCTCAGCCTCTCCCTGCGACACCACCCAGCCTCTCCCCCGACAACGCCCAGCTTCCTGCCCGACACTTCCCAGCCTCTCCCCCGACAACGCCCAGCCTCTCCAAGGACACCGCCCAGCCTCTCCACGGACACTGCCCAGCTTCCTCCCCGACATCGCCCAGCCTCTCCCGTCACCGGCCAGCCTCTCCCCCGACACCGCCCAGTCTATCCCCCGACACCGTGCAGCCTCTCCCCGGACACCGCTCAGCTTCCTCCCCGGCACCGCACAGCTTCTCCCCCGACACCGCCCAGCTTCCTCCCCGACACCGCCCAACCTCTCCCTGTGACACCACCCAGCCTCTCCCCCTACACCACCCAGACTCTCCCCTTACACCGCCCAGACTCTCCCCCGACAATGCGCAGCCTCTCCCCCGACACTGCCCAGCCTCTCCCCGGACACCGGTAGCCTCTCCCCCGACACCGCCCAGCCTCTCCCTGTGACACCACCCAGCCTCTCCCCAGACACGGCCCTGCTTCTCCCCCGACACCGCCCAGCCTCTCCCCCGACACCGCCCAGCCTCTCCCCGGACACCGCCCAGCTTCCTCCCCGACATCGCCCAGCCTCTCCCCGGACACCGCACAGCTTCCTCCCCGACACCGACCAGTATATACCCCGACACCGCACAGACTTTCCCTGTGACACCACCCAGCCACTCCCTCGACACCGCCCAGACTCTCCCCCGACACCGCTCAGCCTCTCCCCCGACACCGCCCCGCCTCTCCCCCGACACGGCCCAGCCTCTCCCCCGACACGGCCCAGCCTCTCCCCCGACACCTCCCATCCTCTCCCCCGACACCGCCCAGCCTCCCCCGACTCCGCCCAGCCTCCCCCCCGACACCGCCAAGCTTCCTCCCCGACACTGACCTGCCTCTCCCCGACACCGCCCTGCCTCTCTCCCGACACCGCTCAGCCTCTCCCCGGACACCGCTCAGCCTCTCCCCGGACACCGCCCAGCCCCTCCCCCGACACCGCCCAGTCTATCCCCTGACACCGGCCAGCCTCTCCCCCGACACCGCCCAGTCTATCCCCCGACACCGCCCAGCCTCTACCCCGACACCGCCCAGCCTCTCCCCCGACACCGTCCAGCCTCTCCCCCGACACCGTCCAGCCTCTCCCCCGACACCGTCCAGCCTCTCCCCCGACACCGCCAGGCCTCTCCCCCGACACCGCCCAGTCTATCCCCCGACACCGCCCAGCCTCTCCCCCGGCACCGCCCAGCCTCTCCCTGTGACACCGCCCAGCCTCCTCCCCGACATCGCCCAGCCTCTCCCCGGACACCGCACAGCTTCCTCCCCGACACCGACCAGTATATACGTCGACACCGCACAGACTTTCCCTGTGACACCACCCAGCCACTCCACCGACACCGCCCAGATTATCCCCCTACACCGCCCAGACTCTCGCCCGACACCGCTCAGCCTCTCCACCGACACCGCCCAGCCTCTCCCCCGACACCGCCCATCCTCTCCCCCAACACCGCCCAGCCTCCCCCCGACACCGCCCAGCCTCCCCCCGACACCGCCCAGCCTCTCCCCCGACACAGCCCAGCCTCTCCCCGGACACCGCCCAGCCTCTCCCCCGACACCGCCCAGCCTCTCCCCGGACACCGCCCAGCTTCCTCCCCGACACCGCCCAGCCTCTCCCCCGACATCGCCCAGCCTCTCCCCGGACACCGCCCAGCTTCCTCCCCGACACCGCCCAGCCTCTCCCCCGACATCGCCCAGCCTCTCCCCGGACACCGCCCAGCTTCCTCCCCGACACCGCCCAGCCTCCCCCCGACACCGCCCAGCCTCCCCCCCGACACCGCCCAGCCTCTCCCCGGACACCGGTAGCCTCTCCCCCGACACCGCCCAGCCTCTCCCTGTGACACCACCCAGCCTCTCCCCAGACACGGCCCTGCTTCTCCCCCGACACCGCCCAGCCTCCTCCCGACAACGCCCAGACTCACCCCCGACACCGCCCAGCCTCGACACGACACCGCTCAGCCTCTCCCTTCGACAATGCACAGCCTCTCCCCCGACACCGCCCAGCCTCTCCCCCGACACCGCCCAGCCTCCTCCCGACACCGCCCAGCCTCTCCCCTGACACCGTCCAGCCTCTCCCCCGACACCGCCAGGCCTCTCCCCCGACACCGCCCAGTCTATCCCCCGACACCGCCCAGCCTCTCCCCCGACACCGCCCAGCCTCTCCCCGGACACCGCCCAGCTTCCTCCCCGACATCGCCCAGCCTCTCCCCGGACACCGCACAGCTTCCTCCCCGACACCGACCAGTATATACCCCGACACCGCACAGACTTTCCCTGTGACACCACCCAGCCACTCCCCCGACACCGCCCAGACTCTCCCCCGACACCGCTCAGCCTCTCCCCCGATACCGCCCCGCCTCTCCCCCGACACGGCCCAGCCTCTCCCCCGACACGGCCCAGCCTCTCCCCCGACACCTCCCATCCTCTCCCCCGACACCGCCCAGCCTCCCCCGACTCCGCCCAGCCTCCCCCCGACACCGCCAAGCTTCCTCCCCGACACTGACCTGCCTCTCCCCGACACCGCCCTGCCTCTCTCCCGACACCGCTCAGCCTCTCCCCGGACACCGCTCAGCCTCTCCCCGGACACCGCCCAGCCCCTCCCCTGGACACCGCCCAGCCTCTACCCCGACACCGCCCAGCCTCTGCCCCGAAACCGCCCAGCCTCCTCCCGGACACCGCTCAGCCTCTCCCCGGACACCGCCCAGACTCTGCCCCGACACCGCCCAGCCTCCTCCCCGACACCGCTCAGCCTCTCCCTGCGACACCACCCAGCCTCTCCCCCGACAACGCCCAGCTTCCTGCCCGACACTTCCCAGCCTCTCCCCCGACAACGCCCAGCCTCTCCAAGGACACCGCCCAGCCTCTCCACGGACACTGCCCAGCTTCCTCCCCGACATCGCCCAGCCTCTCCCGTCACCGGCCAGCCTCTCCCCCGACACCGCCCAGTCTATCCCCCGACACCGTCCAGCCTCTCCCCGGACACCGCTCAGCTTCCTCCCCGGCACCGCACAGCTTCTCCCCCGACACCGCCCAGCTTCCTCCCCGACACCGCCCAACCTCTCCCTGTGACACCACCCAGCCTCTCCCCCTACACCACCCAGACTCTCCCCTTACACCGCCCAGACTCTCCCCCGACAATGCGCAGCCTCTCCCCCGACACTGCCCAGCCTCTCCCCGGACACCGGTAGCCTCTCCCCCGACACCGCCCAGCCTCTCCCTGTGACACCACCCAGCCTCTCCCCAGACACGGCCCTGCTTCTCCCCCGACACCGCCCAGCCTCCTCCCGACAACGCCCAGACTCACCCCCGACACCGCCCAGCCTCGACACGACACCGCTCAGCCTCTCCCTTCGACAATGCACAGCCTCTCCCCCGACACCGCCCAGCCTCTCCCCCGACACCGCCCAGCCTCCTCCCGACACCGCCCAGCCTCTCCCCTGACACCGTCCAGCCTCTCCCCCGACACCGCCAGGCCTCTCCCCCGACACCGCCCAGTCTATCCCCCGACACCGCCCAGCCTCTCCCCCGACGCCGCCCAGCCTCTCCCCGGACACCGCCCAGCTTCCTCCCCGACATCGCCCAGCCTCTCCCCGGACACCGCACAGCTTCCTCCCCGACACCGACCAGTATATACCCCGACACCGCACAGCCTTTCCCTGTGACACCACCCAGCCACTCCCTCGACACCGCCCAGACTCTCCCCCGACACCGCTCAGCCTCTCCCCCGACACCGCCCCGCCTCTCCCCCGACACGGCCCAGCCTCTCCCCCGACACGGCCCAGCCTCTCCCCCGACACCTCCCATCCTCTCCCCCGACACCGCCCAGCCTCCCCCGACTCCGCCCAGCCTCCCCCCCGACACCGCCAAGCTTCCTCCCCGACACTGACCTGCCTCTACCCGACACCGCCCTGCCTCTCTCCCGACACCGCTCAGCCTCTCCCCGGACACCGCTCAGCCTCTCCCCAGACACCGCCCAGCCCCTCCCCCGACACCGCCCAGTCTATCCCCTGACACCGGCCAGCCTCTCCCCCGACACCGCCCAGTCTATCCCCCGACACCGCCCAGCCTCTACCCCGACACCGCCCAGCCTCTCCCCCGACACCGTCCAGCCTCTCCCCCGACACCGTCCAGCCTCTCCCCCGACACCGTCCAGCCTCTCCCCCGACACCGCCAGGCCTCTCCCCCGACACCGCCCAGTCTATCCCCCGACACCGCCCAGCCTCTCCCCCGGCACCGCCCAGCCTCTCCCTGTGACACCGCCCAGCCTCCTCCCCGACATCGCCCAGCCTCTCCCCGGACACCGCACAGCTTCCTCCCCGACACCGACCAGTATATACGCCGACACCGCACAGACTTTCCCTGTGACACCACCCAGCCACTCCACCGACACCGCCCAGCCTCTCCCCCGACACCGCCCATCCTCTCCCCCGACACCGCCCAGCCTCCCCCCGACACCGCCCAGCCTCCCCCCGACACCGCCCAGCCTCTCCCCCGACACAGCCCAGCCTCTCCCCGGACACCGCCCAGCCTCTCCCCCGACACCGCCCAGCCTCTCCCCGGACACCGCCCAGCTTCCTCCCCGACACCGCCCAGCCTCTCCCCCGACATCGCCCAGCCTCTCCCCGGACACCGCCCAGCTTCCTCCCCGACACCGCCCAGCCTCTCCCCCGACATCGCCCAGCCTCTCCCCGGACACCGCCCAGCTTCCTCCCCGACACCGCCCAGCCTCCCCCCGACACCGCCCAGCCTCCCCCCCGACACCGCCCAGCCTCTCCCCCGACACCGCCCAGCCTCTCCCCGGACACCGCCCAGCCTCTCCCCCGACACCGCCCAGCCTCTCCCCGGCCACCGCCCAGCTTCCTCCCCGACACCGCCCAGCCTCTCCCCGGACACCGCCCAGCTTCCTCCCCGACACCGCCCAGCCTCTCCCCCGACATCGCCCAGCCTCTCCCCGGACACCGCCCAGCTTCCTCCCCGACACCGCCCAGCCTCTCCCCCGACATCGCCCAGCCTCTCCCCGGACACCGCCCAGCTTCCTCCCCGACACCGCCCAGCCTCCCCCCGACACCGCCCAGCCTCCCCCCGACACCGCCCAGCCTCCCCCCGACACCGCCCAGCCTCTCCCCGGACACCGGTAGCCTCTCCCCCGACACCGCCCAGCCTCTCCCTGTGACACCACCCAGCCTCTCCCCAGACACGGCCCTGCTTCTCCCCCGACACCGCCCAGCCTCCTCCCGACAACGCCCAGACTCACCCCCGACACCGCCCAGCCTCGACACGACACCGCTCAGCCTCTCCCTTCGACAATGCACAGCCTCTCCCCCGACACCGCCCAGCCTCTCCCCCGACACCGCCCAGCCTCCTCCCGACACCGCCCAGCCTCCTCCCCGACATCGCCCAGCCTCTCCCCGGACACCGCACAGCTTCCTCCCCGACACCGACCAGTATATACGCCGACACCGCACAGACTTTCCCTGTGACACCACCCAGCCACTCCACCGACACCGCCCAGCCTCTCCCCCGACACCGCCCATCCTCTCCCCCGACACCGCCCAGCCTCCCCCCGACACCGCCCAGCCTCCCCCCGACACCGCCCAGCCTCTCCCCCGACACAGCCCAGCCTCTCCCCGGACACCGCCCAGCCTCTCCCCCGACACCGCCCAGCCTCTCCCCGGACACCGCCCAGCTTCCTCCCCGACACCGCCCAGCCTCTCCCCCGACATCGCCTAGCCTCTCCCCGGACACCGCCCAGCTTCCTCCCCGACACCGCCCAGCCTCTCCCCCGACATCGCCCAGCCTCTCCCCGGACACCGCCCAGCTTCCTCCCCGACACCGCCCAGCCTCCCCCCGACACCGCCCAGCCTCCCCCCGACACCGCCCAGCCTCTCCCCCGACACCGCCCAGCCTCTCCCCGGACACCGCCCAGCCTCTCCCCCGACACCGCCCAGCCTCTCCCCGGACACCGCCCAGCTTCCTCCCCGACACCGCCCAGCCTCTCCCCCGACATCGCCCAGCCTCTCCCCGGACACCGCCCAGCTTCCTCCCCGACACCGCCCAGCCTCTCCCCCGACATCGCCCAGCCTCTCCCCGGACACCGCCCAGCTTCCTCCCCGACACCGCCCAGCCTCTCCCCCGACATCGCCCAGCCTCTCCCCGGACACCGCCCAGCTTCCTCCCCGACACCGCCCAGCCTCCCCCCGACACCGCCCAGCCTCCCCCCGACACCGCCCAGCCTCTCCCCGGACACCGGTAGCCTCTCCCCCGACACCGCCCAGCCTCTCCCTGTGACACCACCCAGCCTCTCCCCAGACACGGCCCTGCTTCTCCCCCGACACCGCCCAGCCTCCTCCCGACAACGCCCAGACTCACCCCCGACACCGCCCAGCCTCGACACGACACCGCTCAGCCTCTCCCTTCGACAATGCACAGCCTCTCCCCCGACACCGCCCAGCCTCTCCCCCGACACCGCCCAGCCTCCTCCCGACACCGCCCAGCCTCTCCCCTGACACCGTCCAGCCTCTCCCCCGACACCGCCAGGCCTCTCCCCCGACACCGCCCAGTCTATCCCCCGACACCGCCCAGCCTCTCCCCCGACACCGCCCAGCCTCTCCCCGGACACCGCCCAGCTTCCTCCCCGACATCGCCCAGCCTCTCCCCGGACACCGCACAGCTTCCTCCCCGACACCGACCAGTATATACCCCGACACCGCACAGACTTTCCCTGTGACACCACCCAGCCACTCCCCCGACACCGCCCAGACTCTCCCCCGACACCGCTCAGCCTCTCCCCCGATACCGCCCCGCCTCTCCCCCGACACGGCCCAGCCTCTCCCCCGACACATCCCAGCCTCTCCCCCGACACCTCCCATCCTCTCCCCCGACACCGCCCAGCCTCCCCCGACTCCGCCCAGCCTCCCCCCGACACCGCCAAGCTTCCTCCCCGACACTGACCTGCCTCTCCCCGACACCGCCCTGCCTCTCTCCCGACACCGCTCAGCCTCTCCCCGGACACCGCTCAGCCTCTCCCCGGACACCGCCCAGCCCCTCCCCCGGACACCGCCCAGCCTCTACCCCGACACCGCCCAGCCTCTGCTCCGAAACCGCCCAGCCTCCTCCCGGACACCGCTCAGCCTCTCCCCGGACACCGCCCAGACTCTGCCCCGACACCGCCCAGCCTCCTCCCCGACACCGCTCAGCCTCTCCCTGTGACACCACCCAGCCTCTCCCCCGACAACGCCCAGCTTCCTGCCCGACACTTCCCAGCCTCTCCCCCGACAACGCCCAGCCTCTCCAAGGACACCGCCCAGCCTCTCCACGGACACTGCCCAGCTTCCTCCCCGACATCGCCCAGCCTCTCCCGTCACCGGCCAGCCTCTCCCCTGACACCGCCCAGTCTATCCCCCGACACCGTCCAGCCTCTCCCCGGACACCGCTCAGCTTCCTCCCCGGCACCGCACAGCTTCTCCCCCGACACCGCCCAGCTTCCTCCCCGACACCGCCCAACCTCTCCCTGTGACACCACCCAGCCTCTCCCCCTACACCACCCAGACTCTCCCCTTACACCGCCCAGACTCTCCCCCGACAATGCGCAGCCTCTCCCCCGACACTGCCCAGCCTCTCCCCGGACACCGGTAGCCTCTCCCCCGACACCGCCCAGCCTCTCCCTGTGACACCACCCAGCCTCTCCCCAGACACGGCCCTGCTTCTCCCCCGACACCGCCCAGCCTCCTCCCGACAACGCCCAGACTCACCCCCGACACCGCCCAGCCTCGACACGACACCGCTCAGCCTCTCCCTTCGACAATGCACAGCCTCTCCCCCGACACCGCCCAGCCTCTCCCCCGACACCGCCCAGCCTCCTCCCGACACCGCCCAGCCTCTCCCCTGACACCGTCCAGCCTCTCCCCCGACACCGCCAGGCCTCTCCCCCGACACCGCCCAGTCTATCCCCCGACACCGCCCAGCCTCTCCCCCGACACCGCCCAGCCTCTCCCCGGACACCGCCCAGCTTCCTCCCCGACATCGCCCAGCCTCTCCCCGGACACCGCACAGCTTCCTCCCCGACACCGACCAGTATATACCCCGACACCGCACAGACTTTCCCTGTGACACCACCCAGCCACTCCACCGACACCGCCCAGACTCTCTCCCGACACCGCTCAGCCTCTCCCCGGACACCGCTCAGCCTCTCCCCGGACACCGCCCAGCCCCTCCCCCGACACCGCCCAGTCTATCCCCTGACACCGGCCAGCCTCTCCCCCGACACCGCCCAGTCTATCCCCCGACACCGCCCAGCCTCTACCCCGACACCGCCCAGCCTCTCCCCCGACACCGTCCAGCCTCTCCCCCGACACCGTCCAGCCTCTCCCCCGACACCGTCCAGCCTCTCCCCCGACACCGCCAGGCCTCTCCCCCGACACCGCCCAGTCTATCCCCCGACACCGCCCAGCCTCTCCCCCGGCACCGCCCAGCCTCTCCCTGTGACACCGCCCAGCCTCCTCCCCGACATCGCCCAGCCTCTCCCCGGACACCGCACAGCTTCCTCCCCGACACCGACCAGTATATACGCCGACACCGCACAGACTTTCCCTGTGACACCACCCAGCCACTCCACCGACACCGCCCAGACTCTCCCCCGACACCGCCCCGCCTCTCCCCCGACACGGCCCAGCCTCTCCCCCGACACGGCCCAGCCTCTCCCCCGACACCTCCCATCCTCTCCCCCGACACCGCCCAGCCTCCCCCGACTCCGCCCAGCCTCCCCCCGACACCGCCAAGCTTCCTCCCCGACACTGACCTGCCTCTCCCCGACACCGCCCTGCCTCTCTCCCGACACCGCTCAGCCTCTCCCCGGACACCGCTCAGCCTCTCCCCGGACACCGCCCAGCCCCTCCCCCGACACCGCCCAGTCTATCCCCTGACACCGGCCAGCCTCTCCCCCGACACCGCCCAGTCTATCCCCCGACACCGCCCAGCCTCTACCCCGACACCGCCCAGCCTCTCCCCCGACACCGTCCAGCCTCTCCCCCGACACCGTCCAGCCTCTCCCCCGACACCGTCCAGCCTCTCCCCCGACACCGCCAGGCCTCTCCCCCGACACCGCCCAGTCTATCCCCCGACACCGCCCAGCCTCTCCCCCGGCACCGCCCAGCCTCTCCCTGTGACACCGCCCAGCCTCCTCCCCGACATCGCCCAGCCTCTCCCCGGACACCGCACAGCTTCCTCCCCGACACCGACCAGTATATACGCCGACACCGCACAGACTTTCCCTGTGACACCACCCAGCCACTCCACCGACACCGCCCAGACTCTCCCCCTACACCGCCCAGACTCTCGCCCGACACCGCTCAGCCTCTCCCCGGACACCGCCCAGCCCCTCCCCCGACACCGCCCAGTCTATCCCCTGACACCGGCCAGCCTCTCCCCCGACACCGCCCAGTCTATCCCCCGACACCGCCCAGCCTCTACCCCGACACCGCCCAGCCTCTCCCCCGACACCGTCCAGCCTCTCCCCCGACACCGTCCAGCCTCTCCCCCGACACCGTCCAGCCTCTCCCCCGACACCGCCAGGCCTCTCCCCCGACACCGCCCAGTCTATCCCCCGACACCGCCCAGCCTCTCCCCCGGCACCGCCCAGCCTCTCCCTGTGACACCGCCCAGCCTCCTCCCCGACATCGCCCAGCCTCTCCCCGGACACCGCACAGCTTCCTCCCCGACACCGACCAGTATATACGCCGACACCGCACAGACTTTCCCTGTGACACCACCCAGCCACTCCACCGACACCGCCCAGACTCTCCCCCTACACCGCCCAGACTCTCGCCCGACACCGCTCAGCCTCTCCACCGACACCGCCCAGCCTCTCCCCCGACACCGCCCATCCTCTCCCCCGACACCGCCCAGCCTCCCCCCGACACCGCCCAGCCTCCCCCCGACACCGCCCAGCCTCTCCCCCGACACAGCCCAGCCTCTCCCCGGACACCGCCCAGCCTCTCCCCCGACACCGCCCAGCCTCTCCCCCGACACCGTCCAGCCTCTCCCCCGACACCGTCCAGCCTCTCCCCCGACACCGTCCAGCCTCTCCCCCGACACCGCCAGGCCTCTCCCCCGACACCGCCCAGTCTATCCCCCGACACCGCCCAGCCTCTCCCTGTGACACCGCCCAGCCTCCTCCCCGACATCGCCCAGCCTCTCCCCGGACACCGCACAGCTTCCTCCCCGACACCGACCAGTATATACGCCGACACCGCACAGACTTTCCCTGTGACACCACCCAGCCACTCCACCGACACCGCCCAGACTCTCCCCCTACACCGCCCAGACTCTCGCCCGACACCGCTCAGCCTCTCCACCGACACCGCCCAGCCTCTCCCCCGACACCGCCCATCCTCTCCCCCGACACCGCCCAGCCTCCCCCCGACACCGCCCAGCCTCCCCCCGACACCGCCCAGCCTCTCCCCCGACACAGCCCAGCCTCTCCCCGGACACCGCCCAGCCTCTCCCCCGACACCGCCCAGCCTCTCCCCGGACACCGCCCAGCTTCCTCCCCGACACCGCCCAGCCTCTCCCCCGACATCGCCCAGCCTCTCCCCGGACACCGCCCAGCTTCCTCCCCGACACCGCCCAGCCTCTCCCCCGACATCGCCCAGCCTCTCCCCGGACACCGCCCAGCTTCCTCCCCGACACCGCCCATCCTCTCCCCCGACACCGCCCAGCCTCCCCCCGACACCGCCCAGCCTCCCCCCGACACCGCCCAGCCTCTCCCCCGACACAGCCCAGCCTCTCCCCGGACACCGCCCAGCCTCTCCCCCGACACCGCCCAGCCTCTCCCCCGACACCGTCCAGCCTCTCCCCCGACACCGTCCAGCCTCTCCCCCGACACCGTCCAGCCTCTCCCCCGACACCGCCAGGCCTCTCCCCCGACACCGCCCAGTCTATCCCCCGACACCGCCCAGCCTCTCCCTGTGACACCGCCCAGCCTCCTCCCCGACATCGCCCAGCCTCTCCCCGGACACCGCACAGCTTCCTCCCCGACACCGACCAGTATATACGCCGACACCGCACAGACTTTCCCTGTGACACCACCCAGCCACTCCACCGACACCGCCCAGACTCTCCCCCTACACCGCCCAGACTCTCGCCCGACACCGCTCAGCCTCTCCACCGACACCGCCCAGCCTCTCCCCCGACACCGCCCATCCTCTCCCCCGACACCGCCCAGCCTCCCCCCGACACCGCCCAGCCTCCCCCCGACACCGCCCAGCCTCTCCCCCGACACAGCCCAGCCTCTCCCCGGACACCGCCCAGCCTCTCCCCCGACACCGCCCAGCCTCTCCCCGGACACCGCCCAGCTTCCTCCCCGACACCGCCCAGCCTCTCCCCCGACATCGCCCAGCCTCTCCCCGGACACCGCCCAGCTTCCTCCCCGACACCGCCCAGCCTCTCCCCCGACATCGCCCAGCCTCTCCCCGGACACCGCCCAGCTTCCTCCCCGACACCGCCCAGCCTCCCCCCGACACCGCCCAGCCTCCCCCCCGACACCGCCCAGCCTCTCCCCCGACACCGCCCAGCCTCTCCCCGGACACCGCCCAGCCTCTCCCCCGACACCGCCCAGCCTCTCCCCGGACACGGCCCAGCTTCCTCCCCGACACCGCCCAGCCTCTCCCCCGACATCGCCCAGCCTCTCCCCGGACACCGCCCAGCTTCCTCCCCGACACCGCCCAGCCTCCCCCCGACACCGCCCAGCCTCCCCCCGACACAGCCCAGCCTCTCCCCGGACACCGCCCAGCCTCTCCCCCGACACCGCCCAGCCTCTCCCCGGACACCGCCCAGCTTCCTCCCCGACACCGCCCAGCCTCTCCCCCGACATCGCCCAGCCTCTCCCCCGACATCGCCCAGCCTCTCCCCCGACATCGCCCAGCCTCTCCCCGGACACCGCCCTGCTTCCTGCCAGACACTTCCCACCCTCTCCCCCGACACCGTCCAGCCTCTCCCCCGACACCGTCCAGCCTCTCCCCCGACACCGTCCAGCCTCTCCCCCGACACCGCCCAGCCTCTCCCCGGACACCGCCCAGCTTCCTCCCCGACACCGCCCAGCCTCTCCCCCGAAATCGCCCAGCCTCTCCCCGGACACCGCCCAGCTTCCTCCCCGACACCGCCCAGCCTCTCCCCCGACATCGCCCAGCCTCTCCCCGGACACCGCCCAGCTTCCTGCCCGACACTTCCCACCCTCTCCCCCGACACCGCCCAGCCTCTCCATGGACACTGCCCAGCTTCCTCCCCGACATCGCCCTGCCTCTCCCCTGTCACCGGCCAGCCTCTCCCCCGACACCGCCCAGTCTATCCCCCGACACCGTCCAGCCTCTCCCCGGACACCGCCCAGACTCTCCCCCGACAATGCGAAGCCTCTCCCCAGACACGGCCCTGCTTCTCCCTGTGACACCACCCAGCCTCTCCCCAGACACGGCCCTGCTTCTCCCCCGACACCGCCCAGCCTCCTCCCGACAACGCCCAGACTCACCCCCGACACCGCTCAGCCTCTCCCTTCGACAATGCACAGCCTCTCCCCCGACACCGCCCAGCCTCTCCCCCGACACCGCCCAGCCTCCTCCCGACACCGCCCAGCCTCTCCCCCGACACCGCCCAGCCTCTCCCTCGACACCGCCCAGCCTCTCCCCCGACACAGCCCAGCCTCTCCCCGGACACCGCCCAGCCTCTCCCCCGCCCAGCCTCTCCCCCGACACCGCCCAGCCTCTCCCCGGACACCGCCCAGCTTCCTCCCCGACACCGCCCAGCCTCTCCCCCGACATCGCCCAGCCTCTCCCCGGACACCGCCCAGCTTCCTCCCCGACACCGCCCAGCCTCCCCCCGACACCGCCCAGCCTCCCCCCCGACACCGCCCAGCCTCTCCCCCGACACAGCCCAGCCTCTCCCCGGACACCGCCCAGCCTCTCCCCCGACACCGCCCAGCCTCTCCCCGGACACCGCCCAGCTTCCTCCCCGACACTGCCCAGCCTCTCCCCCGACATCGCCCAGCCTCTCCCCCGACATCGCCCAGCCTCTCCCCGGACACCGCCCAGCTTCCTGCCCGACACTTCCCACCCTCTCCCCCGACAACGCCCAGCCTCTCCAAGGACACCGCCCAGCCTCTCCATGGACACTGCCCAGCTTCCTCCCCGACATCGCCCTGCCTCTCCCCTGTCACCGGCCAGCCTCTCCCCCGACACCGCCCAGTCTATCCCCCGACACCGTCCAGCCTCTCCCCGGACACCGCTCAGCTTCCTCCCCGGCACCGCACAGCTTCTCCCCCGACACCGCCCAGCTTCCTCCCCGACACCGCCCAACCTCTCCCTGTGACACCACCCAGCCTCTCCCCCTACACCACCCAGACTCTCCCCTTACACCGCCCAGACTCTCCCCCGACAATGCGAAGCCTCTCCCCCGACACTGCCCAGCCTCTCCCCGGACACCGGTAGCCTCTCCCCCGACACCGCCCAGCCTCTCCCTGTGACACCACCCAGCCTCTCCCCAGACACGGCCCTGCTTCTCCCCCGACACCGCCCAGCCTCCTCCCGACAACGCCCAGACTCACCCCCGACACCGCCCAGCCTCGACACGACACCGCTCAGCCTCTCCCTTCGACAATGCACAGCCTCTCCCCCGACACCGCCCAGCCTCTCCCCCGACACCGCCCAGCCTCCTCCCGACACCGCCCAGCCTCCCCCCGACACCGCCCAGCCTCTCCCCCGACACAGCCCAGCCTCTCCCCGGACACCGCCCAGCCTCTCCCCCGACCAGCCTCTCCCCGGACACCGCCCAGCTTCCTCCCCGACACCGCCCAGCCTCTCCCCCGACATCGCCCAGCCTCTCCCCGGACACCGCCCAGCTTCCTCCCCGACACCGCCCAGCCTCTCCCCCGACATCGCCCAGCCTCTCCCCGGACACCGCCCAGCTTCCTCCCCGACACCGCCCAGCCTCCCCCCGACACCGCCCAGCCTCCCCCCGACACCGCCCAGCCTCTCCCCCGACACAGCCCATCCTCTCCCCGGACACCGCCCAGCCTCTCCCCCGACACCGCCCAGCCTCTCCCCGGACACCGCCCAGCTTCCTCCCCGACACCGCCCAGCCTCTCCCCCGACATCGCCCAGCCTCTCCCCGGACACCGCCCAGCTTCCTCCACGACACCGCCCAGCCTCCCCCCGACACCGCCCAGCCTCCCCCCGACACCGCCCAGCCTCTCCCCCGACACAGCCCAGCCTCTCCCCGGACACCGCCCAGCCTCTCCCCCGACACCGCCCAGCCTCTCCCCGGACACCGCCCAGCTTCCTCCCCGACACCGCCCAGCCTCTCCCCCGACATCGCCCAGCCTCTCCCCCGACATCGCCCAGCCTCTCCCCGGACACCGCCCAGCTTCCTGCCCGACACTTCCCACCCTCTCCCCCGACAACGCCCAGCCTCTCCAAGGACACCGCCCAGCCTCTCCATGGACACTGCCCAGCTTCCTCCCCGACATCGCCCAGCCTCTCCCCTGTCACCGGCCAGCCTCTCCCCCGACACCGCCCAGTCTATCCCCCGACACCGTCCAGCCTCTCCCCGGACACCGCTCAGCTTCCTCCCCGGCACCGCACAGCTTCTCCCCCGACACCGCCCAGCTTCCTCCCCGACACCGCCCAACCTCTCCCTGTGACACCACCCAGCCTCTCCCCCTACACCACCCAGACTCTCCCCTTACACCGCCCAGACTCTCCCCCGACAATGCGAAGCCTCTCCCCCGACACTGCCCAGCCTCTCCCCGGACACCGGTAGCCTCTCCCCCGACACCGCCCAGCCTCTCCCTGTGACACCACCCAGCCTCTCCCCAGACACGGCCCTGCTTCTCCCCCGACACCGCCCAGCCTCCTCCCGACAACGCCCAGACTCACCCCCGACACCGCCCAGCCTCGACACGACACCGCTCAGCCTCTCCCTTCGACAATGCACAGCCTCTCCCCCGACACCGCCCAGCCTCTCCCCCGACACCGCCCAGCCTCCTCCCGACACCGCCCAGCCTCTCCCCCGACATCGCCCAGCCTCTCCCCCGACATCGCCCAGCCTCTCCCCGGACACCGCCCAGCTTCCTGCCCGACACTTCCCACCCTCTCCCCCGACAACGCCCAGCCTCTCCAAGGACACCGCCCAGCCTCTCCATGGACACTGCCCAGCTTCCTCCCCGACATCGCCCAGCCTCTCCCCTGTCACCGGCCAGCCTCTCCCCCGACACCGCCCAGTCTATCCCCCGACACCGTCCAGCCTCTCCCCGGACACCGCTCAGCTTCCTCCCCGGCACCGCACAGCTTCTCCCCCGACACCGCCCAGCTTCCTCGCCGACACCGCCCAACCTCTCCCTGTGACACCACCCAGCCTCTCCCCCTACACCACCCAGACTCTCCCCTTACACCGCCCAGACTCTCCCCCGACAATGCGAAGCCTCTCCCCCGACACTGCCCAGCCTCTCCCCGGACACCGGTAGCCTCTCCCCCGACACCGCCCAGCCTCTCCCTGTGACACCACCCAGCCTCTCCCCAGACACGGCCCTGCTTCTCCCCCGACACCGCCCAGCCTCCTCCCGACAACGCCCAGACTCACCCCCGACACTGCCCAGCCTCGACACGACACCGCTCAGCCTCTCCCTTCGACAATGCACAGCCTCTCACCCGACACCGCCCAGCCTCTCCCCCGACACCGCCCAGCCTCCTCCCGACACCGCCCAGCCTCTCCCCAGACACCGTCCAGCCTCTCCCCCAACACCGCCCAGCCTCTCACCCAACACTGCCCAGCCTCTCCCCCGACACTGCCCAGCCTCTCCCCAGACACCGTCCAGCCTCTCCACCGACACCGCCAGGCCTCTCCCCCGACACCGCCCAGTCTATCCCCCGACACCGCCCAGCCTCTCCCCCGACACCGCCCAGCCTCCTCCCGACACCGCCCAGCCTCTCCCCAGACACCGTCCAGCCTCGACACGACACCGCTCAGCCTCTCCCCCGACACCGCCCAGCCTCTCCCCCGACACCGCCCAGCCTCTCCCCCGACACCGCCCAGCCTCTCCACCGACACTGCCCAGTCTATCCCCCGACACCGCCCAGCCTCTCCCCCGACACCGCCCAGCCTCTCCCCCGACACCGCCCAGCCTCTCCACCGACACTGCCCAGTCTATCCCCCGACACCGCCCAGCCTCTCCCCCGACATCGCCCAGCCTCTCCCCGGACACCGCCCAGCTTCTCCCCGACACCGCCCAGCCTCTCCCCGGACACCGCTCAGCCTCTCCCCCGACACCGCCCAGCCTCTCCCCCGACATCGCCCAGCCTCTCCCCCGACACCGCCCAGCTTCCTCCCCGACACCGACCAGTATATACCCCGACACCGCACAGACTTCCCTGTGACACCACCCAGCCACTCCCCCGACACCGCCCAGACTCTCCCCCTCCACCGTCCAGACTCTCCCCCTACACCGCCCAGACTCTCCCCCGACACCGCTCAGCCTCTCCCCCGACACCGCCCCGCCTCTCCCCCGACACGGCCCAGCCTCTCCCCCGACACGGCCCAGCCTCTCCCCCGACACCTCCCATCCTCTCCCCCGACACCGCCCAGCCTCCCCCGACTCCGCCCAGCCTCCCCCCCGACACCGCCAAGCTTCCTCCCCGACACAGACCTGCCTCTCACCGACACCGCCCTGCCTCTCTCCCGACACCGCTCAGCCTCTCCCCGGACACCGCTCAGCCTCTCCCCGGACACCGCCCAGCCCCTCCCCCGGACACCGCCCAGCCTCTACCCCGACACCGCTCAGCCTCTGCCCCGAAACCGCCCAGCCTCCTCCGGGACACCGCTCAGCCTCTCCCCGGACACCGCCCAGCCTCTGCCCCGACACCGCCCAGCCTCCTCCCCGACACCGCTCAGCCTCTCCCTGTGACACCACCCAGCCTCTCCCCCGACACCGCCCAGCCTCTCCCCCGACATCGCCCAGCTTCCTCCCCGACACCGCTCAGCTTCTCCCCGGACACCGCTCAGCCTCTCCCCCGACACCGCCCTGCCTCTCCCCCGACACCGCTCAGCCTCTCCCCCGACACCGCCAAGCTTCCTCCCCGACATCGCCCAGCCTCTCCCCCGACACCGCCCAGCCTCCTCCCGACACCGCCCAGCCTCTCCCCTGACACCGTCCAGCCTCTCCCCTGACACCGTCCAGCCTCTCCCCCGACACCGCCAGGCCTCTCCCCCGACACCGCCCAGCCTCTCCCCCGACACCGCCCAGCCTCGACACAGCCCAGATTCCTGCACGACACCGCCCAGCCTCTCCCCGACACTGCCCAGCCTGTCCCCCGAATCCGCCCAGCCTCCCCCCCGACACCACCCAGCCTCTGCCCCGACGCCGCCCAGCTTCCTCCCCGGACACCAGCCAGCCTCTCTCCCGACACAGCCCAGCCTCGACACGACACCGCTCAGCCTCTCCCCCGACAATGCACAGCCTCTCCCCCGACACTGCCCAGCCTCTCCCCGGACACCGCCCAGCTTCCTCCCCGACACCGACCAGCCTCTCCCCCGACATCGCCAAGCCCCTCCCCGGACACCGCCCAGCTTCCTCCCCGACACCGCCCAGCTTCTCCCCCGACACCGCCCAGCCTATCCCCCGACACCGCCCAGCTTCTCCCCCGACACCGCCTAGCCTATCCCCCGACACCGCCCAGCTTCTCCCCCGACACCGCCCAGCATCTCCCCCGACACCGCCCAGCTTCCTCCCCGACACTGCCCAGCCTCTCCCCCGACAACGCCCAGCCTCTCCCCCGACCAGTATATCCCCCGACACCGCACAGACTCTCCCTGTGACACCACCCAGCCACTCCCCCGACACCGCCCAGACTCTCCCCCTACACCGTCCAGACTCTCCCCCGACACCGCCCAGCCTCTACCCCGACACCGCCCAGCCTCTCCCCGACACCGCCCAGCCTCTCCCTGTGACACCGCCCAGCCTCTCCCCCGACACAGCTCAGCCTCTCTCCCGACACCGCCCAGCTTCCTCCCCGACACTGCCCAGCCTCTCCCCCGACACTGCCCAGCCTCTCCCCCGACATCGCCCAGCTTCCTCCCCGACATCGCCCAGCCTCTCCCCGACACCGCCCTGCCTCTCCCCCGACACCGCCCAGCCTCTCCCCCGACACGGCCCAGCTTCTCCCCGGAGACCGCTCAGCCTCTCACCCGACACCGCTCAGCTTCTCCCCGGACACCGCTCAGCCTCTCCCCCGACACCGCCCTGCCTCTCCCCCGACACCGCCCTGCCTCTCCCCGGACACCGCTCAGCCTCTCCCCCGACATCGCCCAGCTTCCTCCCCGACATCGCCCAGCCTCTCCCCTGACACCGTCCAGCCTCTCCCCGACACCGCCCAGCTTCCTCCCCGACACTTCCCAGCCTCTCCCCCGACACAGCCCAGCTTCCTCCCCGACACCGCCCAGCTTCCTCCCCGACACCGCCCAGCCTTTCCCCCGACACCGCCCAGCCTCGACACGACACCACTCAGCCTCTCCCCCGACAATGCACAGCCTCTCCCCCGACACTGCCCAGCCTCTCCCCGGACACCGCCCAGCTTCCTCCCCGACACCGCCCAGCCTCTCCCCCGACATCGCCCAGCCTCTCCCCGGACAGCGCACAGCTTCCTCCCCGACATCACCCAGCTTCTCCCCCGACATCGCACAGCCTCTCCCCTGATACCGCCCAGCTTCCTCCCCGACACTGCCCAGCCTCTCCCCCGACAACGCCCAGCCTCTCCACGGACACCGCCCAGCTTCCTCCCCGACATCGCCCAGCCTCTCCCCTGTCACCGGCCAGCCTCTCCCCCGACAACGCCCAGCCGCTCCCCGGACACCGCTCAGCTTCCTCCCCGGCACGGTCTAGCCTCTCCCCCGACACCGCCCAGCCGCTCCCTCGACACAGCCCAGCCTCTCGCCCGACACCGCCCAGCCTCTCCCCCGACACCGCCCAGCCTCGACACAGCCCAGATTCCTGCACGACACCGCCCAGCCTCTCCCCGACACTGCCCAGCCTGTCCCCCGAATCCGCCCAGCCTCCCCCCCGACACCACCCAGCCTCTGCACCGACACCGCCCAGCTTCCTCCCCGGACACCAGCCAGCCTCTCTCCCGACACAGCCCAGCCTCGACACGACACCGCTCAGCCTCTCCCCCGACAATGCACAGCCTCTCCCCCGACACTGCCCAGCCTCTCCCCGGACACCGCCCAGCTTCCTCCCCGACACCGACCAGCCTCTCCCCCGACATCGCCAAGCCCCTCCCCGGACACCGCCCAGCTTCCTCCCCGACACCGCCCAGCTTCTCCCCCGACACCGCCCAGCCTATCCCCCGACACCGCCCAGCTTCTCCCCCGACACCGCCTAGCCTATCCCCCGACACCGCCCAGCTTCTCCCCCGACACCGCCCAGCATCTCCCCCGACACCGCCCAGCTTCCTCCCCGACACTGCCCAGCCTCTCCCCCGACAACGCCCAGCCTCTCCCCCGACCAGTATATCCCCCGACACCGCACAGACTCTCCCTGTGACACCACCCAGCCACTCCCCCGACACCGCCCAGACTCTCCCCCTACACCGTCCAGACTCTCCCCCGACACCGCCCAGCCTCTACCCCGACACCGCCCAGCCTCTCCCCGACACCGCCCAGCCTCTCCCTGTGACACCGCCCAGCCTCTCCCCCGACACAGCTCAGCCTCTCTCCCGACACCGCCCAGCTTCCTCCCCGACACTGCCCAGCCTCTCCCCCGACACTGCCCAGCCTCTCCCCCGACATCGCCCAGCTTCCTCCCCGACATCGCCCAGCCTCTCCCCGACACCGCCCTGCCTCTCCCCCGACACCGCCCAGCCTCTCCCCCGACACGGCCCAGCTTCTCCCCGGAGACCGCTCAGCCTCTCACCCGACACCGCTCAGCTTCTCCCCGGACACCGCTCAGCCTCTCCCCCGACACCGCCCTGCCTCTCCCCCGACACCGCCCTGCCTCTCCCCGGACACCGCTCAGCCTCTCCCCCGACATCGCCCAGCTTCCTCCCCGACATCGCCCAGCCTCTCCCCTGACACCGTCCAGCCTCTCCCCGACACCGCCCAGCTTCCTCCCCGACACTTCCCAGCCTCTCCCCCGACACAGCCCAGCCTCTCCCCCAACACCGCCCAGCCTCTCCCCGGACACCGCCCAGCTTCCTCCCCGACACTTCCCAGCCTCTCCCCCGACACAGCCCAGCCTCTCCCCGGACACCGCCCAGCCTCTCTCCGGAAACCGCCCAGCTTCCTCCCCGACACCGCCCAGCCTCTCCCCCGACATCGCCCAGCCTCTCCCCGGACACCGCCCAGCTTCCTCCCCGACACTTCCCAGCCTCTCCCCCGACAACGCCCAGCCTCTCCACGGACACCGCCCAGCTTCCTCCCCGACATTGCCCAGCCTCTCCCCTGTGACACCGCCCAGCCTCTCCCCCGACACAGCTCAGCCTCTCTCCCGACACCGCCCAGCTTCCTCCCCGACACTGCCCAGCCTCTCCCCCGACACTGCCCAGCCTCTCCCCCGACATCGCCCAGCTTCCTCCCCGACATCGCCCAGCCTCTCCCCGACACCGCCCTGCCTCTCCCCCGACACAGCCCAGCCTCGACACGACACCGCTCAGCCTCTCCCCCGACAATGCACAGCCTCTCCCCCGACACTGCCCAGCCTCTCCCCGGACAGCGCACAGCTTCCTCCCCGACATCACCCAGCTTCTCCCCCGACATCGCACAGCCTCTCCCCTGATACCGCCCAGCTTCCTCCCCGACACTGCCCAGCCTCTCCCCCGACAACGCCCAGCCTCTCCACGGACACCGCCCAGCTTCCTCCCCGACATCGCCCAGCCTCTCCCCTGTCACCGGCCAGCCTCTCCCCCGACAACGCCCAGCCGCTCCCCGGACACCGCTCAGCTTCCTCCCCGGCACGGTCTAGCCTCTCCCCCGACACCGCCCAGCCGCTCCCTCGACACAGCCCAGCCTCTCGCCCGACACCGCCCAGCCTCTCCCCCGACACCGCCCAGCCTCGACACAGCCCAGATTCCTGCACGACACCGCCCAGCCTCTCCCCGACACTGCCCAGCCTGTCCCCCGAATCCGCCCAGCCTCCCCCCCGACACCACCCAGCCTCTGCACCGACACCGCCCAGCTTCCTCCCCGGACACCAGCCAGCCTCTCTCCCGACACAGCCCAGCCTCGACACGACACCGCTCAGCCTCTCCCCCGACAATGCACAGCCTCTCCCCCGACACTGCCCAGCCTCTCCCCGGACACCGCCCAGCTTCCTCCCCGACACCGACCAGCCTCTCCCCCGACATCGCCAAGCCCCTCCCCGGACACCGCCCAGCTTCCTCCCCGACACCGCCCAGCTTCTCCCCCGACACCGCCCAGCCTATCCCCCGACACCGCCCAGCTTCTCCCCCGACACCGCCTAGCCTATCCCCCGACACCGCCCAGCTTCTCCCCCGACACCGCCCAGCATCTCCCCCGACACCGCCCAGCTTCCTCCCCGACACTGCCCAGCCTCTCCCCCGACAACGCCCAGCCTCTCCCCCGACCAGTATATCCCCCGACACCGCACAGACTCTCCCTGTGACACCACCCAGCCACTCCCCCGACACCGCCCAGACTCTCCCCCTACACCGTCCAGACTCTCCCCCGACACCGCCCAGCCTCTACCCCGACACCGCCCAGCCTCTCCCCGACACCGCCCAGCCTCTCCCTGTGACACCGCCCAGCCTCTCCCCCGACACAGCTCAGCCTCTCTCCCGACACCGCCCAGCTTCCTCCCCGACACTGCCCAGCCTCTCCCCCGACACTGCCCAGCCTCTCCCCCGACATCGCCCAGCTTCCTCCCCGACATCGCCCAGCCTCTCCCCGACACCGCCCTGCCTCTCCCCCGACACCGCCCAGCCTCTCCCCCGACACGGCCCAGCTTCTCCCCGGAGACCGCTCAGCCTCTCACCCGACACCGCTCAGCTTCTCCCCGGACACCGCTCAGCCTCTCCCCCGACACCGCCCTGCCTCTCCCCCGACACCGCCCTGCCTCTCCCCGGACACCGCTCAGCCTCTCCCCCGACATCGCCCAGCTTCCTCCCCGACATCGCCCAGCCTCTCCCCTGACACCGTCCAGCCTCTCCCCGACACCGCCCAGCTTCCTCCCCGACACTTCCCAGCCTCTCCCCCGACACAGCCCAGCCTCTCCCCCAACACCGCCCAGCCTCTCCCCGGACACCGCCCAGCTTCCTCCCCGACACTTCCCAGCCTCTCCCCCGACACAGCCCAGCCTCTCCCCGGACACCGCCCAGCCTCTCTCCGGAAACCGCCCAGCTTCCTCCCCGACACCGCCCAGCCTCTCCCCCGACATCGCCCAGCCTCTCCCCGGACACCGCCCAGCTTCCTCCCCGACACTTCCCAGCCTCTCCCCCGACAACGCCCAGCCTCTCCACGGACACCGCCCAGCTTCCTCCCCGACATTGCCCAGCCTCTCCCCTGTGACACCGCCCAGCCTCTCCCCCGACACAGCTCAGCCTCTCTCCCGACACCGCCCAGCTTCCTCCCCGACACTGCCCAGCCTCTCCCCCGACACTGCCCAGCCTCTCCCCCGACATCGCCCAGCTTCCTCCCCGACATCGCCCAGCCTCTCCCCGACACCGCCCTGCCTCTCCCCCGACACCACCCAGCCTCTCCCCCGACACGGCCCAGCTTCTCCCCGGAGACCGCTCAGCCTCTCACCCGACACCGCTCAGCTTCTCCCCGGACACCGCTCAGCCTCTCCCCCGACACCGCCCTGCCTCTCCCCCGACACCGCCCTGCCTCTCCCCGGACACCGCTCAGCCTCTCCCCCGACATCGCCCAGCTTCCTCCCCGACATCGCCCAGCCTCTCCCCTGACACCGTCCAGCCTCTCCCCGACACCGCCCAGCTTCCTCCCCGACACTTCCCAGCCTCTCCCCCGACACAGCCCAGCTTCCTCCCCGACACCGCCCAGCTTCCTCCCCGACACCGCCCAGCCTTTCCCCCGACACCGCCCAGCCTCGACACGACACCACTCAGCCTCTCCCCCGACAATGCACAGCCTCTCCCCCGACACTGCCCAGCCTCTCCCCGGACACCGCCCAGCTTCCTCCCCGACACCGCCCAGCCTCTCCCCCGACATCGCCCAGCCTCTCCCCGGACAGCGCACAGCTTCCTCCCCGACATCACCCAGCTTCTCCCCCGACATCGCACAGCCTCTCCCCTGATACCGCCCAGCTTCCTCCCCGACACTGCCCAGCCTCTCCCCCGACAACGCCCAGCCTCTCCACGGACACCGCCCAGCTTCCTCCCCGACATCGCCCAGCCTCTCCCCTGTCACCGGCCAGCCTCTCCCCCGACAACGCCCAGCCGCTCCCCGGACACCGCTCAGCTTCCTCCCCGGCACGGTCTAGCCTCTCCCCCGACACCGCCCAGCCGCTCCCTCGACACAGCCCAGCCTCTCGCCCGACACCGCCCAGCCTCTCCCCCGACACCGCCCAGCCTCGACACAGCCCAGATTCCTGCACGACACCGCCCAGCCTCTCCCCGACACTGCCCAGCCTGTCCCCCGAATCCGCCCAGCCTCCCCCCCGACACCACCCAGCCTCTGCACCGACACCGCCCAGCTTCCTCCCCGGACACCAGCCAGCCTCTCTCCCGACACAGCCCAGCCTCGACATGACACCGCTCAGCCTCTCCCCCGACAATGCACAGCCTCTCCCCCGACACTGCCCAGCCTCTCCCCGGACACCGCCCAGCTTCCTCCCCGACACCGACCAGCCTCTCCCCCGACATCGCCAAGCCCCTCCCCGGACACCGCCCAGCTTCCTCCCCGACACCGCCCAGCTTCTCCCCCGACACCGCCCAGCCTATCCCCCGACACCGCCCAGCTTCTCCCCCGACACCGCCTAGCCTATCCCCCGACACCGCCCAGCTTCTCCCCCGACACCGCCCAGCATCTCCCCCGACACCGCCCAGCTTCCTCCCCGACACTGCCCAGCCTCTCCCCCGACAACGCCCAGCCTCTCCCCCGACCAGTATATCCCCCGACACCGCACAGACTCTCCCTGTGACACCACCCAGCCACTCCCCCGACACCGCCCAGACTCTCCCCCTACACCGTCCAGACTCTCCCCCGACACCGCCCAGCCTCTACCCCGACACCGCCCAGCCTCTCCCCGACACCGCCCAGCCTCTCCCTGTGACACCGCCCAGCCTCTCCCCGGACACCGCCCAGCTTCCTCCCCGACACCGACCAGCCTCTCCCCCGACATCGCCAAGCCCCTCCCCGGACACCGCCCAGCTTCCTCCCCGACACCGCCCAGCTTCTCCCCCGACACCGCCCAGCCTATCCCCCGACACGGCCCAGCTTCTCCCCGGAGACCGCTCAGCCTCTCACCCGACACCGCTCAGCTTCTCCCCGGACACCGCTCAGCCTCTCCCCCGACACCGCCCTGCCTCTCCCCCGACACCGCCCTGCCTCTCCCCGGACACCGCTCAGCCTCTCCCCCGACATCGCCCAGCTTCCTCCCCGACATCGCCCAGCCTCTCCCCTGACACCGTCCAGCCTCTCCCCGACACCGCCCAGCTTCCTCCCCGACACTTCCCAGCCTCTCCCCCGACACAGCCCAGCCTCTCCCCCGACACCGCCCAGCCTCTCCCCGGACACCGCCCAGCTTCCTCCCCGACACTTCCCAGCCTCTCCCCCGACACAGCCCAGCCTCTCCCCGGACACCGCCCAGCCTCTCTCCGGAAACCGCCCAGCTTCCTCCCCGACACCGCCCAGCCTCTCCCCCGACATCGCCCAGCCTCTCCCCGGACACCGCCCAGCTTCCTCCCCGACACTTCCCAGCCTCTCCCCCGACAACGCCCAGCCTCTCCACGGACACCGCCCAGCTTCCTCCCCGACATTGCCCAGCCTCTCCCCTGTCACCGGCCAGCCTCTCCCCCGACACCGCCCAGTCTCTCCCCCGACACCGTCCAGTCTCTCCCCGGACACCGCCCAGCCTCTCCCCTGACACCGCCCAGCCTCTCCCCGGACACCGCCCAGTCTATCCCCCGACACCGCCCGGCCTCTCCCCCGACACCGCCCAGCCTCTCCCCTGACACCGCCCAGTCTATCCCCCGACACCGCCCAGCCTCTACCCCGACACCGCCCAGCCTCTCCCCGACACCGCCCAGCCTCTCCCTGTGACACCGCCCAGCCTCTCCCCCGACACAGCTCAGCCTCTCCCCGGAGACCGCTCAGCCTCTCCCCCGACACCGCTCAGCTTCTCCCCGGACACCGCTCAGCCTCTCCCCCGACACCGCCCTGCCTCACCCCCGACACCGCCCTGCCTCTCCCCGGACACCGCTCAGCCTCTCCCCCGACATCGCCCAGCTTCCTCACCCGACACCGCCCAGCCTCCCCCCGACACCGCCCAGCCTCCCCCGACACCGCCCAGCCTCTCAACGGACACCGCCCAGCTTCCTCCCCGACATCGCCCAGCCTCTCCCCGGACACCGCCCAGCCTCTCTCCCGACACAGCCCAGACTCTCCCATGACATCGCTCAGCCTCTCCCCCGACCAGTATATCCCCCGACACCGCACAGACTCTCCCTGTGACACCACCCAGCCACTCCCCCGACACCGCCCAGACTCTCCCCCTACACCGTCCAGACTCTCCCCCGACACCGCCACGCCTTTCCCCCGACACCACCCAGCCTCGACACGACACCACTCAGCCTCTCCCCCGACAATGCACAGCCTCTCCCCCGACACTGCACAGCCTCTCCCCGGACACCGCCCAGCTTCCTCCCCGACACCGCCCAGCCTCTCCCCCGACACCGCCCAGCCTCTCCCCCGACACCGCCCAGCTTCCTCCCCGACACCGCCCAGCTTCCTCCCCGACACCGCCCAGCCTTTCCCCCGACACCGCCCAGCCTCGACACGACACCACTCAGCCTCTCCCCCGACAATGCACAGCCTCTCCCCCGACACTGCCCAGCCTCTCCCCGGACACCGCCCAGCTTCCTCCCCGACACCGCCCAGCCTCTCCCCCGACATCGCCCAGCCTCTCCCCGGACAGCGCACAGCTTCCTCCCCGACATCACCCAGCTTCTCCCCCGACATCGCCCAGCCTCTCCCCCGACCAGTATATCCCCCGACACCGCACAGACTCTCCCTGTGACACCACCCAGCCACTCCCCCGACACCGCCCAGACTCTCCCCCTACACCGTCCAGACTCTCCCCCGACACCGCCCAGCCTCTACCCCGACACCGCCCAGCCTCTCCCCGACACCGCCCAGCCTCTCCCTGTGACACCGCCCAGCCTCTCCCCCGACACAGCTCAGCCTCTCTCCCGACACCGCCCAGCTTCCTCCCCGACACTGCCCAGCCTCTCCCCCGACACTGCCCAGCCTCTCCCCCGACATCGCCCAGCTTCCTCCCCGACATCGCCCAGCCTCTCCCCGACACCGCCCTGCCTCTCCCCCGACACCGCCCAGCCTCTCCCCCGACACGGCCCAGCTTCTCCCCGGAGACCGCTCAGCCTCTCACCCGACACCGCTCAGCTTCTCCCCGGACACCGCTCAGCCTCTCCCCCGACACCGCCCTGCCTCTCCCCCGACACCGCCCTGCCTCTCCCCGGACACCGCTCAGCCTCTCCCCCGACATCGCCCAGCTTCCTCCCCGACATCGCCCAGCCTCTCCCCTGACACCGTCCAGCCTCTCCCCGACACCGCCCAGCTTCCTCCCCGACACTTCCCAGCCTCTCCCCCGACACAGCCCAGCCTCTCCCCCGACACCGCCCAGCCTCTCCCCGGACACCGCCCAGCTTCCTCCCCGACACTTCCCAGCCTCTCCCCCGACACAGCCCAGCCTCTCCCCGGACACCGCCCAGCCTCTCTCCGGAAACCGCCCAGCTTCCTCCCCGACACCGCCCAGCCTCTCCCCCGACATCGCCCAGCCTCTCCCCGGACACCGCCCAGCTTCCTCCCCGACACTTCCCAGCCTCTCCCCCGACAACGCCCAGCCTCTCCACGGACACCGCCCAGCTTCCTCCCCGACATTGCCCAGCCTCTCCCCTGTCACCGGCCAGCCTCTCCCCCGACACCGCCCAGTCTATCCCCCGACACCGTCCAGTCTCTCCCCGGACACCGCCCAGCCTCTCCCCTGACACCGCCCAGCCTCTCCCCGGACACCGCCCAGTCTATCTCCCGACACCGCCCAGCCTCTCCCCCGACACCGCCCAGCCTCTCCCCTGACACCGCCCAGTCTATCCCCCGACACCGCCCAGCCTCTACCCCGACACCGCCCAGCCTCTCCCCGACACCGCCCAGCCTCTCCCTGTGACACCGCCCAGCCTCTCCCCCGACACAGCTCAGCCTCTCCCCGGAGACCGCTCAGCCTCTCCCCCGACACCGCTCAGCTTCTCCCCGGACACCGCTCAGCCTCTCCCCCGACAGCGCCCTGCCTCTCCCCCGACACCGCCCTGCCTCTCCCCGGACACCGCTCAGCCTCTCCCCCGACATCGCCCAGCTTCCTCACCCGACACCGCCCAGCCTCCCCCCGACACCGCCCAGCCTCCCCCGACACCGCCCAGCCTCTCAACGGACACCGCCCAGCTTCCTCCCCGACATCGCCCAGCCTCTCCCCGGACACCGCCCAGCCTCTCTCCCGACACAGCCCAGACTCTCCCATGACATCGCTCAGCCTCTCCCCCGACCAGTATATCCCCCGACACCGCACAGACTCTCCCTGTGACACCACCCAGCCACTCCCCCGACACCGCCCAGACTCTCCCCCTACACCGTCCAGACTCTCCCCCGACACCGCCACGCCTTTCCCTCGACACCGCCCAGCCTCGACACGACACCACTCAGCCTCTCCCCCGACAATGCACAGCCTCTCCCCCGACACTGCACAGCCTCTCCCCGGACACCGCCCAGCTTCCTCCCCGACACCGCCCAGCCTCTCCCCCGACACCGCCCAGCCTCTCCCCCGACACCGCCCAGCTTCCTCCCCGACACCGCCCAGCTTCCTCCCCGACACCGCCCAGCCTTTCCCCCGACACCGCCCAGCCTCGACACGACACCACTCAGCCTCTCCCCCGACAATGCACAGCCTCTCCCCCGACACTGCCCAGCCTCTCCCCGGACACCGCCCAGCTTCCTCCCCGACACCGCCCAGCCTCTCCCCCGACATCGCCCAGCCTCTCCCCGGACAGCGCACAGCTTCCTCCCCGACATCACCCAGCTTCTCCCCCGACATCGCACAGCCTCTCCCCTGATACCGCCCAGCTTCCTCCCCGACACTGCCCAGCCTCTCCCCCGACAACGCCCAGCCTCTCCACGGACACCGCCCAGCTTCCTCCCCGACATCGCCCAGCCTCTCCCCTGTCACCGGCCAGCCTCTCCCCCGACAACGCCCAGCCGCTCCCCGGACACCGCTCAGCTTCCTCCCCGGCACCGCCCAGCTTCTCCCCCGAAACCGCCCAGCTTCCTCCCCGACACTGCCCAGCCTCTCCCCAGACATCGCCCAGCCTATCCCCTGACACCGGCCAGCCTCTCCCCCGACACCTCCCAGTCTATCCCCCGACACCGCCCAACCTCTCCCTGTGACACCCCACAGCCTCTCCCCCTACACCACCCAGACTCTCCCCTTACACCGCCCAGACTCTCCCCCGACACCGCCCAGCCTCTCCCCCGACACCGCTCAGCCTCTCCCCCGACACCGCCCCGCCTCTCCCCCGACACGGCCCAGCCTCTCCCCCGACACCGCCCAGCCTCCTCCCGACACCGCCCAGCCTCCCCCCGACACCGCCCAGCCTCCCCCGACACCGCCCAGCCTCTCAACGGACACCGCCCAGCTTCCTCCCCGACATCGCCCAGCCTCTCCCCGGACACCGCCCAGCCTCTCTCCCGACACCGCTCAGCTTCTCCCCGGACACCGCTCAGCCTCTCCCCCGACAGCGCCCTGCCTCTCCCCGGACACCGCCCTGCCTCTCCCCGGACACCGCTCAGCCTCTCCCCCGACATCGCCCAGCTTCCTCACCCGACACCGCCCAGCCTCCCCCCGACACCGCCCAGCCTCCCCCGACACCGCCCAGCCTCTCAACGGACACCGCCCAGCTTCCTCCCCGACATCGCCCAGCCTCTCCCCGGACACCGCCCAGCCTCTCTCCCGACACAGCCCAGACTCTCCCATGACATCGCTCAGCCTCTCCCCCGACCAGTATATCCCCCGACACCGCACAGACTCTCCCTGTGACACCACCCAGCCACTCCCCCGACACCGCCCAGACTCTCCCCCTACACCGTCCAGACTCTCCCCCGACACCGCCACGCCTTTCCCCCGACACCGCCCAGCCTCGACACGACACCACTCAGCCTCTCCCCCGACAATGCACAGCCTCTCCCCCGACACTGCACAGCCTCTCCCCGGACACCGCCCAGCTTCCTCCCCGACACCGCCCAGCCTCTCCCCCGACACCGCCCAGCCTCTCCCCCGACACCGCCCAGCTTCCTCCCCGACACCGCCCAGCTTCCTCCCCGACACCGCCCAGCCTTTCCCCCGACACCGCCCAGCCTCGACACGACACCACTCAGCCTCTCCCCCGACAATGCACAGCCTCTCCCCCGACACTGCCCAGCCTCTCCCCGGACACCGCCCAGCTTCCTCCCCGACACCGCCCAGCCTCTCCCCCGACATCGCCCAGCCTCTCCCCGGACAGCGCACAGCTTCCTCCCCGACATCACCCAGCTTCTCCCCCGACATCGCACAGCCTCTCCCCTGATACCGCCCAGCTTCCTCCCCGACACTGCCCAGCCTCTCCCCCGACAACGCCCAGCCTCTCCACGGACACCGCCCAGCTTCCTCCCCGACATCGCCCAGCCTCTCCCCTGTCACCGGCCAGCCTCTCCCCCGACAACGCCCAGCCGCTCCCCGGACACCGCTCAGCTTCCTCCCCGGCACCGCCCAGCTTCTCCCCCGAAACCGCCCAGCTTCCTCCCCGACACTGCCCAGCCTCTCCCCAGACATCGCCCAGCCTATCCCCTGACACCGGCCAGCCTCTCCCCCGACACCTCCCAGTCTATCCCCCGACACCGCCCAACCTCTCCCTGTGACACCCCACAGCCTCTCCCCCTACACCACCCAGACTCTCCCCTTACACCGCCCAGACTCTCCCCCGACACCGCCCAGCCTCTCCCCCGACACCGCTCAGCCTCTCCCCCGACACCGCCCCGCCTCTCCCCCGACACGGCCCAGCCTCTCCCCCGACACCGCCCAGCCTCCTCCCGACACCGCCCAGCCTCTCCTCCGACACCGCCCAGCCTCTCCCCCGGCACGGTCTAGCCTCTCCCCCGACACCGCCCAGCCGCTCCCTCGACACAGCCCAGCCTCTCGCCCGACACCGCCCAGCCTCTCCCCCGACACCGCCCAGCCTCGACACAGCCCAGATTCCTGCACGACACCGCCCAGCCTCTCCCCGACACTGCCCAGCCTGTCCCCCGACACCGCCCAGCCTCCCCCCGACACCGCCCAGCCTCCCCCCCGACACCGCCCTCCCTCTCCCCCGACACAGCCCAGCCTCTCCCCGGACACCGCTCAGCCTCTCCCCCGACACCGCCCTGCCTCTCCCCCGACACCGCCCTGCCTCTCCCCGGACACCGCTCAGCCTCTCCCCCGACATCGCCCAGCTTCCTCCCCCGACACCGCCCAGCCTCCCCCCGACACCGCCCAGCCTCCCCCGACACCGCCCAGCCTCTCAACGGACACCGCCCAGCTTCCTCCCCGACATCGCCCAGCCTCTCCCCGGACACCGCCCAGACTCTCTCCCGACACAGCCCAGACTCTCCCATGGCATCGCTCAGCCTCTCCCCCGACCAGTATATCCCCCGACACCGCACAGACTCTCCCTGTGACACCACCCAGCCACTCCCCCGACACCGCCCAGACTCTCCCCCTACACCGTCCAGACTCTCCCCCGACACCGCCACGCCTTTCTCCCGACACCGCCCAGCCTCGACACGACACCACTCAGCCTCTCCCCCGACAATGCACAGCCTCTCCCCCGACACTGCACAGCCTCTCCCCGGACACCGCCCAGCCTCCCCCCGACACCGCCCAGCCTCTCCCTGTGACACCATACAACCTCTCAACGGACACCGCCCAGCTTCCTGCCCGACACTGCCCAGCCTCTCCCCGGACACCGCCCAGCTTCCTCCCCGACACCGCCCAGCCTCTCCCCCGACACCGCCCAGCCTCTCCCCCGACACCGCCCAGCTTCCTCCCCGACACCGCCCAGCTTCCTCCCCGACACCGCCCAGCCTTTCCCCCGACACCGCCCAGCCTCGACACGACACCACTCAGCCTCTCCCCCGACAATGCACAGCCTCTCCCCCGACACTGCCCAGCCTCTCCCCGGACACCGCCCAGCTTCCTCCCCGACACCGCCCAGCCTCTCCCCCGACATCGCCCAGCCTCTCCCCGGACAGCGCACAGCTTCCTCCCCGACATCACCCAGCTTCTCCCCCGACATCGCACAGCCTCTCCCCTGATACCGCCCAGCTTCCTCCCCGACACTGCCCAGCCTCTCCCCCGACAACGCCCAGCCTCTCCACGGACACCGCCCAGCTTCCTCCCCGACATCGCCCAGCCTCTCCCCTGTCACCGGCCAGCCTCTCCCCCGACAATGCCCAGCCGCTCCCCGGACACCGCTCAGCTTCCTCCCCGGCACCGCCCAGCTTCTCCCCCGAAACCGCCCAGCTTCCTCCCCGACACTGCCCAGCCTCTCCCCAGACATCGCCCAGCCTATCCCCTGACACCGGCCAGCCTCTCCCCCGACACCTCTCAGTCTATCCCCCGACACCGCCCAACCTCTCCCTGTGACACCCCACAGCCTCTCCCCCTACACCACCCAGACTCTCCCCTTACACCGCCCAGACTCTCCCCCGACACCGCCCAGCCTCTCCCCCGACACCGCTCAGCCTCTCCCCCGACACCGCCCCGCCTCTCCCCCGACACGGCCCAGCCTCTCCCCCGACACGGCCCAGCCTCTCCCCCGACACCGCCCAGCCTCCTCCCGACACCGCCCAGCCTCTCCTCCGACACCGCCCAGCCTCTCCCCCGGCACGGTCTAGCCTCTCCCCCGACACCGCCCAGCCGCTCCCTCGACACAGCCCAGCCTCTCGCCCGACACCGCCCAGCCTCTCCCCCGACACCGCCCAGCCTCGACACAGCCCAGATTCCTGCACGACACCGCCCAGCCTCTCCCCGACACTGCCCAGCCTGTCCCCCGAATCCGCCCAGCCTCCCCCCGACACCACCCAGCCTCTGCCCCGACACCGCCCAGCTTCCTCCCCGGACACCAGCCAGCCTCTCTCCCGACACAGCCCAGCCTCGACACGACACCGCTCAGCCTCTCCCCCGACAATGCACAGCCTCTCCCCCGACATTGCCCAGCCTCTCCCCGGACACCGCCCAGCTTCCTCCCCGACACCGACCAGCCTCACCCCCGACATCGCCAAGCCCCTCCCCGGACACCGCCCAGCTTCCTCCCCGACACCGCCCAGCTTCTCCCCCGACACCGCCCAGCCTATCCCCCGACACCGCCCAGCTTCTCCCCCGACACGGCCTAGCCTATCCCCCGACACCGCCCAGCTTCTCCCCCGACACCACCCAGCATCTCCCCCGACACCGCCCAGCTTCCTCCCCGACACTGCCCAGCCTCTCCCCCGACAACGCCCAGCCTCTCCCCGGACACCGCCCAGCTTCCTCCCCGACATCGCCCAGCCTCTCCCCTGACACCGGCCAGCCTCTCCCCCGACACCACCCAATCTATCCCCCGACCCCGCCCAGCCTCTCCTCCGACACCGCCCAGCCTCTCCCCCGGCACGGTCTAGCCTCTCCCCCGACACCGCCCAGCCGCTCCCTCGACACAGCCCAGCCTCTCGCCCGACACCGCCCAGCCTCTCCCCCGACACCGCCCAGCCTCGACACAGCCCAGATTCCTGCACGACACCGCCCAGCCTCTCCCCGACACTGCCCAGCCTGTCCCCCGACACCGCCCAGCCTCCCCCCGACACCGCCCAGCCTCCCCCCCGACACCGCCCTCCCTCTCCCCCGACACAGCCCAGCCTCTCCCCGGACACCGCTCAGCCTCTCCCCCGACACCGCCCTGCCTCTCCCCCGACACCGCCCTGCCTCTCCCCGGACACCGCTCAGCCTCTCCCCCGACATCGCCCAGCTTCCTCCCCCGACACCGCCCAGCCTCCCCCCGACACCGCCCAGCCTCCCCCGACACCGCCCAGCCTCTCAACGGACACCGCCCAGCTTCCTCCCCGACATCGCCCAGCCTCTCCCCGGACACCGCCCAGCCTCTCTCCCGACACAGCCCAGACTCTCCCATGGCATCGCTCAGCCTCTCCCCCGACCAGTATATCCCCCGACACCGCACAGACTCTCCCTGTGACACCACCCAGCCACTCCCCCGACACCGCCCAGACTCTCCCCCTACACCGTCCAGACTCTCCCCCGACACCGCCACGCCTTTCCCCCGACACCGCCCAGCCTCGACACGACACCACTCAGCCTCTCCCCCGACAATGCACAGCCTCTCCCCCGACACTGCACAGCCTCTCCCCGGACACCGCCCAGCCTCCCCCCGACACCGCCCAGCCTCTCCCTGTGACACCATACAACCTCTCAACGGACACCGCCCAGCTTCCTGCCCGACACTGCCCAGCCTCTCCCCGGACACCGCCCAGCTTCCTCCCCGACACCGCCCAGCCTCTCCCCCGACACCGCCCAGCCTCTCCCCCGACACCGCCCAGCTTCCTCCCCGACACCGCCCAGCTTCCTCCCCGACACCGCCCAGCCTTTCCCCCGACACCGCCCAGCCTCGACACGACACCACTCAGCCTCTCCCCCGACAATGCACAGCCTCTCCCCCGACACTGCCCAGCCTCTCCCCGGACACCGCCCAGCTTCCTCCCCGACACCGCCCAGCCTCTCCCCCGACATCGCACAGCCTCTCCCCTGATACCGCCCAGCTTCCTCCCCGACACTGCCCAGCCTCTCCCCCGACAACGCCCAGCCTCTCCACGGACACCGCCCAGCTTCCTCCCCGACATCGCCCAGCCTCTCCCCTGTCACCGGCCAGCCTCTCCCCCGACAATGCCCAGCCGCTCCCCGGACACCGCTCAGCTTCCTCCCCGGCACCGCCCAGCTTCTCCCCCGAAACCGCCCAGCTTCCTCCCCGACACTGCCCAGCCTCTCCCCCGACATCGCCCAGCCTCTCCCCGGACACCGCCCAACCTCTCCCTGTGACACCCCACAGCCTCTCCCCCTACACCACCCAGACTCTCCCCTTACACCGCCCAGACTCTCCCCCGACACCGCCCAGCCTCTCCCCCGACACCGCTCAGCCTCTCCCCCGACACCGCCCCGCCTCTCCCCCGACACGGCCCAGCCTCTCCCCCGACACCGCCCAGCCTCCTCCCGACACCGCCCAGCCTCTCCTCCGACACCGCCCAGCCTCTTCCCCGGCACGGTCTAGCCTCTCCCCCGACACCGCCCAGCCGCTCCCTCGACACAGCCCAGCCTCTCGCCCGACACCGCCCAGCCTCTCCCCCGACACCGCCCAGCCTCGACACAGCCCAGATTCCTGCACGACACCGCCCAGCCTCTCCCCGACACTGCCCAGCCTGTCCCCCGAATCCGCCCAGCCTCCCCCCCGACACCACCCAGCCTCTGCCCCGACACCGCCCAGCTTCCTCCCCGGACACCAGCCAGCCTCTCTCCCGACACAGCCCAGCCTCGACACGACACCGCTCAGCCTCTCCCCCGACAATGCACAGCCTCTCCCCCGACACTGCCCAGCCTCTCCCCGGACACCGCCCAGCTTCCTCCCCGACACCGACCAGCCTCTCCCCCGACATCGCCAAGCCCCTCCCCGGACACCGCCCAGCTTCCTCCCCGACACCGCCCAGCTTCTCCCCCGACACCGCCCAGCCTATCCCCCGACACCGCCCAGCTTCTCCCCCGACACGGCCTAGCCTATCCCCCGACACCGCCCAGCTTCTCCCCCGACACCGCCCAGCATCTCCCCCGACACCGCCCAGCTTCCTCCCCGACACTGCCCAGCCTCTCCCCCGACAACGCCCAGCCTCTCCCCGGACACCGCCCAGCTTCCTCCCCGACATCGCCCAGCCTCTCCCCTGACACCGGCCAGCCTCTCCCCCGACACCACCCAATCTATCCCCCGACCCCGCCCAGCCTCTCCCCCGACACCGCCCAGACTCTCCCCCTACACCGCCCAGACTCTCCCCCGACACTGCCCAGCCTCTCCCCCGACACCGCTCAGCCTCTCCCCCGACATCGCCAAGCCTCTCCCCCGACACGGCCCAGCCTCTCTCCCGACACCGCCCAGATTCCTCCCCGACACCGCCCAGCTTCTCCCCCGACACCGCCCAGCTTCCTCCCCGACACTGACCTGCCTCTCCCCGACACCGCCCTGCCTCTCTCCCGACACCGCTCAGCCTCTCCCTGTGACACCACCCAGCCTCTCCCCCGACACCGCCCAGCCTCTGCCCCGACACTGCCCAGCCTCTCCCCGGACACCGCCCAGATTCCTCCCGGACACCGCCCAGCATCTCCCCCGACACCGCCCAGCTTCCTCCCCGACACTGCCCAGCCTCTCCCCCGACACTGCGCAGCCTCTCCCCCGACATCGCCCAGCTTCCTCCCCGACATCGCCCAGCCTCTCCCCGACACCGCCCTGCCTCTCCCCCGACACCGCCCAGCCTCTCCCCCGACACGGCCCAGCTTCTCCCCGGACACCGCTCAGCCTCTCCCCCGACACCGCTCAGCTTCTCCCCGGACACCGCTCAGCCTCTCCCCCGACACCGCCCAGCCTCTCCCCCGACACCGCTCAGCCTCTCCCCCGACACCGCTCAGCCTCTCCCCCGACATCGCCCAGCTTCCTCCCCGACATCGCCCAGCCTCTCCTCCGACACCTCCCATCCTCTCCCCCGACACCGCCCAGCCTCCCCCCGACACCGCCCAGCCTCCCCCCCGACACCGCCCTGCTTCCTCCCCGGACACCAGCCAGCCTCTCTCCCGACACAGCCCAGCCTCGACACGACACCGCTCAGCCTCTCCCCCGACACGGCCCAGCTTCTCCCCGGACACCGCTCAGCCTCTCCCCCGACACCGCTCAGCTTCTCCCCGGACACCGCTCAGCCTCTCCCCCGACACCGCCTAGCCTCTCCCCCGACACCGCTCAGCCTCTCCCCCGACACCGCTCAGCCTCTCCCCCGACATCGCCCAGCTTCCTCCCCGACATCGCCCAGCCTCTCCCCGACACCGCCCTGCCTCTCCCCCGACACCGCCCAGCCTCTCCCCCGACATGGCCCAGCTACTCCCCGGACACCGCTCAGCCTCTCCCCCGACACCGCTCAGCTTCTCCCCGGACACCGCTCAGCCTCTCCCCCGACACCGCTCAGCTTCTCCCCGGACACCGCTCAGCCTCTCCCCCGACACCGCCTAGCCTCTCCCCCGACACCGCTCAGCCTCTCCCCCGACACCACTCAGCCTCTCCCCCGACAATGCACAGCCTCTCCCCCGACACTGCCCAGCCTCTCCCCGGACACCGCCCAGCTTCCTCCCCGACACCGCCCAGCCTCTCCCCCGACATCGCCCAGCCTCTCCCCGGACAGCGCACAGCTTCCTCCCCGACATCACCCAGCTTCTCCCCCGACATCGCACAGCCTCTCCCCTGATACCGCCCAGCTTCCTCCCCGACACTGCCCAGCCTCTCCCCCGACAACGCCCAGCCTCTCCACGGACACCGCCCAGCTTCCTCCCCGACATCGCCCAGCCTCTCCCCTGTCACCGGCCAGCCTCTCCCCCGACAATGCCCAGCCGCTCCCCGGACACCGCTCAGCTTCCTCCCCGGCACCGCCCAGCTTCTCCCCCGAAACCGCCCAGCTTCCTCCCCGACACTGCCCAGCCTCTCCCCCGACATCGCCCAGCCTCTCCCCGGACACCGCCCAACCTCTCCCTGTGACACCCCACAGCCTCTCCCCCTACACCACCCAGACTCTCCCCTTACACCGCCCAGACTCTCCCCCGACACCGCCCAGCCTCTCCCCCGACACCGCTCAGCCTCTCCCCCGACACCGCCCCGCCTCTCCCCCGACACGGCCCAGCCTCTCCCCCGACACCGCCCAGCCTCCTCCCGACACCGCCCAGCCTCTCCTCCGACACCGCCCAGCCTCTTCCCCGGCACGGTCTAGCCTCTCCCCCGACACCGCCCAGCCGCTCCCTCGACACAGCCCAGCCTCTCGCCCGACACCGCCCAGCCTCTCCCCCGACACCGCCCAGCCTCGACACAGCCCAGATTCCTGCACGACACCGCCCAGCCTCTCCCCGACACTGCCCAGCCTGTCCCCCGAATCCGCCCAGCCTCCCCCCCGACACCACCCAGCCTCTGCCCCGACACCGCCCAGCTTCCTCCCCGGACACCAGCCAGCCTCTCTCCCGACACAGCCCAGCCTCGACACGACACCGCTCAGCCTCTCCCCCGACAATGCACAGCCTCTCCCCCGACACTGCCCAGCCTCTCCCCGGACACCGCCCAGCTTCCTCCCCGACACCGACCAGCCTCTCCCCCGACATCGCCAAGCCCCTCCCCGGACACCGCCCAGCTTCCTCCCCGACACCGCCCAGCTTCTCCCCCGACACCGCCCAGCCTATCCCCCGACACCGCCCAGCTTCTCCCCCGACACGGCCTAGCCTATCCCCCGACACCGCCCAGCTTCTCCCCCGACACCGCCCAGCATCTCCCCCGACACCGCCCAGCTTCCTCCCCGACACTGCCCAGCCTCTCCCCCGACAACGCCCAGCCTCTCCCCGGACACCGCCCAGCTTCCTCCCCGACATCGCCCAGCCTCTCCCCTGACACCGGCCAGCCTCTCCCCCGACACCACCCAATCTATCCCCCGACCCCGCCCAGCCTCTCCCCCGACACCGCCCAGACTCTCCCCCTACACCGCCCAGACTCTCCCCCGACACTGCCCAGCCTCTCCCCCGACACCGCTCAGCCTCTCCCCCGACATCGCCAAGCCTCTCCCCCGACACGGCCCAGCCTCTCTCCCGACACCGCCCAGATTCCTCCCCGACACCGCCCAGCTTCTCCCCCGACACCGCCCAGCTTCCTCCCCGACACTGACCTGCCTCTCCCCGACACCGCCCTGCCTCTCTCCCGACACCGCTCAGCCTCTCCCTGTGACACCACCCAGCCTCTCCCCCGACACCGCCCAGCCTCTGCCCCGACACTGCCCAGCCTCTCCCCGGACACCGCCCAGATTCCTCCCGGACACCGCCCAGCATCTCCCCCGACACCGCCCAGCTTCCTCCCCGACACTGCCCAGCCTCTCCCCCGACACTGCGCAGCCTCTCCCCCGACATCGCCCAGCTTCCTCCCCGACATCGCCCAGCCTCTCCCCGACACCGCCCTGCCTCTCCCCCGACACCGCCCAGCCTCTCCCCCGACACGGCCCAGCTTCTCCCCGGACACCGCTCAGCCTCTCCCCCGACACCGCTCAGCTTCTCCCCGGACACCGCTCAGCCTCTCCCCCGACACCGCCCAGCCTCTCCCCCGACACCGCTCAGCCTCTCCCCCGACACCGCTGAGCCTCTCCCCCGACATCGCCCAGCTTCCTCCCCGACATCGCCCAGCCTCTCCTCCGACACCTCCCATCCTCTCCCCCGACACCGCCCAGCCTCCCCCCGACACCGCCCAGCCTCCCCCCCGACACCGCCCTGCTTCCTCCCCGGACACCAGCCAGCCTCTCTCCCGACACAGCCCAGCCTCGACACGACACCGCTCAGCCTCTCCCCCGACACGGCCCAGCTTCTCCCCGGACACCGCTCAGCCTCTCCCCCGACACCGCTCAGCTTCTCCCCGGACACCGCTCAGCCTCTCCCCCGACACCGCCTAGCCTCTCCCCCGACACCGCTCAGCCTCTCCCCCGACACCGCTCAGCCTCTCCCCCGACATCGCCCAGCTTCCTCCCCGACATCGCCCAGCCTCTCCCCGACACCGCCCTGCCTCTCCCCCGACACCGCCCAGCCTCTCCCCCGACATGGCCCAGCTACTCCCCGGACACCGCTCAGCCTCTCCCCCGACACCGCTCAGCTTCTCCCCGGACACCGCTCAGCCTCTCCCCCGACACCGCCCTGCCTCTCCCCCGACACCGCTCAGCCTCTCCCCCGACACCGCTCAGCCTCTCCCCCGACATCGCCCAGCTTCCTCCCCGACATCGCCCAGCCTCTCCCCCGACACCGCCCAGCCTCCTCCCGACACCGCCCAGCCTCTCCCCTGACACCGTCCAGCCTCTCCACCGACACCGCCCAGCCTCTCCCCCGACATCGCCCAGCCTCTCCCCCGACACCGCCCAGCCTCTCCTCCGACACCTCCCATCCTCTCCCCCGACACCGCCCAGCCTCCCCCCGACACCGCCCAGCCTCCCCCCCGACACCGCCCTGCCTCTCCCCCGACACAGCCCAGCCTCTCCCCGGACACCGCCCAGCATCTCCCCGGACACCGCCCAGCTTCCTCCCCGACACGGCCCAGCCTCTCTCCCGACACCGCCCAGATTCCTCCCCGACACCGCCCAGCTTCTCCCCCGACACCGCACAGCTTCCTCCCCGACACTGACCTGCCTCTCCCCGACACCGCCCTGCCTCTCTCCCGACACCGCTCAGCCTCTCCCTGTGACACCACCCAGCCTCTCCCCCGACACCGCCCAGCCTCTGCCCCGACACCGCCCAGCCTCTCCCCGGACACCGCCCAGCTTCCTCCACGACATCGCCCAGCCTCTCCCCGACACCGCCCTGCCTCTCCCCCGACACCGCCCAGCCTCTCCCCCGACATGGCCCAGCTACTCCCCGGACACCGCCCAGACTCTCCCCCGACACCGCCCAGCCTCTCCCCCGACACCGCTCAGCCTCTCCCCCGACACCGCCCCGCCTCTCCCCCGACACGGCCCAGCCTCTCCCCCGACACCGCCCAGCCTCCTCCCGACACCGCCCAGCCTCTCCTCCGACACCGCCCAGCCTCTTCCCCGGCACGGTCTAGCCTCTCCCCCGACACCGCCCAGCCGCTCCCTCGACACAGCCCAGCCTCTCGCCCGACACCGCCCAGCCTCTCCCCCGACACCGCCCAGCCTCGACACAGCCCAGATTCCTGCACGACACCGCCCAGCCTCTCCCCGACACTGCCCAGCCTGTCCCCCGAATCCGCCCAGCCTCCCCCCCGACACCACCCAGCCTCTGCCCCGACACCGCCCAGCTTCCTCCCCGGACACCAGCCAGCCTCTCTCCCGACACAGCCCAGCCTCGACACGACACCGCTCAGCCTCTCCCCCGACAATGCACAGCCTCTCCCCCGACACTGCCCAGCCTCTCCCCGGACACCGCCCAGCTTCCTCCCCGACACCGACCAGCCTCTCCCCCGACATCGCCAAGCCCCTCCCCGGACACCGCCCAGCTTCCTCCCCGACACCGCCCAGCTTCTCCCCCGACACCGCCCAGCCTATCCCCCGACACCGCCCAGCTTCTCCCCCGACACGGCCTAGCCTATCCCCCGACACCGCCCAGCTTCTCCCCCGACACCGCCCAGCATCTCCCCCGACACCGCCCAGCTTCCTCCCCGACACTGCCCAGCCTCTCCCCCGACAACGCCCAGCCTCTCCCCGGACACCGCCCAGCTTCCTCCCCGACATCGCCCAGCCTCTCCCCTGACACCGGCCAGCCTCTCCCCCGACACCACCCAATCTATCCCCCGACCCCGCCCAGCCTCTCCCCCGACACCGCCCAGACTCTCCCCCTACACCGCCCAGACTCTCCCCCGACACTGCCCAGCCTCTCCCCCGACACCGCTCAGCCTCTCCCCCGACATCGCCAAGCCTCTCCCCCGACACGGCCCAGCCTCTCTCCCGACACCGCCCAGATTCCTCCCCGACACCGCCCAGCTTCTCCCCCGACACCGCCCAGCTTCCTCCCCGACACTGACCTGCCTCTCCCCGACACCGCCCTGCCTCTCTCCCGACACCGCTCAGCCTCTCCCTGTGACACCACCCAGCCTCTCCCCCGACACCGCCCAGCCTCTGCCCCGACACTGCCCAGCCTCTCCCCGGACACCGCCCAGATTCCTCCCGGACACCGCCCAGCATCTCCCCCGACACCGCCCAGCTTCCTCCCCGACACTGCCCAGCCTCTCCCCCGACACTGCGCAGCCTCTCCCCCGACATCGCCCAGCTTCCTCCCCGACATCGCCCAGCCTCTCCCCGACACCGCCCTGCCTCTCCCCCGACACCGCCCAGCCTCTCCCCCGACACGGCCCAGCTTCTCCCCGGACACCGCTCAGCCTCTCCCCCGACACCGCTCAGCTTCTCCCCGGACACCGCTCAGCCTCTCCCCCGACACCGCCCAGCCTCTCCCCCGACACCGCTCAGCCTCTCCCCCGACACCGCTCAGCCTCTCCCCCGACATCGCCCAGCTTCCTCCCCGACATCGCCCAGCCTCTCCTCCGACACCTCCCATCCTCTCCCCCGACACCGCCCAGCCTCCCCCCGACACCGCCCAGCCTCCCCCCCGACACCGCCCTGCTTCCTCCCCGGACACCAGCCAGCCTCTCTCCCGACACAGCCCAGCCTCGACACGACACCGCTCAGCCTCTCCCCCGACACGGCCCAGCTTCTCCCCGGACACCGCTCAGCCTCTCCCCCGACACCGCTCAGCTTCTCCCCGGACACCGCTCAGCCTCTCCCCCGACACCGCCTAGCCTCTCCCCCGACACCGCTCAGCCTCTCCCCCGACACCGCTCAGCCTCTCCCCCGACATCGCCCAGCTTCCTCCCCGACATCGCCCAGCCTCTCCCCGACACCGCCCTGCCTCTCCCCCGACACCGCCCAGCCTCTCCCCCGACATGGCCCAGCTACTCCCCGGACACCGCTCAGCCTCTCCCCCGACACCGCTCAGCTTCTCCCCGGACACCGCTCAGCCTCTCCCCCGACACCGCCCTGCCTCTCCCCCGACACCGCTCAGCCTCTCCCCCGACACCGCTCAGCCTCTCCCCCGACATCGCCCAGCTTCCTCCCCGACATCGCCCAGCCTCTCCCCCGACACCGCCCAGCCTCCTCCCGACACCGCCCAGCCTCTCCCCTGACACCGTCCAGCCTCTCCCCCGACACCGCCCAGCCTCTCCCCCGACATCGCCCAGCCTCTCCCCCGACACCGCCCAGCCTCTCCTCCGACACCTCCCATCCTCTCCCCCGACACCGCCCAGCCTCCCCCCGACACCGCCCAGCCTCCCCCCCGACACCGCCCTGCCTCTCCCCCGACACAGCCCAGCCTCTCCCCGGACACCGCCCAGCCTCTCCCCGGACACCGCCCAGCTTCCTCCCCGACACGGCCCAGCCTCTCTCCCGACACCGCCCAGATTCCTCCCCGACACCGCCCAGCTTCTCCCCCGACACCGCACAGCTTCCTCCCCGACACTGACCTGCCTCTCCCCGACACCGCCCTGCCTCTCTCCCGACACCGCTCAGCCTCTCCCTGTGACACCACCCAGCCTCTCCCCCGACACCGCCCAGCCTCTGCCCCGACACCGCCCAGCCTCTCCCCGGACACCGCCCAGCTTCCTCCACGACATCGCCCAGCCTCTCCCCGACACCGCCCTGCCTCTCCCCCGACACCGCCCAGCCTCTCCCCCGACATGGCCCAGCTACTCCCCGGACACCGCTCAGCCTCTCCCCCGACACCGCTCAGCTTCTCCCCGGACACCGCTCAGCCTCTCCCCCGACACCGCCCTGCCTCTCCCCCGACACCGCTCAGCCTCTCCCCCGACACCGCTCAGCCTCTCCCCCGACATCGCCCAGCTTCCTCCCCGACATCGCCCAGCCTCTCCCCCGACACCGCCCAGCCTCCTCCCGACACCGCCCAGCCTCTCCCCTGACACCGTCCAGCCTCTCCCCCGACACCGCCCAGCCTCTCCCCCGACATCGCCCAGCCTCTCCCCCGACACCGCCCAGCCTCTCCTCCGACACCTCCCATCCTCTCCCCCGACACCGCCCAGCCTCCCCCCGACACCGCCCAGCCTCCCCCCCGACACCGCCCTGCCTCTCCCCCGACACAGCCCAGCCTCTCCCCGGACACCGCCCAGCCTCTCCCCGGACACCGCCCAGCTTCCTCCCCGACACGGCCCAGCCTCTCTCCCGACACCGCCCAGATTCCTCCCCGACACCGCCCAGCTTCTCCCCCGACACCGCACAGCTTCCTCCCCGACACTGACCTGCCTCTCCCCGACACCGCCCTGCCTCTCTCCCGACACCGCTCAGCCTCTCCCTGTGACACCACCCAGCCTCTCCCCCGACACCGCCCAGCCTCTGCCCCGACACCGCCCAGCCTCTCCCCGGACACCGCCCAGCTTCCTCCACGACATCGCCCAGCCTCTCCCCGACACCGCCCTGCCTCTCCCCCGACACCGCCCAGCCTCTCCCCCGACATGGCCCAGCTACTCCCCGGACACCGCTCAGCCTCTCCCCCGACACCGCTCAGCTTCTCCCCGGACACCGCTCAGCCTCTCCCCCGACACCGCCCTGCCTCTCCCCCGACACCGCTCAGCCTCTCCCCCGACACCGCTCAGCCTCTCCCCCGACATCGCCCAGCTTCCTCCCCGACATCGCCCAGCCTCTCCCCCGACACCGCCCAGCCTCCTCCCGACACCGCCCAGCCTCTCCCCTGACACCGTCCAGCCTCTCCCCCGACACCGCCCAGCCTCTCCCCCGACATCGCCCAGCCTCTCCCCCGACACCGCCCAGCCTCTCCTCCGACACCTCCCATCCTCTCCCCCGACACCGCCCAGCCTCCCCCCGACACCGCCCAGCCTCCCCCCCGACACCGCCCTGCCTCTCCCCCGACACAGCCCAGCCTCTCCCCGGACACCGCCCAGCCTCTCCCCGGACACCGCCCAGCTTCCTCCCCGACACGGCCCAGCCTCTCTCCCGACACCGCCCAGATTCCTCCCCGACACCGCCCAGCTTCTCCCCCGACACCGCACAGCTTCCTCCCCGACACTGACCTGCCTCTCCCCGACACCGCCCTGCCTCTCTCCCGACACCGCTCAGCCTCTCCCTGTGACACCACCCAGCCTCTCCCCCGACACCGCCCAGCCTCTGCCCCGACACCGCCCAGCCTCTCCCCGGACACCGCCCAGCTTCCTCCACGACACTGCCCTGCCTCTCCCCGACAGCACCCTGCCTCTCTCCCGACACCGCTCAGCTTCCCCCCCGACACCGCCCAGCCTCTCCCCCGACACAGCCCAGCCTCTCTCCCGACACAGCCCAGCCTCTCTCCCGACACCGCCCAGATTCCTCCCCGACACCGCCCAGCTTCTCCCCCGACACCGCCCAGCTTCCTCCCCGACACGGCCCAGCCTCTCTCCCGACACCGCCCAGATTCCTCCCCGACACCGCCCAGCTTCTCCCCCGACACCGCACAGCTTCCTCCCCGACACTGACCTGCCTCTCCCCGACACCGCCCTGCCTCTCTCCCGACACCGCTCAGCCTCTCCCTGTGACACCACCCAGCCTCTCCCCCGACACCGCCCAGCCTCTGCCCCGACACCGCCCAGCCTCTCCCCGGACACCGCCCAGCTTCCTCCACGACATCGCCCAGCCTCTCCCCGACAACGCCCTGCCTCTCCCCCGACACCGCCCAGCCTCTCCCCCGACATGGCCCAGCTACTCCCCGGACACCGCTCAGCCTCTCCCCCGACACCGCTCAGCTTCTCCCCGGACACCGCTCAGCCTCCCCCCCGACACCGCCCTGCCTCTCCCCCGACACCGCTCAGCCTCTCCCCCGACACCGCTCAGCCTCTCCCCCGACATCGCCCAGCTTCCTCCCCGACATCGCCCAGCCTCTCCCCCGACACCGCCCAGCCTCCTCCCGACACCGCCCAGCCTCTCCCCTGACACCGTCCAGCCTCTCCCCCGACACCGCCCAGCCTCTCCCCCGACATCGCCCAGCCTCTCCCCCGACACCGCCCAGCCTCTCCTCCGACACCTCCCATCCTCTCCCCCGACACCGCCCAGCCTCCCCCCGACACCGCCCAGCCTCCCCCCCGACACCGCCCTGCCTCTCCCCCGACACAGCCCAGCCTCTCCCCGGACACCGCCCAGCCTCTCCGCGGACACCGCCCAGCTTCCTCCCCGACACGGCCCAGCCTCTCTCCCGACACCGCCCAGATTCCTCCCCGACACCGCCCAGCTTCTCCCCCGACACCGCACAGCTTCCTCCCCGACACTGACCTGCCTCTCCCCGACACCGCCCTGCCTCTCTCCCGACACCGCTCAGCCTCTCCCTGTGACACCACCCAGCCTCTCCCCCGACACCGCCCAGCCTCTGCCCCGACACCGCCCAGCCTCTCCCCGGACACCGCCCAGCTTCCTCCACGACACTGCCCTGCCTCTCCCCGACAGCACCCTGCCTCTCTCCCGACACCGCTCAGCTTCCCCCCCGACACCGCCCAGCCTCTCCCCCGACACAGCCCAGCCTCTCTCCCGACACCGCCCAGATTCCTCCCCGACACCGCCCAGCTTCTCCCCCGACACCGCCCAGCTTCCTCCCCGACACTGACCTGCCTCTCTCCCGACACCGCTCAGCCTCTGCCTGTGACACCACCCAGCCTCTCCCCCGACACCACCCAGCCTCTCCCCCGACACCACCCAGCCTCTCCCCCGACACCGCCCAGCCTCTCCCCCGACACTGCCCAGCCTCTCCCCGGACACCGCCCAGCCTCTCCCCCGACACCGCCCAGCCTCTCCCCCGACACCGCCCAGCCTCTGCCCCGACACTGCCCAGCCTCTCCCCGGACACCGCCCAGATTCCTCCCGGACACCGCCCAGCATCTCCCCCGACACCGCCCAGCTTCCTCCCCGACACTGCCCAGCCTCTCCCCCGACACTGCCCATCCTCTCCCCCGACATCGCCCAGCTTCCTCCCCGACATCGCCCAGCCTCTCCCCGACACCGCCCTGCCTCTCCCCCGACACCGCCCAGCCTCTCCCCCGACACGGCCCAGCTTCTCCCCGGACACCGCTCAGCCTCTCCCCCGACACCGCTCAGCTTCTCCCCGGACACCGCTCAGCCTCTCCCCCGACACCGCCCTGCCTCTCCCCCGACACCGCTCAGCCTCTCCCCCGACACCGCTCAGCCTCTCCCCCGACATCGCCCAGCTTCCTCCCCGACATCGCCCAGCCTCTCCCCCGACACCGCCCAGCCTCCTCCCGACACCGCCCAGCCTCTCCCCTGACGCCGTCCAGCCTCTCCCCCGACACCGCCCAGCCTCTCCCCCGACATCGCCCAGCCTCTCCCCCGACACCGCCTAGCCTCTCCTCCGACACCTCCCATCCTCTCCCCCGACACCGCCCAGCCTCCCCCCGACACCGCCCAGCCTCCCCCCCGACACCGCCCTGCCTCTCCCCCGACACAGCCCAGCCTCTCCCCGGACACCGCCCAGCCTCTCCCCGGACACCGCCCAGCTTCCTCCCCGACACGGCCCAGCCTCTCTCCCGACACCGCCCAGATTCCTCCCCGACACCGCCCAGCTTCTCCCCCGACACCGCCCAGCCTCTCCCCCGACATGGCCCAGCTACTCCCCGGACACCGCTCAGCCTCTCCCCCGACACCGCTCAGCTTCTCCCCGGACACCGCTCAGCCTCCCCCCCGACACCGCCCTGCCTCTCCCCCGACACCGCTCAGCCTCTCCCCCGACACCGCTCAGCCTCTCCCCCGACATCGCCCAGCTTCCTCCCCGACATCGCCCAGCCTCTCCCCCGACACCGCCCAGCCTCCTCCCGACATCGCCCAGCCTCTCCCCCGACACCGCCTAGCCTCTCCTCCGACACCTCCCATCCTCTCCCCCGACACCGCCCAGCCTCCCCCCGACACCGCCCAGCCTCCCCCCCGACACCGCCCTGCCTCTCCCCCGACACAGCCCAGCCTCTCCCCGGACACCGCCCAGCCTCTCCCCGGACACCGCCCAGCTTCCTCCCCGACACGGCCCAGCCTCTCTCCCGACACCGCCCAGATTCCTCCCCGACACCGCCCAGCTTCTCCCCCGACACCGCCCAGCCTCTCCCCCGACATGGCCCAGCTACTCCCCGGACACCGCTCAGCCTCTCCCCCGACACCGCTCAGCTTCTCCCCGGACACCGCTCAGCCTCCCCCCCGACACCGCCCTGCCTCTCCCCCGACACCGCTCAGCCTCTCCCCCGACACCGCTCAGCCTCTCCCCCGACATCGCCCAGCTTCCTCCCCGACATCGCCCAGCCTCTCCCCCGACACCGCCCAGCCTCCTCCCGACACCGCCCAGCCTCTCCCCTGACACCGTCCAGCCTCTCCCCCGACACCGCCCAGCCTCTCCCCCGACATCGCCCAGCCTCTCCCCCGACACCGCCCAGCCTCTCCTCCGACACCTCCCATCCTCTCCCCCGACACCGCCCAGCCTCCCCCCGACACCGCCCAGCCTCCCCCCCGACACCGCCCTGCCTCTCCCCCGACACAGCCCAGCCTCTCCCCGGACACCGCCCAGCCTCTCCGCGGACACCGCCCAGCTTCCTCCCCGACACGGCCCAGCCTCTCTCCCGACACCGCCCAGATTCCTCCCCGACACCGCCCAGCTTCTCCCCCGACACCGCACAGCTTCCTCCCCGACACTGACCTGCCTCTCCCCGACACCGCCCTGCCTCTCTCCCGACACCGCTCAGCCTCTCCCTGTGACACCACCCAGCCTCTCCCCCGACACCGCCCAGCCTCTGCCCCGACACCGCCCAGCCTCTCCCCGGACACCGCCCAGCTTCCTCCACGACACTGCCCTGCCTCTCCCCGACAGCACCCTGCCTCTCTCCCGACACCGCTCAGCTTCCCCCCCGACACCGCCCAGCCTCTCCCCCGACACAGCCCAGCCTCTCTCCCGACACCGCCCAGATTCCTCCCCGACACCGCCCAGCTTCTCCCCCGACACCGCCCAGCTTCCTCCCCGACACTGACCTGCCTCTCTCCCGACACCGCTCAGCCTCTGCCTGTGACACCACCCAGCCTCTCCCCCGACACCACCCAGCCTCTCCCCCGACACCACCCAGCCTCTCCCCCGACACCGCCCAGCCTCTCCCCCGACACTGCCCAGCCTCTCCCCGGACACCGCCCAGCCTCTCCCCCGACACCGCCCAGCCTCTCCCCCGACACCGCCCAGCCTCTGCCCCGACACTGCCCAGCCTCTCCCCGGACACCGCCCAGATTCCTCCCGGACACCGCCCAGCATCTCCCCCGACACCGCCCAGCTTCCTCCCCGACACTGCCCAGCCTCTCCCCCGACACTGCCCATCCTCTCCCCCGACATCGCCCAGCTTCCTCCCCGACATCGCCCAGCCTCTCCCCGACACCGCCCTGCCTCTCCCCCGACACCGCCCAGCCTCTCCCCCGACACGGCCCAGCTTCTCCCCGGACACCGCTCAGCCTCTCCCCCGACACCGCTCAGCTTCTCCCCGGACACCGCTCAGCCTCTCCCCCGACACCGCCCTGCCTCTCCCCCGACACCGCTCAGCCTCTCCCCCGACACCGCTCAGCCTCTCCCCCGACATCGCCCAGCTTCCTCCCCGACATCGCCCAGCCTCTCCCCCGACACCGCCCAGCCTCCTCCCGACACCGCCCAGCCTCTCCCCTGACGCCGTCCAGCCTCTCCCCCGACACCGCCCAGCCTCTCCCCCGACATCGCCCAGCCTCTCCCCCGACACCGCCTAGCCTCTCCTCCGACACCTCCCATCCTCTCCCCCGACACCGCCCAGCCTCCCCCCGACACCGCCCAGCCTCCCCCCCGACACCGCCCTGCCTCTCCCCCGACACAGCCCAGCCTCTCCCCGGACACCGCCCAGCCTCTCCCCGGACACCGCCCAGCTTCCTCCCCGACACGGCCCAGCCTCTCTCCCGACACCGCCCAGATTCCTCCCCGACACCGCCCAGCTTCTCCCCCGACACCGCCCAGCTTCCTCCCCGACACTGACCTGCCTCTCCCCGACACCGCCCTGCCTCTCTCCCGACACCGCTCAGCCTCTCCCTCTGACACCACCCAGCCTCTCCCCCGACACAGCTCAGCCTCTCTCCCGACACCGCCCAGCTTCCTCCACGACACTGCCCTGCCTCTCCCCGACAGCACCCTGCCTCTCTCCCGACACCGCTCAGCTTCCCCCCCGACACCGCCCAGCCTCTCCCCCGACACAGCCCAGCCTCTCTCCCGACACCGCCCAGATTCCTCCCCGACACCGCCCAGCTTCTCTCCCGACACCGCCCAGCTTCCTCCCCGACACTGACCTGCCGCTCCCCGACACCGCCCAGCTTCCTCCCCGACACCGCCCAGCCTCTCCCCGACACGGCCCAGCTTCTCCCCGGACACCGCTCAGCCTCTCCCCGACACCGCCCTGCCTCTCCCCCGACACCGCTCAGCCTCTCCCCCGACACCGCTCAGCCTCTCCCCCGACATCGCCCAGCTTCCTCCCCGACACCGCCCTGCCTCTCCCCCGACACAGCCCAGCCTCTCACCGGACACCGCCCAGATTCCTCCCCGACACGGCCCAGCCTCTCTCCCGACACCGCCCAGATTCCTCCCCGACACCGCCCAGCTTCTCCCCCGACACCGCCCAGCTTCCTCCCCGACACTGACCTGCCTCTCCCCGACACCGCCCTGCCTCTCTCCCGACACCGCTCAGCCTCTCCCTGTGACACCACCCAGCCTCTCCCCCGACACCGCCCAGCCTCTGCCCCGACACCGCCCAGCCTCTCCCCGGACACCGCCCAGCTTCCTCCACGACACTGCCCTGCCTCTCCCCGACAGCACCCTGCCTCTCTCCCGACACCGCTCAGCTTCCCCCCCGACACCGCCCAGCCTCTCCCCCCGACACAGCCCAGCCTCTCTCCCGACACCGCCCAGATTCCTCCCCGACACCGCCCAGCTTCTCCCCCGACACCGCCCAGCTTCCTCCCCGACACTGACCTGCCTCTCTCCCGACACCGCTCAGCCTCTGCCTGTGACACCACCCAGCCTCTCCCCCGACACCACCCAGCCTCTCCCCCGACACCACCCAGCCTCTCCCCCGACACCGCCCAGCCTCTCCCCCGACACTGCCCAGCCTCTCCCCGGACACCGCCCAGCCTCTCCCCCGACACCGCCCAGCCTCTCCCCCGACACCGCCCAGCCTCTGCCCCGACACTGCCCAGCCACTCCCCGGACACCGCCCAGATTCCTCCCGGACACCGCCCAGCATCTCCCCCGACACCGCCCAGCTTCCTCCCCGACACTGCCCAGCCTCTCCCCCGACACTGCCCAGCCTCTCCCCCGACATCGCCCAGCTTCCTCCCCGACATCGCCCAGCCTCTCCCCGACACCGCCCTGCCTCTCCCCCGACACCGCCCAGCCTCTCCCCCGACACGGCCCAGCTTCTCCCCGGACACCGCTCAGCCTCTCCCCCGACACCGCTCAGCTTCTCCCCGGACACCGCTCAGCCTCTCCCCCGACACCGCTCAGCCTCTCCCCCGACACCGCTCAGCCTCTCCCCCGACACCGCTCAGCCTCTCCCCCGACATCGCCCAGCTTCCTCCCCGACATCGCCCAGCCTCTCCCCCGACACCGCCCAGCCTCCTCCCGACACCGCCCAGCCTCTCCCCTGACACCGTCCAGCCTCTCCCCCGACACCGCCCAGCCTCTCCCCCGACATCGCCCAGCCTCTCCCCCGACACCGCCTAGCCTCTCCTCCGACACCTCCCATCCTCTCCCCCGACACCGCCCAGCCTCCCCCCGACACCGCCCAGCCTCCCCCCCGACACCGCCCTGCCTCTCCCCCGACACAGCCCAGCCTCTCCCCGGACACCGCCCAGCCTCTCCCCGGACACCGCCCAGCTTCCTCCCCGACACGGCCCAGCCTCTCTCCCGACACCGCCCAGATTCCTCCCCGACACCGCCCAGCTTCTCCCCCGACACCGCCCAGCTTCCTCCCCGACACTGACCTGCCTCTCCCCCGACACCGCTCAGCCTCTCCCTGTGACACCACCCAGCCTCTCCCCCGACACAGCTCAGCCTCTCTCCCGACACCGCCCAGCTTCCTCCACGACACTGCCCTGCCTCTCCCCGACAGCACCCTGCCTCTCTCCCGACACCGCTCAGCTTCCCCCCCGACACCGCCCAGATTCCTCCCCGACACCGCCCAGCTTCCTCCCCGACACTGACCTGCCGCTCCCCGACACCGCCCAGCTTCCTCCCCGACACCGCCCAGCCTCTCCCCGACACGGCCCAGCTTCTCCCCGGACACCGCTCAGCCTCTCCCCCGACACCGCCCTGCCTCTCCCCCGACACCGCTCAGCCTCTCCCCCGACACCGCTCAGCCTCTCCCCCGACATCGCCCAGCTTCCTCCCCGACATCGCCCAGCCTCTCCCCCGACACCGCCCAGCCTCCTCCCGACACCGCCCAGCCTCTCCCCTGACACCGTCCAGCTTCCTCCCCGACACTGACCTGCCTCTCTCCCGACACCGCTCAGCCTCTGCCTGTGACACCACCCAGCCTCTCCCCCGACACCACCCAGCCTCTCCCCCGACACCACCCAGCCTCTCCCCCGACACCGCCCAGCCTCTCCCCCGACACTGCCCAGCCTCTCCCCGGACACCGCCCAGCCTCTCCCCCGACACCGCCCAGCCTCTCCCCCGACACCGCCCAGCCTCTGCCCCGACACTGCCCAGCCACTCCCCGGACACCGCCCAGATTCCTCCCGGACACCGCCCAGCATCTCCCCCGACACCGCCCAGCTTCCTCCCCGACACTGCCCAGCCTCTCCCCCGACACTGCCCAGCCTCTCCCCCGACATCGCCCAGCTTCCTCCCCGACATCGCCCAGCCTCTCCCCGACACCGCCCTGCCTCTCCCCCGACACCGCCCAGCCTCTCCCCCGACACGGCCCAGCTTCTCCCCGGACACCGCTCAGCCTCTCCCCCGACACCGCTCAGCTTCTCCCCGGACACCGCTCAGCCTCTCCCCCGACACCGCTCAGCCTCTCCCCCGACACCGCTCAGCCTCTCCCCCGACACCGCTCAGCCTCTCCCCCGACATCGCCCAGCTTCCTCCCCGACATCGCCCAGCCTCTCCCCCGACACCGCCCAGCCTCCTCCCGACACCGCCCAGCCTCTCCCCTGACACCGTCCAGCCTCTCCCCCGACACCGCCCAGCCTCTCCCCCGACATCGCCCAGCCTCTCCCCCGACACCGCCTAGCCTCTCCTCCGACACCTCCCATCCTCTCCCCCGACACCGCCCAGCCTCCCCCCGACACCGCCCAGCCTCCCCCCCGACACCGCCCTGCCTCTCCCCCGACACAGCCCAGCCTCTCCCCGGACACCGCCCAGCCTCTCCCCGGACACCGCCCAGCTTCCTCCCCGACACGGCCCAGCCTCTCTCCCGACACCGCCCAGATTCCTCCCCGACACCGCCCAGCTTCTCCCCCGACACCGCCCAGCTTCCTCCCCGACACTGACCTGCCTCTCCCCCGACACCGCTCAGCCTCTCCCTGTGACACCACCCAGCCTCTCCCCCGACACAGCTCAGCCTCTCTCCCGACACCGCCCAGCTTCCTCCACGACACTGCCCTGCCTCTCCCCGACAGCACCCTGCCTCTCTCCCGACACCGCTCAGCTTCCCCCCCGACACCGCCCAGATTCCTCCCCGACACCGCCCAGCTTCCTCCCCGACACTGACCTGCCGCTCCCCGACACCGCCCAGCTTCCTCCCCGACACCGCCCAGCCTCTCCCCGACACGGCCCAGCTTCTCCCCGGACACCGCTCAGCCTCTCCCCCGACACCGCCCTGCCTCTCCCCCGACACCGCTCAGCCTCTCCCCCGACACCGCTCAGCCTCTCCCCCGACATCGCCCAGCTTCCTCCCCGACATCGCCCAGCCTCTCCCCCGACACCGCCCAGCCTCCTCCCGACACCGCCCAGCCTCTCCCCTGACACCGTCCAGCCTCTCCCCCGACACCGCCCAGCCTCTCCCCCGACATCGCCCAGCCTCTCCCCCGACACCGCCCAGCCTCTCCTCCGACACCTCCCATCCTCTCCCCCGACACCGCCCAGCCTCCCCCCGACACCGCCCAGCCTCCCCCCCGACACCGCCCTGCCTCTCCCCCGACACAGCCCAGCCTCTCCCCGGACACCGCCCAGCCTCTCCCCGGACACCGCCCAGCTTCCTCCCCGACACCGCCCAGCCTCTCCCCCGACACCGCCCTGCCTCTCTCCCGACACCGCTCAGCCTCTCCCTGTGACACCACCCAGCCTCTCCCCCGACACCACCCAGCCTCTGCCCCGACACTGCCCAGCCTCTCCCCGGACACCGCCCAGATTCCTCCCGGACACCGCCCAGCATCTCCCCCGACACCGCCCAGCTTCCTCCCCGACACTGCCCAGCCTCTCCCCCGACACTGCCCAGCCTCTCCCCCGACATCGCCCAGCTTCCTCCCCGACATCGCCCAGCCTCTCCCCGACACCGCCCTGCCTCTCCCCCGACACCGCCCAGCCTCTCCCCCGACACGGCCCAGCTTCTCCCCGGACACCGCTCAGCCTCTCCCCCGACACCGCTCAGCTTCTCCCCGGACACCGCTCAGCCTCTCCCCCGACACCGCCCTGCCTCTCCCCCGACACCGCTCAGCCTCTCCCCCGACATCGCCCAGCTTCCTCCCCGACATCGCCCAGCCTCTCCCCCGACACCGCCCAGCCTCCTCCCGACACCGCCCAGCCTCCCCCCGACACCGCCCAGCCTCTCCCCCGACACAGCCCAGCCTCTCCCCGGACACCGCCCAGCCTCTCCCCCGACACCGCCCAGCCTCTCCCCGGACACCGCCCAGCCTCTCCCCCGACACCGCCCAGCCTCTCCCCCGACACCGCCCAGCCTCTCCCCGGACACAGCCCAGCTTCCTCCACGACACTGCCCTGCCTCTCCCCGACAGCACCCTGCCTCTCTCCCGACACCGCTAAACTTCCCCCCCGACACCGCCCAGCCTCTCCCCCCGACACAGCCCAGCCTCTCTCCCGACACCGCCCAGATTCCTCCCCGACACCGCCCAGCTTCTCCCCCGACACCGCCCAGCTTCCTCCCCGACACTGACCTGCCTCTCTCCCGACACCGCTCAGCCTCTGCCTGTGACACCACCCAGCCTCTCCCCCGACACCACCCAGCCTCTCCCCCGACACCACCCAGCCTCTCCCCCGACACCGCCCAGCCTCTCCCCCGACACTGCCCAGCCTCTCCCCGGACACCGCCCAGCCTCTCCCCCGACACCGCCCAGCCTCTCCCCCGACACCGCCCAGCCTCTGCCCCGACACTGCCCAGCCTCTCCCCGGACACCGCCCAGATTCCTCCCGGACACCGCCCAGCATCTCCCCCGACACCGCCCAGCTTCCTCCCCGACACTGCCCAGCCTCTCCCCCGACACTGCCCAGCCTCTCCCCCGACATCGCCCAGCTTCCTCCCCGACATCGCCCAGCCTCTCCCCGACACCGCCCTGCCTCTCCCCCGACACCGCCCAGCCTCTCCCCCGACACGGCCCAGCTTCTCCCCGGACACCGCTCAGCCTCTCCCCCGACACCGCTCAGCTTCTCCCCGGACACCGCTCAGCCTCTCCCCCGACACCGCCCTGCCTCTCCCCAGACACCGCTCAGCCTCTCCCCCGACACCGCTCAGCCTCTCCCCCGACATCGCCCAGCTTCCTCCCCGACATCGCCCAGCCTCTCCCCCGACACCGCCCAGCCTCCTCCCGACACCGCCCAGCCTCTCCCCTGACACCGTCCAGCCTCTCCCCCGACACCGCCCAGCCTCTCCCCCGACATCGCCCAGCCTCTCCCCCGACACGGCCCAGCTTCTCCCCGGACACCGCTCAGCCTCTCCCCCGACACCGCTCAGCTTCCTCCCCGACATCGCCCAGCCTCTCCCCGACACCGCCCTGCCTCTCCCCCGACACCGCCCAGCCTCTCCCCCGACACGGCCCAGCTTCTCCCCGGACACCGCTCAGCCTCTCCCCCGACACCGCTCAGCTTCTCCCCGGACACCGCTCAGCCTCTCCCCCGACACCGCCCTGCCTCTCCCCCGACACCGCTCAGCCTCTCCCCCGACACCGCCCAGCCTCTCCCCCGACACGGCCCAGCTTCTCCCCGGACACCGCTCAGCCTCTCCCCCGACACCGCTCAGCTTCTCCCCGGACACCGCTCAGCCTCTCCCCCGACACCGCCCTGCCTCTCCCCCGACACCGCTCAGCCTCTCCCCCGACATCGCCCAGCTTCCTCCCCGACATCGCCCAGCCTCTCCCCCGACACCGCCCAGCCTCCTCCCGACACCGCCCAGCCTCCCCCCGACACCGCCCAGCCTCTCCCCCGACACAGCCCAGCCTCTCCCCGGACACCGCCCAGCCTCTCCCCCGACACCGCCCAGCCTCTCCCCGGACACCGCCCAGCTTCCTCCCCGACACCGCCCAGCCTCTCCCCCGACATCGCCCAGCCTCTCCCCGGACACCGCCCAGCTTCCTCCCCAACACTTCCCAGCCTCTCCCCCGACAATGCCCAGCCTCTCCACGGACACCGCCCAGCTTCCTCCCCGACATTGCCCAGCCTCTCCCCTGTCACCGGCCAGCCTCTCCCCCGACATCGCCCAGCTTCCTCCCCGACACCGCTCAGCTTCTCCCCGGAAACCGCTCAGCCTCTCCCCCGACACCGCCCTGCCTCTCCCCCGACACCGCTCAGCCTCTCCCCCGACATCGCCCAGCTTCCTCCCCGACATCGCCCAGCCTCTCCCCCGACACCGCCCAGCCTCCTCCCGACACCGCCCAGCCTCCCCCCGACACCGCCCAGCCTCTCCCCCGACACAGCCCAGCCTCTCCCCGGACACCGCACAGCCTCTCCCCCGACACCGCCCAGCCTCTCCCCGGACACCGCCCAGCTTCCTCCCCGACACCGCCCAGCCTCTCCCCCGACACCGCCCAGCCTCTCCCCGGACACCGCCCAGCTTCCTCCACGACACTGCCCTGCCTCTCCCCGACAGCACCCTGCCTCTCTCCCGACACCGCTCAGCTTCCCCCCCGACACCGCCCAGCCTCTCCCCCCGACACAGCCCAGCCTCTCTCCCGACACCGCCCAGATTCCTCCCCGACACCGCCCAGCTTCTCCCCCGACACCGCCCAGCTTCCTCCCCGACACTGACCTGCCTCTCTCCCGACACCGCTCAGCCTCTGCCTGTGACACCACCCAGCCTCTCCCCCGACACCACCCAGCCTCTCCCCCGACACCACCCAGCCTCTCCCCCGACACCGCCCAGCCTCTCCCCCGACACTGCCCAGCCTCTCCCCGGACACCGCCCAGCCTCTCCCCCGACACCGCCCAGCCTCTCCCCCGACACCGCCCAGCCTCTGCCCCGACACTGCCCAGCCTCTCCCCGGACACCGCCCAGATTCCTCCCGGACACCGCCCAGCATCTCCCCCGACACCGCCCAGCTTCCTCCCCGACACCGCCCAGCCTCTCCCCCGACACGGCCCAGCTTCTCCCCGGACACCGCTCAGCCTCTCCCCCGACACCGCTCAGCTTCTCCCCGGACACCGCTCAGCCTCTCCCCCGACACCGCCCTGCCTCTCCCCCGACACCGCTCAGCCTCTCCCCCGACATCGCCCAGCTTCCTCCCCGACATCGCCCAGCCTCTCCCCCGACACCGCCCAGCCTCCTCCCGACACCGCCCAGCCTCCCCCCGACACCGCCCAGCCTCTCCCCCGACACAGCCCAGCCTCTCCCCGGACACCGCCCAGCCTCTCCCCCGACACCGCCCAGCCTCTCCCCGGACACCGCCCAGCTTCCTCCCCGACACCGCCCAGCCTCTCCCCCGACATCGCCCAGCCTCTCCCCGGACACCGCCCAGCTTCCTCCCCGACACTTCCCGGCCTCTCCCCCGACAATGCCCAGCCTCTCCACGGACACCGCCCAGCTTCCTCCCCGACATTGCCCAGCCTCTCCCCTGTCACCGGCCAGCCTCTCCCCCGACATCGCCCAGCTTCCTCCCCGACACCGCTCAGCTTCTCCCCGGAAACCGCTCAGCCTCTCCCCCGACACCGCCCTGCCTCTCCCCCGACACCGCTCAGCCTCTCCCCCGACATCGCCCAGCTTCCTCCCCGACATCGCCCAGCCTCTCCCCCGACACCGCCCAGCCTCCTCCCGACACCGCCCAGCCTCCCCCCGACACCGCCCAGCCTCTCCCCCGACACAGCCCAGCCTCTCCCCGGACACCGCCCAGCCTCTCCCCCGACACCGCCCAGCCTCTCCCCGGACACCGCCCAGCTTCCTCCCCGACACCGCCCAGCCTCTCCCCCGACACCGCCCAGCCTCTCCCCGGACACCGCCCAGCTTCCTCCACGACACTGCCCTGCCTCTCCCCGACAGCACCCTGCCTCTCTCCCGACACCGCTCAGCTTCCCCCCCGACACCGCCCAGCCTCTCCCCCCGACACAGCCCAGCCTCTCTCCCGACACCGCCCAGATTCCTCCCCGACACCGCCCAGCTTCTCCCCCGACACCGCCCAGCTTCCTCCCCGACACTGACCTGCCTCTCTCCCGACACCGCTCAGCCTCTGCCTGTGACACCACCCAGCCTCTCCCCCGACACCACCCAGCCTCTCCCCCGACACCACCCAGCCTCTCCCCCGACACCGCCCAGCCTCTCCCCCGACACTGCCCAGCCTCTCCCCGGACACCGCCCAGCCTCTCCCCCGACACCGCCCAGCCTCTCCCCCGACACCGCCCAGCCTCTGCCCCGACACTGCCCAGCCTCTCCCCGGACACCGCCCAGATTCCTCCCGGACACCGCCCAGCATCTCCCCCGACACCGCCCAGCTTCCTCCCCGACACTGCCCAGCCTCTCCCCCGACACTGCCCAGCCTCTCCCCCGACATCGCCCAGCTTCCTCCCCGACATCGCCCAGCCTCTCCCCGACACCGCCCTGCCTCTCCCCCGACACCGCCCAGCCTCTCCCCCGACACGGCCCAGCTTCTCCCCGGACACCGCTCAGCCTCTCCCCCGACACCGCTCAGCTTCTCCCCGGACACCGCTCAGCCTCTCCCCCGACACCGCCCTGCCTCTCCCCCGACACCGCTCAGCCTCTCCCCCGACACCGCTCAGCCTCTCCCCCGACATCGCCCAGCTTCCTCCCCGACATCGCCCAGCCTCTCCCCCGACACCGCCCAGCCTCCTCCCGACACCGCCCAGCCTCTCCCCTGACACCGTCCAGCCTCTCCCCCGACACCGCCCAGCCTCTCCCCCGACATCGCCCAGCCTCTCCCCCGACACGGCCCAGCTTCTCCCCGGACACCGCTCAGCCTCTCCCCCGACACCGCTCAGCTTCCTCCCCGACATCGCCCAGCCTCTCCCCGACACCGCCCTGCCTCTCCCCCGACACCGCCCAGCCTCTCCCCCGACACGGCCCAGCTTCTCCCCGGACACCGCTCAGCCTCTCCCCCGACACCGCTCAGCTTCTCCCCGGACACCGCTCAGCCTCTCCCCCGACACCGCCCTGCCTCTCCCCCGACACCGCTCAGCCTCTCCCCCGACACCGCCCAGCCTCTCCCCCGACACGGCCCAGCTTCTCCCCGGACACCGCTCAGCCTCTCCCCCGACACCGCTCAGCTTCTCCCCGGACACCGCTCAGCCTCTCCCCCGACACCGCCCTGCCTCTCCCCCGACACCGCTCAGCCTCTCCCCCGACATCGCCCAGCTTCCTCCCCGACATCGCCCAGCCTCTCCCCCGACACCGCCCAGCCTCCTCCCGACACCGCCCAGCCTCCCCCCGACACCGCCCAGCCTCTCCCCCGACACAGCCCAGCCTCTCCCCGGACACCGCCCAGCCTCTCCCCCGACACCGCCCAGCCTCTCCCCGGACACCGCCCAGCTTCCTCCCCGACACCGCCCAGCCTCTCCCCCGACATCGCCCAGCCTCTCCCCGGACACCGCCCAGCTTCCTCCCCGACACTTCCCAGCCTCTCCCCCGACAATGCCCAGCCTCTCCACGGACACCGCCCAGCTTCCTCCCCGACATTGCCCAGCCTCTCCCCTGTCACCGGCCAGCCTCTCCCCCGACATCGCCCAGCTTCCTCCCCGACATCGCCCAGCCTCTCCCCCGACACCGCCCAGCCTCCTCCCGACACCGCCCAGCCTCTCCCCTGACACCGTCCAGCCTCTCCCCCGACACCGCCCAGCCTCTCCCCCGACATCGCCCAGCCTCTCCCCCGACACCGCCTAGCCTCTCCTCCGACACCTCCCATCCTCTCCCCCGACACCGCCCAGCCTCCCCCCGACACCGCCCAGCCTCCCCCCGACATCGCCCAGCCTCTCCCCGGACACCGCCCAGCTTCCTCCCCGACACTTCCCAGCCTCTCCCCCGACACCGCCCAGCCTCCCCCCGACACCGCCCAGCCTCCCCCCGACACCGCCCTGCCTCTCCCCCGACACAGCCCAGCCTCTCCCCGGACACCGCCCAGCCTCTCCCCGGACACCGCCCAGCTTCCTCCCCGACACGGCCCAGCCTCTCTCCCGACACCGCCCAGATTCCTCCCCGACACCGCCCAGCTTCTCCCCCGACACCGCCCAGCTTCCTCCCCGACACTGACCTGCCTCTCCCCCGACACCGCTCAGCCTCTCCCTGTGACACCACCCAGCCTCTCCCCCGACACAGCTCAGCCTCTCTCCCGACACCGCCCAGCTTCCTCCACGACACTGCCCTGCCTCTCCCCGACAGCACCCTGCCTCTCTCCCGACACCGCACAGCTTCCCCCCCGACACCGCCCAGCCTCTCCCCCGACACAGCCCAGCCTCTCTCCCGACACCGCCCAGATTCCTCCCCGACACCGCCCAGCTTCTCTCCCGACACCGCCCAGCTTCCTCCCCGACACTGACCTGCCGCTCCCCGACACCGCCCAGCTTCCTCCCCGACACCGCCCAGCCTCTCCCCGACACGGCCCAGCTTCTCCCCGGACACCGCTCAGCCTCTCCCCCGACACCGCCCTGCCTCTCCCCCGACACCGCTCAGCCTCTGCCCCGACATCGCTCAGCCTCTCCCCCGACATCGCCCAGCTTCCTCCCCGACATCGCCCAGCCTCTCCCCCGACACCGCCCAGCCTCCTCCCGACACCGCCCAGCCTCTCCCCTGACACCGTCCAGCCTCTCCCCCGACACCGCCCAGCCTCTCCCCCGACATCGGCCAGCCTCTCCCCTGACACCGTCCAGCCTCTCCCCCGACACCGCCCAGCCTCTCCCCCGACATCGCCCAGCCTCTCCCCCGACACCGCCTAGCCTCTCCTCCGACACCTCCCATCCTCTCCCCCGACACCGCCCAGCCTCCCCCCGACACCGCCCAGCCTCCCCCCCGACACCGCCCTGCCTCTCCCCCGACACAGCCCAGCCTCTCCCCGGACACCGCCCAGCCTCTCCCCGGACACCGCCCAGCTTCCTCCCCGACACGGCCCAGCCTCTCTCCCGACACCGCCCAGATTCCTCCCCGACACCGCCCAGCTTCTCCCCCGACACCGCCCAGCTTCCTCCCCGACACTGACCTGCCTCTCCCCCGACACCGCTCAGCCTCTCCCTGTGACACCACCCAGCCTCTCCCCCGACACAGCTCAGCCTCTCTCCCGACACCGCCCAGCTTCCTCCACGACACTGCCCTGCCTCTCCCCGACAGCACCCTGCCTCTCTCCCGACACCGCTCAGCTTCCCCCCCGACACTGACCTGCCGCTCCCCGACACCGCCCAGCTTCCTCCCCGACACCGCCCAGCCTCTCCCCGACACGGCCCAGCTTCTCCCCGGACACCGCTCAGCCTCTCCCCCGACACCGCTCAGCCTCTCCCCCGACATCGCCCAGCTTCCTCCCCGACATCGCCCAGCCTCTCCCCCGACACCGCCCAGCCTCCTCCCGACACCGCCCAGCCTCTCCCCTGACACCGTCCAGCCTCTCGCCCGACACCGCCCAGCCTCTCCCCCGACACGGCCCAGCTTCTCCCCGGACACCGCTCAGCCTCTCCCCCGACACCGCTCAGCTTCTCCCCGGACACCGCTCAGCCTCTCCCCCGACACCGCCCTGCCTCTCACCCGACACCGCTCAGCCTCTCCCCCGACACCGCTCAGCCTCTCCCCCGACATCGCCCAGCTTCCTCCCCGACATCGCCCAGCCTCTCCCCCGACACCGCCCAGCCTCCTCCCGACACCGCCCAGCCTCTCCCCTGACACCGTCCAGCCTCTCGCCCGACACCGCCCAGCCTCTCCCCCGACACGGCCCAGCTTCTCCCCGGACACCGCTCAGCCTCTCCCCCGACACCGCTCAGCTTCTCCCCGGACACCGCTCAGCCTCTCCCCCGACACCGCCCTGCCTCTCCCCCGACACCGCTCAGCCTCTCCCCCGACACCGCTCAGCCTCTCCCCCGACATCGCCCAGCTTCCTCCCCGACATCGCCCAGCCTCTCCCCCGACACCGCCCAGCCTCCTCCCGACACCGCCCAGCCTCTCCCCTGACACCGTCCAGCCTCTCCCCCGACACCGCCCAGCCTCTCCCCGGACACCGCCCAGCTTCCTCCCCGACACCGCCCAGCCTCTCCCCCGACATCGCCCAGCCTCTCCCCGGACACCGCCCAGCTTCCTCCCCGACACTTCCCAGCCTCTCCCCCGACAACGCCCAGCCTCTCCACGGACACCGCCCAGCTTCCTCCCCGACATTGCCCAGCCTCTCCCCTGTCACCGGCCAGCCTCTCCCCCGACACCGCCCAGTCTATCCCCCGACACCGTCCAGCCTCTCCCCGGACACCGCTCAGCTTCCTCCCCGGCACCGCCCAGCTTCTCCCCCGACACCGCCCAGCTTCCTCCCCGACACCGCCCAACCTCTCCCTGTGACACCACCCAGCCTCTCCCCCTACACCACCCAGACTCTCCCCTTACACCGCCCAGACTCTCCCCTGACAATGCACAGCCTCTCCCCCGACACTGCCCAGCCTCTCCCCTGACACCGTCCAGCCTCTCCCCCGACACCGCCCAGCCTCTCCCCCGACATCGCCCAGCCTCTCCCCCGACACCGCCTAGCCTCTCCTCCGACACCTCCCATCCTCTCCCCCGACACCGCCCAGCCTCCCCCCGACACCGCCCAGCCTCCCCCCCGACACCGCCCTGCCTCTCCCCCGACACAGCCCAGCCTCTCCCCGGACACCGCCCAGCCTCTCCCCGGACACCGCCCAGCTTCCTCCCCGACACGGCCCAGCCTCTCTCCCGACACCGCCCAGATTCCTCCCCGACACCGCCCAGCTTCTCCCCCGACACCGCCCAGCTTCCTCCCCGACACTGACCTGCCTCTCCCCCGACACCGCTCAGCCTCTCCCTGTGACACCACCCAGCCTCTCCCCCGACACAGCTCAGCCTCTCTCCCGACACCGCCCAGCTTCCTCCACGACACTGCCCTGCCTCTCCCCGACAGCACCCTGCCTCTCTCCCGACACCGCTCAGCTTCCCCCCCGACACCGCCCAGCCTCTCCCCCGACACAGCCCAGCCTCTCTCCCGACACCGCCCAGATTTCTCCCCGACACCGCCCAGCTTCTCCCCGGACACCGCTCAGCCTCTCCCCCGACACCGCCCAGCTTCCTCCCCGACACTTCCCAGCCTCTCCCCCGACAACGCCCAGCCTCTCCACGGACACCGCCCAGCTTCCTCCCCGACATTGCCCAGCCTCTCCCCTGTCACCGGCCAGCCTCTCCCCCGACACCGCCCAGTCTATCCCCCGACACCGTCCAGCCTCTCCCCGGACACCGCTCAGCTTCCTCCCCGGCACCGCCCAGCTTCTCCCCCGACACCGCCCAGCTTCCTCCCCGACACCGCCCAACCTCTCCCTGTGACACCACCCAGCCTCTCCCCCTACACCACCCAGACTCTCCCCTTACACCGCCCAGACTCTCCCCTGACAATGCACAGCCTCTCCCCCGACACTGCCCAGCCTCTCCCCTGACACCGTCCAGCCTCTCCCCCGACACCGCCCAGCCTCTCCCCCGACATCGCCCAGCCTCTCCCCCGACACCGCCTAGCCTCTCCTCCGACACCTCCCATCCTCTCCCCCGACACCGCCCAGCCTCCCCCCGACACCGCCCAGCCTCCCCCCCGACACCGCCCTGCCTCTCCCCCGACACAGCCCAGCCTCTCCCCGGACACCGCCCAGCCTCTCCCCGGACACCGCCCAGCTTCCTCCCCGACACGGCCCAGCCTCTCTCCCGACACCGCCCAGATTCCTCCCCGACACCGCCCAGCTTCTCCCCCGACACCGCCCAGCTTCCTCCCCGACACTGACCTGCCTCTCCCCCGACACCGCTCAGCCTCTCCCTGTGACACCACCCAGCCTCTCCCCCGACACAGCTCAGCCTCTCTCCCGACACCGCCCAGCTTCCTCCACGACACTGCCCTGCCTCTCCCCGACAGCACCCTGCCTCTCTCCCGACACCGCTCAGCTTCCCCCCCGACACCGCCCAGCCTCTCCCCCGACACAGCCCAGCCTCTCTCCCGACACCGCCCAGATTTCTCCCCGACACCGCCCAGCTTCTCCCCGGACACCGCTCAGCCTCTCCCCCGACACCGCCCTGCCTCTCCCCCGACACCGCTCAGCCTCTCCCCCGACACCGCTCAGCCTCTCCCCCGACATCGCCCAGCTTCCTCCCCGACATCGCCCAGCCTCTCCCCCGACACCGCCCAGCCTCCTCCCGACACCGCCCAGCCTCTCCCCTGACACCGTCCAGCCTCTCCCCCGACACCGCCCAGCCTCTCCCCCGACACGGCCCAGCTTCTCCCCGGACACCGCTCAGCCTCTCCCCCGACACCGCTCAGCTTCTCCCCGGACACCGCTCAGCCTCTCCCCCGACACCGCCCTGCCTCTCCCCCGACACCGCTCAGCCTCTCCCCCGACACCGCTCAGCCTCTCCCCCGACATCGCCCAGCTTCCTCCCCGACATCGCCCAGCCTCTCCCCCGACACCGCCCAGCCTCCTCCCGACACCGCCCAGCCTCTCCCCTGACACCGTCCAGCCTCTCCCCCGACACCGCCCAGCCTCTCCCCGGACACCGCCCAGCTTCCTCCCCGACACCGCCCAGCCTCTCCCCCGACATCGCCCAGCCTCTCCCCGGACACCGCCCAGCTTCCTCCCCGACACTTCCCAGCCTCTCCCCCGACAACGCCCAGCCTCTCCACGGACACCGCCCAGCTTCCTCCCCGACATTGCCCAGCCTCTCCCCTGTCACCGGCCAGCCTCTCCCCCGACACCGCCCAGTCTATCCCCCGACACCGTCCAGCCTCTCCCCGGACACCGCTCAGCTTCCTCCCCGGCACCGCCCAGCTTCTCCCCCGACACCGCCCAGCTTCCTCCCCGACACCGCCCAACCTCTCCCTGTGACACCACCCAGCCTCTCCCCCTACACCACCCAGACTCTCCCCTTACACCGCCCAGACTCTCCCCCGACACCGCTCAGCCTCTCCCTGTGACACCACCCAGCCTCTCCCCCGACACAGCTCAGCCTCTCTCCCGACACCGCCCAGCTTCCTCCACGACACTGCCCTGCCTCTCCCCGACAGCACCCTGCCTCTCTCCCGACACCGCTCAGCTTCCCCCCCGACACCGCCCAGCCTCTCCCCCGACACAGCCCAGCCTCTCTCCCGACACCGCCCAGATTCCTCCCCGACACCGCCCAGCTTCTCCCCGGACACCGCTCAGCCTCTCCCCCGACACCGCCCTGCCTCTCCCCCGACACCGCTCAGCCTCTCCCCCGACACCGCTCAGCCTCTCCCCCGACATCGCCCAGCTTCCTCCCCGACATCGCCCAGCCTCTCCCCCGACACCGCCCAGCCTCCTCCCGACACCGCCCAGCCTCTCCCCTGACACCGTCCAGCCTCTCCCCCGACACCGCCCAGCCTCTCCCCCGACACGGCCCAGCTTCTCCCCGGACACCGCTCAGCCTCTCCCCCGACACCGCCCTGCCTCTCCCCCGACACCGCTCAGCCTCTCCCCCGACACCGCTCAGCCTCTCCCCCGACATCTCCCAGCTTCCTCCCCGACATCGCCCAGCCTCTCCCCCGACACCGCCCAGCCTCCTCCCGACACCGCCCAGCCTCTCCCCTGACACCGTCCAGCCTCTCCCCCGACACCGCCCAGCCTCTCCCCGGACACCGCCCAGCTTCCTCCCCGACACCGCCCAGCCTCTCCCCCGACATCGCCCAGCCTCTCCCCGGACACCGCCCAGCTTCCTCCCCGACACTTCCCAGCCTCTCCCCCGACAACGCCCAGCCTCTCCACGGACACCGCCCAGCTTCCTCCCCGACATTGCCCAGCCTCTCCCCTGTCACCGGCCAGCCTCTCCCCCGACACCGCCCAGTCTATCCCCCGACACCGTCCAGCCTCTCCCCGGATACCGCTCAGCTTCCTCCCCGGCACCGCCCAGCTTCTCCCCCGACACCGCCCAGCTTCCTCCCCGACACCGCCCAACCTCTCCCTGTGACACCACCCAGCCTCTCCCCCTACACCACCCAGACTCTCCCCTTACACCGCCCAGACTCTCCCCTGACAATGCACAGCCTCTCCCCCGACACTGCCCAGCCTCTCCCCGGACACCGGTAGCCTCTCCCCCGACACCGCGCAGCCTCTCCCTGTGACACCACCCAGCCTCTCCCCCGACACGGCCCAGCTTCTCCCCCGTCACCGCCCAGCCTCCTCCCGACAACGCCCAGCCTCACCCCCGACACCGCCCAGCCTCGACACGACACCGCTCAGCCTCTCCCCCGACAATGCACAGCCTCGCCCCCGACACCGCCCAGCCTCTCCCCCGACACCGCCCAGCCACCTCCCGACACCGCCCAGCCTCTCTCCCGACACCGCCCAGCCTCTCCCCGGACACCGCTCAGCCTCTCACCGGACACCGCCCAGCCCCTCCCCCGACACCGCCCAGCCTCTCCCCCGACATTGCCCAGCCTCCTCCCGACACCGCCCAGCATCTCTCCCGACACCGGCCAGCCTCTCCCCGGACACCGCTCAGCCTCTCCCCCGACACCGGCCAGCCTCTCTCCTGAAACCGCCCAGCCTCGACACGACACCACCCAGCCTCTCCCCCGACACCGCCCAGCCTCTCTCCCGACACCGCCCAGCCTCTCTCCCGACACCGCCCAGCCTCTATCCTGACACAGCCCAGTCTCTCCCCCGACACCGCCCAGCCTCTCTCCCGACACCTCCCAGCTTCCTCCCCGACACCGCCCAGCCTCTCCCCCGACACCGCCCAGCCTCTCTCCTGACACCGCCCAGCCTCGACACGACACCGCTCAGCCTCTCCCCCGACACCGCCCAGCCTCTCTCCCGACACCGCCCAGCTTCCTCCCCGACACCGCCCAGCCTCTCCCCGGACACCGCCCAGCTTCCTCCCCGACACCGCCCAGCCTCTCCCCCGACACCGCCCTGCCTCTCTCCCGACACCGCTCAGCCTCTCCCTGTGACACCACCCAGCCTCTCCCCCGACACTGCCCAGCCTCTGCCCCGACACTGCCCAGCCTCTCCCCGGACACCGCCCAGATTCCTCCCTGACACCGCCCAGCATCTCCCCCGACACCGCCCAGCTTCCTCCCCGACACTGCCCAGCCTCTCCCCCGACACTGCCCAGCCTCTCCCCCGACATCGCCCAGCTTCCTCCCCGACATCGCCCAGCCTCTCACCGACACCGCCCTGCCTCTCCCCCGACACCGCCCAGCCTCTCCCCCGACACGGCCCAGCTTCTCTCCGGACACCGCTCAGCCTCTCCCCCGACACCGCTCAGCTTCTCCCCGGACACCGCTCAGCCTCTCCCCCGACACCGCCATGCCTCTCCCCCGACACCGCTCAGCCTCTCCCCCGACACCGCCCAGCCTCTCTCCCGACACCTCCCAGCTTCCTCCCCGACACCGCCCAGCCTCTCCCCCGACACCGCCCAGCCTCCTCCCGACACCGCCCAGCCTCTCCCCTGACACCGTCCAGCCTCTCCCCCGACACCGCCCAGCCTCTCCCCCGACACGGCCCAGCTTCTCCCCGGACACCGCTCAGCCTCTCCCCCGACACCGCCCTGCCTCTCCCCCGACACCGCTCAGCCTCTCCCCCGACACCGCTCAGCCTCTCCCCCGACATCTCCCAGCTTCCTCCCCGACATCGCCCAGCCTCTCCCCCGACACCGCCCAGCCTCCTCCCGACACCGCCCAGCCTCTCCCCTGACACCGTCCAGCCTCTCCCCCGACACCGCCCAGCCTCTCCCCGGACACCGCCCAGCTTCCTCCCCGACACCGCCCAGCCTCTCCCCCGACATCGCCCAGCCTCTCCCCGGACACCGCCCAGCTTCCTCCCCGACACTTCCCAGCCTCTCCCCCGACAACGCCCAGCCTCTCCACGGACACCGCCCAGCTTCCTCCCCGACATTGCCCAGCCTCTCCCCTGTCACCGGCCAGCCTCTCCCCCGACACCGCCCAGTCTATCCCCCGACACCGTCCAGCCTCTCCCCGGATACCGCTCAGCTTCCTCCCCGGCACCGCCCAGCTTCTCCCCCGACACCGCCCAGCTTCCTCCCCGACACCGCCCAACCTCTCCCTGTGACACCACCCAGCCTCTCCCCCTACACCACCCAGACTCTCCCCTTACACCGCCCAGACTCTCCCCTGACAATGCACAGCCTCTCCCCCGACACTGCCCAGCCTCTCCCCGGACACCGGTAGCCTCTCCCCCGACACCGCGCAGCCTCTCCCTGTGACACCACCCAGCCTCTCCCCCGACACGGCCCAGCTTCTCCCCCGTCACCGCCCAGCCTCCTCCCGACAACGCCCAGCCTCACCCCCGACACCGCCCAGCCTCGACACGACACCGCTCAGCCTCTCCCCCGACAATGCACAGCCTCGCCCCCGACACCGCCCAGCCTCTCCCCCGACACCGCCCAGCCACCTCCCGACACCGCCCAGCCTCTCTCCCGACACCGCCCAGCCTCTCCCCGGACACCGCTCAGCCTCTCACCGGACACCGCCCAGCCCCTCCCCCGACACCGCCCAGCCTCTCCCCCGACATTGCCCAGCCTCCTCCCGACACCGCCCAGCATCTCTCCCGACACCGGCCAGCCTCTCCCCGGACACCGCTCAGCCTCTCCCCCGACACCGGCCAGCCTCTCTCCTGAAACCGCCCAGCCTCGACACGACACCACCCAGCCTCTCCCCCGACACCGCCCAGCCTCTCTCCCGACACCGCCCAGCCTCTCTCCCGACACCGCCCAGCCTCTATCCTGACACAGCCCAGTCTCTCCCCCGACACCGCCCAGCCTCTCTCCCGACACCTCCCAGCTTCCTCCCCGACACCGCCCAGCCTCTCCCCCGACACCGCCCAGCCTCTCTCCTGACACCGCCCAGCCTCGACACGACACCGCTCAGCCTCTCCCCCGACACCGCCCAGCCTCTCTCCCGACACCGCCCAGCTTCCTCCCCGACACCGCCCAGCCTCTCCCCGGACACCGCCCAGCTTCCTCCCCGACACCGCCCAGCCTCTCCCCCGACACCGCCCTGCCTCTCTCCCGACACCGCTCAGCCTCTCCCTGTGACACCACCCAGCCTCTCCCCCGACACTGCCCAGCCTCTGCCCCGACACTGCCCAGCCTCTCCCCGGACACCGCCCAGATTCCTCCCTGACACCGCCCAGCATCTCCCCCGACACCGCCCAGCTTCCTCCCCGACACTGCCCAGCCTCTCCCCCGACACTGCCCAGCCTCTCCCCCGACATCGCCCAGCTTCCTCCCCGACATCGCCCAGCCTCTCACCGACACCGCCCTGCCTCTCCCCCGACACCGCCCAGCCTCTCCCCCGACACGGCCCAGCTTCTCTCCGGACACCGCTCAGCCTCTCCCCCGACACCGCTCAGCTTCTCCCCGGACACCGCTCAGCCTCTCCCCCGACACCGCCATGCCTCTCCCCCGACACCGCTCAGCCTCTCCCCCGACACCGCCCAGCCTCTCTCCCGACACCTCCCAGCTTCCTCCCCGACACCGCCCAGCCTCTCCCCCGACACCGCCCAGCCTCTCTCCTGACACCGCCCAGCCTCGACACGACACCGCTCAGCCTCTCCCCCGACACCGCCCAGCCTCTCTCCCGACACCGCCCAGCTTCCTCCCCGACACCGCCCAGCCTCTCCCCGGACACCGCCCAGCTTCCTCCCCGACACTGCCCAGCCTCTCCCCCGACACTGCCCAGCCTCTCCCCCGACATCGCCCAGCTTCCTCCCCGACATCGCCCAGCCTCTCACCGACACCGCCCTGCCTCTCCCCCGACACCGCCCAGCCTCTCCCCCGACACGGCCCAGCTTCTCCCCGGACACCGCTCAGCCTCTCCCCCGACACCGCTCAGCTTCTCCCCGGACACCGCTCAGCCTCTCCCCCGACACCGCCCAGACTCTCCCCTTACACCGCCCAGACTCTCCCCTTACACCGCCCAGACTCTCCCCTGACAATGCACAGCCTCTCCCCCGACACTGCCCAGCCTCTCCCCGGACACCGGTAGCCTCTCCCCCGACACCGCGCAGCCTCTCCCTGTGACACCACCCAGCCTCTCCCCCGACACTGCCCAGCTTCTCCCCCGTCACCGCCCAGCCTCCTCCCGACAACGCCCAGCCTCGACACGACACCGCTCAGCCTCTCCCCCGACAATGCACAGCCTCGCCCCCGACACCGCCCAGCCTCTCCCCCGACACCGCCCAGCCACCTCCCGACACCGCCCAGCCTCTCTCCCGACACCGCCCAGCCTCTCCCCGGACACCGCTCAGCCTCTCACCGGACACCGCCCAGCCCCTCCCCCGACACCGCCCTGCCTCTCCCCCGACACCGCTCAGCCTCTCCCCCGACACCGCTCAGCCTCTCCCCCGACATCGCCCAGCTTCCTCCCCGACATCGCCCAGCCTCTCCCCCGACACCGCCCAGCCTCCTCCCGACACCGCCCAGCCTCTCCCCTGACACCGTCCAGCCTCTCCCCCGACACCGCCAGGACTCTCCTCCGACACCGCTCAGCTTCCCCCCCGACACCGCCCAGCCTCTCCCCCGACACAGCCCAGCCTCTCTCCCGACACCGCCCAGATTCCTCCCCGACACCGCCCAGCTTCTCCCCGGACACCGCTCAGCCTCTCCCCCGACACCGCCCTGCCTCTCCCCCGACACCGCTCAGCCTCTCCCCCGACACCGCTCAGCCTCTCCCCCGACATCGCCCAGCTTCCTCCCCGACATCGCCCAGCCTCTCCCCCGACACCGCCCAGCCTCCTCCCGACACCGCCCAGCCTCTCCCCTGACACCGTCCAGCCTCTCCCCCGACACCGCCCAGCCTCTCCCCCGACACGGCCCAGCTTCTCCCCGGACACCGCTCAGCCTCTCCCCCGACACCGCCCTGCCTCTCCCCCGACACCGCTCAGCCTCTCCCCCGACACCGCTCAGCCTCTCCCCCGACATCTCCCAGCTTCCTCCCCGACATCGCCCAGCCTCTCCCCCGACACCGCCCAGCCTCCTCCCGACACCGCCCAGCCTCTCCCCTGACACCGTCCAGCCTCTCCCCCGACACCGCCCAGCCTCTCCCCGGACACCGCCCAGCTTCCTCCCCGACACCGCCCAGCCTCTCCCCCGACATCGCCCAGCCTCTCCCCGGACACCGCCCAGCTTCCTCCCCGACACTTCCCAGCCTCTCCCCCGACAACGCCCAGCCTCTCCACGGACACCGCCCAGCTTCCTCCCCGACATTGCCCAGCCTCTCCCCTGTCACCGGCCAGCCTCTCCCCCGACACCGCCCAGTCTATCCCCCGACACCGTCCAGCCTCTCCCCGGACACCGCTCAGCTTCCTCCCCGGCACCGCCCAGCTTCTCCCCCGACACCGCCCAGCTTCCTCCCCGACACCGCCCAACCTCTCCCTGTGACACCACCCAGCCTCTCCCCCTACACCACCCAGACTCTCCCCTTACACCGCCCAGACTCTCCCCTGACAATGCACAGCCTCTCCCCCGACACTGCCCAGCCTCTCCCCGGACACCGGTAGCCTCTCCCCCGACACCGCGCAGCCTCTCCCTGTGACACCACCCAGCCTCTCCCCCGACACGGCCCAGCTTCTCCCCCGTCACCGCCCAGCCTCCTCCCGACAACGCCCAGCCTCACCCCCGACACCGCCCAGCCTCGACACGACACCGCTCAGCCTCTCCCCCGACAATGCACAGCCTCGCCCCCGACACCGCCCAGCCTCTCCCCCGACACCGCCCAGCCACCTCCCGACACCGCCCAGCCTCTCTCCCGACACCGCCCAGCCTCTCCCCGGACACCGCTCAGCCTCTCACCGGACACCGCCCAGCCCCTCCCCCGACACCGCCCAGCCTCTCCCCCGACATTGCCCAGCCTCCTCCCGACACCGCCCAGCATCTCTCCCGACACCGGCCAGCCTCTCCCCGGACACCGCTCAGCCTCTCCCCCGACACCGGCCAGCCTCTCTCCTGAAACCGCCCAGCCTCGACACGACACCACCCAGCCTCTCCCCCGACACCGCCCAGCCTCTCTCCCGACACCGCCCAGCCTCTCTCCCGACACCGCCCAGCCTCTATCCTGACACAGCCCAGTCTCTCCCCCGACACCGCCCAGCCTCTCTCCCGACACCTCCCAGCTTCCTCCCCGACACCGCCCAGCCTCTCCCCCGACACCGCCCAGCCTCTCTCCTGACACCGCCCAGCCTCGACACGACACCGCTCAGCCTCTCCCCCGACACCGCCCAGCCTCTCTCCCGACACCGCCCAGCTTCCTCCCCGACACCGCCCAGCCTCTCCCCGGACACCGCCCAGCTTCCTCCCCGACACCGCCCAGCCTCTCCCCCGACACCGCCCTGCCTCTCTCCCGACACCGCTCAGCCTCTCCCTGTGACACCACCCAGCCTCTCCCCCGACACTGCCCAGCCTCTGCCCCGACACTGCCCAGCCTCTCCCCGGACACCGCCCAGATTCCTCCCTGACACCGCCCAGCATCTCCCCCGACACCGCCCAGCTTCCTCCCCGACACTGCCCAGCCTCTCCCCCGACACTGCCCAGCCTCTCCCCCGACATCGCCCAGCTTCCTCCCCGACATCGCCCAGCCTCTCACCGACACCGCCCTGCCTCTCCCCCGACACCGCCCAGCCTCTCCCCCGACACGGCCCAGCTTCTCTCCGGACACCGCTCAGCCTCTCCCCCGACACCGCTCAGCTTCTCCCCGGACACCGCTCAGCCTCTCCCCCGACACCGCCATGCCTCTCCCCCGACACCGCTCAGCCTCTCCCCCGACACCGCCCAGCCTCTCTCCCGACACCTCCCAGCTTCCTCCCCGACACCGCCCAGCCTCTCCCCCGACACCGCCCAGCCTCTCTCCTGACACCGCCCAGCCTCGACACGACACCGCTCAGCCTCTCCCCCGACACCGCCCAGCCTCTCTCCCGACACCGCCCAGCTTCCTCCCCGACACCGCCCAGCCTCTCCCCGGACACCGCCCAGCTTCCTCCCCGACACTGCCCAGCCTCTCCCCCGACACTGCCCAGCCTCTCCCCCGACATCGCCCAGCTTCCTCCCCGACATCGCCCAGCCTCTCACCGACACCGCCCTGCCTCTCCCCCGACACCGCCCAGCCTCTCCCCCGACACGGCCCAGCTTCTCCCCGGACACCGCTCAGCCTCTCCCCCGACACCGCTCAGCTTCTCCCCGGACACCGCTCAGCCTCTCCCCCGACACCGCCCAGACTCTCCCCTTACACCGCCCAGACTCTCCCCTTACACCGCCCAGACTCTCCCCTGACAATGCACAGCCTCTCCCCCGACACTGCCCAGCCTCTCCCCGGACACCGGTAGCCTCTCCCCCGACACCGCGCAGCCTCTCCCTGTGACACCACCCAGCCTCTCCCCCGACACTGCCCAGCTTCTCCCCCGTCACCGCCCAGCCTCCTCCCGACAACGCCCAGCCTCGACACGACACCGCTCAGCCTCTCCCCCGACAATGCACAGCCTCGCCCCCGACACCGCCCAGCCTCTCCCCCGACACCGCCCAGCCACCTCCCGACACCGCCCAGCCTCTCTCCCGACACCGCCCAGCCTCTCCCCGGACACCGCTCAGCCTCTCACCGGACACCGCCCAGCCCCTCCCCCGACACCGCCCTGCCTCTCCCCCGACACCGCTCAGCCTCTCCCCCGACACCGCTCAGCCTCTCCCCCGACATCGCCCAGCTTCCTCCCCGACATCGCCCAGCCTCTCCCCCGACACCGCCCAGCCTCCTCCCGACACCGCCCAGCCTCTCCCCTGACACCGTCCAGCCTCTCCCCCGACACCGCCAGGACTCTCCTCCGACACCTCCCATCCTCTCCCCCGACACCGCCCAGCCTCCCCCCGACACCGCCCAGCCTCCTCCCCGACACCGCCCAGCCTCTCCCCCGACACAGCCCAGCCTCTCGCCGGACACCGCCCAGCCTCTCCCCCGACACCGCCCAGCCTCTCCGCGGACACCGCCCAGCTTCCTCCCCGACACCGCCCAGCCTCTCCCCTGACATCGCCCAGCCTCTCCCCGGACACCGCCCAGCTTCCTCCCCGACACTTCCCAGCCTCTCCCCCGACAACGCCCAGCCTCTCCACGGACACCGCCCAGCTTCCTCCCCGACATTGCCCAGCCTCTCCCCTGTCACCGGCCAGCCTCTCCCCCGACACCGCCCAGTCTATCCCCCGACACCGTCCAGCCTCTCCCCGGACACTGCTCAGCTTCCTCCCCGGCACCGCCCAGCTTCTCCCCCGACACCGCCCAGCTTCCTCCCCGACACCGCCCAACCTCTCCCTGTGACACCACCCAGCCTCTCCCCCTACACCACCCAGACTCTCCCCTTACACCGCCTTGACTCTCCCCTGACAATGCACAGCCTCTCCCCCGACACTGCCCAGCCTCTCCCCTGTCACCGGCCAGCCTCTCCCCCGACACCGCCCAGTCTATCCCCCGACACCGTCCAGCCTCTCCCCGGACACCGCTCAGCTTCCTCCCCGGCACCGCCCAGCTTCTCCCCCGACACCGCCCAGCTTCCTCCCCGACACCGCCCAACCTCTCCCTGTGACACCACCCAGCCTCTCCCCCTACACCACCCAGACTCTCCCCTTACACCGCCCAGACTCTCCCCTGACAATGCACAGCCTCTCCCCCGACACTGCCCAGCCTCTCCCCGGACACCGGTAGCCTCTCCCCCGACACCGCGCAGCCTCTCCCTGTGACACCACCCAGCCTCTCCCCCGACACGGCCCAGCTTCTCCCCCGACACCGCCCAGCCTCCTCCCGACAACGCCCAGCCTCACCCCCGACACCGCCCAGCCTCGACACGACACCGCTCAGCCTCTCCCCCGACAATGCACAGCCTCGCCCCCGACACCGCCCAGCCTCTCCCCCGACACCGCCCAGCCACCTCCCGACACCGCCCAGCCTCTCTCCCGACACCGCCCAGCCTCTCTCCTGACACCGCCCAGCCTCGACACGACACCGCTCAGCCTCTCCCCCGACACCGCCCAGCCTCTCTCCCGACACCGCCCAGCTTCCTCCCCGACACCGCCCAGCCTCTCCCCGGACACCGCCCAGCTTCCTCCCCGACACCGCCCAGCCTCTCCCCCGACACCGCCCTGCCTCTCTCCCGACACCGCTCAGCCTCTCCCTGTGACACCGCCCAGCCTCTCCGCGGACACCGCCCAGCTTCCTCCCCGACACCGCCCAGCCTCTCCCCTGACATCGCCCAGCCTCTCCCCGGACACCGCCCAGCTTCCTCCCCGACACTTCCCAGCCTCTCCCCCGACAACGCCCAGCCTCTCCACGGACACCGCCCAGCTTCCTCCCCGACATTGCCCAGCCTCTCCCCTGTCACCGGCCAGCCTCTCCCCCGACACCGCCCAGTCTATCCCCCGACACCGTCCAGCCTCTCCCCGGACACTGCTCAGCTTCCTCCCCGGCACCGCCCAGCTTCTCCCCCGACACCGCTCAGCCTCTCCCCCGACACCGCTCAGCCTCTCCCCCGACATCGCCCAGCTTCCTCCCCGACATCGCCCAGCCTCTCCCCCGACACCGCCCAGCCTCCTCCCGACACCGCCCAGCCTCTCCCCTGACACCGTCCAGCCTCTCCCCCGACACCGCCAGGACTCTCCTCCGACACCTCCCATCCTCTCCCCCGACACCGCCCAGCCTCCCCCCGACACCGCCCAGCCTCCTCCCCGACACCGCCCAGCCTCTCCCCCGACACAGCCCAGCCTCTCGCCGGACACCGCCCAGCCTCTCCCCCGACACCGCCCAGCCTCTCCGCGGACACCGCCCAGCTTCCTCCCCGACACCGCCCAGCCTCTCCCCTGACATCGCCCAGCCTCTCCCCGGACACCGCCCAGCTTCCTCCCCGACACTTCCCAGCCTCTCCCCCGACAACGCCCAGCCTCTCCACGGACACCGCCCAGCTTCCTCCCCGACATTGCCCAGCCTCTCCCCTGTCACCGGCCAGCCTCTCCCCCGACACCGCCCAGTCTATCCCCCGACACCGTCCAGCCTCTCCCCGGACACTGCTCAGCTTCCTCCCCGGCACCGCCCAGCTTCTCCCCCGACACCGCCCAGCTTCCTCCCCGACACCGCCCAACCTCTCCCTGTGACACCACCCAGCCTCTCCCCCTACACCACCCAGACTCTCCCCTTACACCGCCTTGACTCTCCCCTGACAATGCACAGCCTCTCCCCCGACACTGCCCAGCCTCTCCCCTGTCACCGGCCAGCCTCTCCCCCGACACCGCCCAGTCTATCCCCCGACACCGTCCAGCCTCTCCCCGGACACCGCTCAGCTTCCTCCCCGGCACCGCCCAGCTTCTCCCCCGACACCGCCCAGCTTCCTCCCCGACACCGCCCAACCTCTCCCTGTGACACCACCCAGCCTCTCCCCCTACACCACCCAGACTCTCCCCTTACACCGCCCAGACTCTCCCCTGACAATGCACAGCCTCTCCCCCGACACTGCCCAGCCTCTCCCCGGACACCGGTAGCCTCTCCCCCGACACCGCGCAGCCTCTCCCTGTGACACCACCCAGCCTCTCCCCCGACACGGCCCAGCTTCTCCCCCGACACCGCCCAGCCTCCTCCCGACAACGCCCAGCCTCACCCCCGACACCGCCCAGCCTCGACACGACACCGCTCAGCCTCTCCCCCGACAATGCACAGCCTCGCCCCCGACACCGCCCAGCCTCTCCCCCGACACCGCCCAGCCACCTCCCGACACCGCCCAGCCTCTCTCCCGACACCGCCCAGCCTCTCTCCTGACACCGCCCAGCCTCGACACGACACCGCTCAGCCTCTCCCCCGACACCGCCCAGCCTCTCTCCCGACACCGCCCAGCTTCCTCCCCGACACCGCCCAGCCTCTCCCCGGACACCGCCCAGCTTCCTCCCCGACACCGCCCAGCCTCTCCCCCGACACCGCCCTGCCTCTCTCCCGACACCGCTCAGCCTCTCCCTGTGACACCGCCCAGCCTCTCCGCGGACACCGCCCAGCTTCCTCCCCGACACCGCCCAGCCTCTCCCCTGACATCGCCCAGCCTCTCCCCGGACACCGCCCAGCTTCCTCCCCGACACTTCCCAGCCTCTCCCCCGACAACGCCCAGCCTCTCCACGGACACCGCCCAGCTTCCTCCCCGACATTGCCCAGCCTCTCCCCTGTCACCGGCCAGCCTCTCCCCCGACACCGCCCAGTCTATCCCCCGACACCGTCCAGCCTCTCCCCGGACACTGCTCAGCTTCCTCCCCGGCACCGCCCAGCTTCTCCCCCGACACCGCTCAGCCTCTCCCCCGACACCGCTCAGCCTCTCCCCCGACATCGCCCAGCTTCCTCCCCGACATCGCCCAGCCTCTCCCCCGACACCGCCCAGCCTCCTCCCGACACCGCCCAGCCTCTCCCCTGACACCGTCCAGCCTCTCCCCCGACACCGCCAGGACTCTCCTCCGACACCTCCCATCCTCTCCCCCGACACCGCCCAGCCTCCCCCCGACACCGCCCAGCCTCCTCCCCGACACCGCCCAGCCTCTCCCCCGACACAGCCCAGCCTCTCGCCGGACACCGCCCAGCCTCTCCCCCGACACCGCCCAGCCTCTCCGCGGACACCGCCCAGCTTCCTCCCCGACACCGCCCAGCCTCTCCCCTGACATCGCCCAGCCTCTCCCCGGACACCGCCCAGCTTCCTCCCCGACACTTCCCAGCCTCTCCCCCGACAACGCCCAGCCTCTCCACGGACACCGCCCAGCTTCCTCCCCGACATTGCCCAGCCTCTCCCCTGTCACCGGCCAGCCTCTCCCCCGACACCGCCCAGTCTATCCCCCGACACCGTCCAGCCTCTCCCCGGACACTGCTCAGCTTCCTCCCCGGCACCGCCCAGCTTCTCCCCCGACACCGCCCAGCTTCCTCCCCGACACCGCCCAACCTCTCCCTGTGACACCACCCAGCCTCTCCCCCGACACCGCCCAGTCTATCCCCCGACACCGTCCAGCCTCTCCCCGGACACCGCTCAGCTTCCTCCCCGGCACCGCCCAGCTTCTCCCCCGACACCGCCCAGCCTCCTCCCGACAACGCCCAGCCTCACCCCCGACACCGCCCAGCCTCGACACGACACCGCTCAGCCTCTCCCCCGACAATGCACAGCCTCGCCCCCGACACCGCCCAGCCTCTCCCCCGACACCGCCCAGCCACCTCCCGACACCGCCCAGCCTCTCTCCCGACACCGCCCAGCCTCTCTCCTGACACCGCCCAGCCTCGACACGACACCGCTCAGCCTCTCCCCCGACACCGCCCAGCCTCTCTCCCGACACCGCCCAGCTTCCTCCCCGACACCGCCCAGCCTCTCCCCGGACACCGCCCAGCTTCCTCCCCGACACCGCCCAGCCTCTCCCCCGACACCGCCCTGCCTCTCTCCCGACACCGCTCAGCCTCTCCCTGTGACACCGCCCAGCCTCTCCGCGGACACCGCCCAGCTTCCTCCCCGACACCGCCCAGCCTCTCCCCTGACATCGCCCAGCCTCTCCCCGGACACCGCCCAGCTTCCTCCCCGACACTTCCCAGCCTCTCCCCCGACAACGCCCAGCCTCTCCACGGACACCGCCCAGCTTCCTCCCCGACATTGCCCAGCCTCTCCCCTGTCACCGGCCAGCCTCTCCCCCGACACCGCCCAGTCTATCCCCCGACACCGTCCAGCCTCTCCCCGGACACTGCTCAGCTTCCTCCCCGGCACCGCCCAGCTTCTCCCCCGACACCGCCCAGCTTCCTCCCCGACACCGCCCAACCTCTCCCTGTGACACCACCCAGCCTCTCCCCCTACACCACCCAGACTCTCCCCTTACACCGCCTTGACTCTCCCCTGACAATGCACAGCCTCTCCCCCGACACTGCCCAGCCTCTCCCCTGTCACCGGCCAGCCTCTCCCCCGACACCGCCCAGTCTATCCCCCGACACCGTCCAGCCTCTCCCCGGACACCGCTCAGCTTCCTCCCCGGCACCGCCCAGCTTCTCCCCCGACACCGCCCAGCTTCCTCCCCGACACCGCCCAACCTCTCCCTGTGACACCACCCAGCCTCTCCCCCTACACCACCCAGACTCTCCCCTTACACCGCCCAGACTCTCCCCTGACAATGCACAGCCTCTCCCCCGACACTGCCCAGCCTCTCCCCGGACACCGGTAGCCTCTCCCCCGACACCGCGCAGCCTCTCCCTGTGACACCACCCAGCCTCTCCCCCGACACGGCCCAGCTTCTCCCCCGACACCGCCCAGCCTCCTCCCGACAACGCCCAGCCTCACCCCCGACACCGCCCAGCCTCGACACGACACCGCTCAGCCTCTCCCCCGACAATGCACAGCCTCGCCCCCGACACCGCCCAGCCTCTCCCCCGACACCGCCCAGCCACCTCCCGACACCGCCCAGCCTCTCTCCCGACACCGCCCAGCCTCTCTCCTGACACCGCCCAGCCTCGACACGACACCGCTCAGCCTCTCCCCCGACACCGCCCAGCCTCTCTCCCGACACCGCCCAGCTTCCTCCCCGACACCGCCCAGCCTCTCCCCGGACACCGCCCAGCTTCCTCCCCGACACCGCCCAGCCTCTCCCCCGACACCGCCCTGCCTCTCTCCCGACACCGCTCAGCCTCTCCCTGTGACACCGCCCAGCCTCTCCGCGGACACCGCCCAGCTTCCTCCCCGACACCGCCCAGCCTCTCCCCTGACATCGCCCAGCCTCTCCCCGGACACCGCCCAGCTTCCTCCCCGACACTTCCCAGCCTCTCCCCCGACAACGCCCAGCCTCTCCACGGACACCGCCCAGCTTCCTCCCCGACATTGCCCAGCCTCTCCCCTGTCACCGGCCAGCCTCTCCCCCGACACCGCCCAGTCTATCCCCCGACACCGTCCAGCCTCTCCCCGGACACTGCTCAGCTTCCTCCCCGGCACCGCCCAGCTTCTCCCCCGACACCGCCCAGCTTCCTCCCCGACACCGCCCAACCTCTCCCTGTGACACCACCCAGCCTCTCCCCCTACACCACCCAGACTCTCCCCTTACACCGCCTTGACTCTCCCCTGACAATGCACAGCCTCTCCCCCGACACTGCCCAGCCTCTCCCCTGTCACCGGCCAGCCTCTCCCCCGACACCGCCCAGTCTATCCCCCGACACCGTCCAGCCTCTCCCCGGACACCGCTCAGCTTCCTCCCCGGCACCGCCCAGCTTCTCCCCCGACACCGCCCAGCTTCCTCCCCGACACCGCCCAACCTCTCCCTGTGACACCACCCAGCCTCTCCCCCTACACCACCCAGACTCTCCCCTTACACCGCCCAGACTCTCCCCTGACAATGCACAGCCTCTCCCCCGACACTGCCCAGCCTCTCCCCGGACACCGGTAGCCTCTCCCCCGACACCGCGCAGCCTCTCCCTGTGACACCACCCAGCCTCTCCCCCGACACGGCCCAGCTTCTCCCCCGACACCGCCCAGCCTCCTCCCGACAACGCCCAGCCTCACCCCCGACACCGCCCAGCCTCGACACGACACCGCTCAGCCTCTCCCCCGACAATGCACAGCCTCGCCCCCGACACCGCCCAGCCTCTCCCCCGACACCGCCCAGCCACCTCCCGACACCGCCCAGCCTCTCTCCCGACACCGCCCAGCCTCTCTCCTGACACCGCCCAGCCTCGACACGACACCGCTCAGCCTCTCCCCCGACACCGCCCAGCCTCTCTCCCGACACCGCCCAGCTTCCTCCCCGACACCGCCCAGCCTCTCCCCGGACACCGCCCAGCTTCCTCCCCGACACCGCCCAGCCTCTCCCCCGACACCGCCCTGCCTCTCTCCCGACACCGCTCAGCCTCTCCCTGTGACACCACCCAGCCTCTCCCCCGACACTGCCCAGCCTCTGCCCCGACACTGCCCAGCCTCTCCCCGGACACCGCCCAGATTCCTCCCTGACACCGCCCAGCATCTCCCCCGACACCGCCCAGCTTCCTCCCCGACACTGCCCAGCCTCTCCCCCGACACTGCCCAGCCTCTCCCCCGACATCGCCCAGCTTCCTCCCCGACATCGCCCAGCCTCTCACCGACACCGCCCTGCCTCTCCCCCGACACCGCCCAGCCTCTCCCCCGACACGGCCCAGCTTCTCCCCGGACACCGCTCAGCCTCTCCCCCGACACCGCTCAGCTTCTCCCCGGACACCGCTCAGCCTCTCCCCCGACACCGCCCTGCCTCTCCCCCGACACCGCTCAGCCTCTCCCCCGACACCGCTCAGCCTCTCCCCCGACATCGCCCAGCTTCCTCCCCGACATCGCCCTGCCTCTCCCCCGACACCGCCCAGCCTCCTCCCGACACCGCCCAGCCTCTCCCCTGACACCGTCCAGCCTCTCCCCCGACACCGCCCAGCCTCTCCCCGGACACCGCCCAGCTTCCTCCCCGACACCGCCCAGCCTCTCCCCCGACATCGCCCAGCCTCTCCCCGGACACCGCCCAGCTTCCTCCCCGACACTTCCCAGCCTCTCCCCCGACAACGCCCAGCCTCTCCACGGACACCGCCCAGCTTCCTCCCCGACATTGCCCAGCCTCTCCCCTGTCACAGGCCAGCCTCTCCCCCGACACCGCCCAGTCTATCCCCCGACACCGTCCAGCCTCTCCCCGGACACCGCTCAGCTTCCTCCCCGGCACCGCCCAGCTTCTCCCCCGACACCGCCCAGCTTCCTCCCCGACACCGCCCAACCTCTCCCTGTGACACCACCCAGCCTCTCCCCCTACACCACCCAGACTCTCCCCTTACACCGCCCAGACTCTCCCCTGACAATGCACAGCCTCTCCCCCGACACTGCCCAGCCTCTCCCCGGACACCGGTAGCCTCTCCCCCGACACCGCGCAGCCTCTCCCTGTGACACCACCCAGCCTCTCCCCCGACACGGCCCAGCTTCTCCCCCGTCACCGCCCAGCCTCCTCCCGACAACGCCCAGCCTCACCCCCGACACCGCCCAGCCTCGACACGACACCGCTCAGCCTCTCCCCCGACAATGCACAGCCTCGCCCCCGACACTGCCCAGCCTCTCCCCCGACATCGCCCAGCTTCCTCCCCGACATCGCCCAGCCTCTCACCGACACCGCCCTGCCTCTCCCCCGACACCGCCCAGCCTCTCCCCCGACACGGCCCAGCTTCTCCCCGGACACCGCTCAGCCTCTCCCCCGACACCGCTCAGCTTCTCCCCGGACACCGCTCAGCCTCTCCCCCGACACCGCCCTGCCTCTCCCCCGACACCGCTCAGCCTCTCCCCCGACACCGCTCAGCCTCTCCCCCGACATCGCCCAGCTTCCTCCCCGACATCGCCCAGCCTCTCCCCCGACACCGCCCAGCCTCCTCCCGACACCGCCCAGCCTCTCCCCTGACACCGTCCAGCCTCTCCCCCGACACCGCCAGGACTCTCCTCCGACACCTCCCATCCTCTCCCCCGACACCGCCCAGCCTCCCCCCGACACCGCCCAGCCTCCTCCCCGACACCGCCCAGCCTCTCCCCCGACACAGCCCAGCCTCTCGCCGGACACCGCCCAGCCTCTCCCCCGACACCGCCCAGCCTCTCCGCGGACACCGCCCAGCTTCCTCCCCGACACCGCCCAGCCTCTCCCCTGACATCGCCCAGCCTCTCCCCGGACACCGCCCAGCTTCCTCCCCGACACTTCCCAGCCTCTCCCCCGACAACGCCCAGCCTCTCCACGGACACCGCCCAGCTTCCTCCCCGACATTGCCCAGCCTCTCCCCTGTCACCGGCCAGCCTCTCCCCGGACACTGCTCAGCTTCCTCCCCGGCACCGCCCAGCTTCTCCCCCGACACCGCCCAGCTTCCTCCCCGACACCGCCCAACCTCTCCCTGTGACACCATCCAGCCTCTCCCCCTACACCACCCAGACTCTCCCCTTACACCGCCCAGACTCTCCCCTGACAATGCACAGCCTCTCCCCCGACACTGCCCAGCCTCTCCCCTGTCACCGGCCAGCCTCTCCCCCGACACCGCCCAGTCTATCCCCCGACACCGTCCAGCCTCTCCCCGGACACCGCTCAGCTTCCTCCCCGGCACCGCCCAGCTTCTCCCCCGACACCGCCCAGCTTCCTCCCCGACACCGCCCAACCTCTCCCTGTGACACCACCCAGCCTCTCCCCCTACACCACCCAGACTCTCCCCTTACACCGCCCAGACTCTCCCCTGACAATGCACAGCCTCTCCCCCGACACTGCCCAGCCTCTCCCCGGACACCGGTAGCCTCTCCCCCGACACCGCGCAGCCTCTCCCGGTGACACCACCCAGCCTCTCCCCCGACACCGCCCAGCTTCTCCCCCGACACCGCCCAGCCTCCTCCCGACAACGCCCAGCCTCACCCCCGACACCGCCCAGCCTCGACACGACACCGCTCAGCCTCTCCCCCGACAATGCACAGCCTCGCCCCCGACACCGCCCAGCCTCTCCCCCGACACCGCCCAGCCACCTCCCGACACCGCCCAGCCTCTCTCCCGACACCGCCCAGCCTCTCCCCGGACACCGCTCAGCCTCTCCCCGGACACCGCCCAGCCCCTCCCTCGACACCGCCCAGCCTCTCCCCCGACATTGCCCAGCCTCCTCCCGACACCGCCCAGCATCTCTCCCGACACCGCCCAGCCTCTCTCCCGACACCGCCCAGCCTCTATCCTGACAGAGCCCAGTCTCTCCCCCGACACCGCCCAGCCTCTCTCCCGACACCTCCCAGCTTCCTCCCCGACACTGCCCAGCCTCTCCCCCGACACCGCCCAGCCTCTCTCCTGACACCGCCCAGCCTCGACACGACACCGCTCAGCCTCTCCCCCGACACCGCCCAGCCTCTCTCCCGACACCGCCCAGCTTCCTCCCCGACACCGCCCAGCCTCTCCCCGGACACCGCCCAGCTTCCTCCCCGACACCGCCCAGCCTCTCCCCGGACACCGCCCAGCTTCCTCCCCGACACCGCTCAGCCTCTCCCTGTGACACCACCCAGCCTCTCCCCCGACACTGCCCAGCCTCTGCCCCGACACTGCCCAGCCTCTCCCCGGACACCGCCCAGATTCCTCCCTGACACCGCCCAGCATCTCCCCCGACACCGCCCAGCTTCCTCCCCGACACTGCCCAGCCTCTCCCCCGACACTGCCCAGCCTCTCCCCCGACATCGCCCAGCTTCCTCCCCGACATCGCCCAGCCTCTCACCGACACCGCCCTGCCTCTCCCCCGACACCGCCCAGCCTCTCCCCCGACACGGCCCAGCTTCTCCCCGGACACCGCTCAGCCTCTCCCCCGACACCGCTCAGCTTCTCCCCGGACACCGCTCAGCCTCTCCCCCGACACCGCCCTGCCTCTCCCCCGACACCGCTCAGCCTCTCCCCCGACACCGCTCAGCCTCTCCCCCGACATCGCCCAGCTTCCTCCCCGACATCGCCCAGCCTCTCCCCCGACACCGCCCAGCCTCCTCCCGACACCGCCCAGCCTCTCCCCTGACACCGTCCAGCCTCTCCCCCGACACCGCCAGGCCTCTCCTCCGACACCTCCCATCCGCTCCCCCGACACCGCCCAGCCTCCCCCCGACACCGCCCAGCCTCCTCCCCGACACCGCCCAGCCTCTCCCCGGACACCGCCCAGCTTCCTCCGCGACACTTCCCAGCCTCTCCCCCGACAACGCCCAGCCTCTCCACGGACACCGCCCAGCTTCCTCCCCGACATTGCCCAGCCTCTCCCCTGTCACCGGCCAGCCTCTCCCCCGACACCGCCCAGTCTATCCCCCGACACCGTCCAGCCTCTCCCCGGACACCGCTCAGCTTCCTCCCCGGCACCGCCCAGCTTCTCCCCCGACACCGCCCAGCTTCCTCCCCGACACCGCCCAACCTCTCCCTGTGACACCACCCAGCCTCTCCCCCTACACCACCCAGACTCTCCCCTTACACCGCCCAGACTCTCCCCTGACAATGCACAGCCTCTCCCCCGACACTGCCCAGCCTCTCCCCGGACACCGGTAGCCTCTCCCCCGACACCGCGCAGCCTCTCCCTGTGACACCACCCAGCCTCTCCCCCGACACGGCCCAGCTTCTCCCCGGACACCGCTCAGCCTCTCCCCCGACACCGGCCAGCCTCTCTCCTGAAACCGCCCAGCCTCGACACGACACCACCCAGCCTCTCCCCCGACACCGCCCAGCCTCTCTCCCGACACCGCCCAGCCTCTCTCCCGACACCGCCCAGCCTCTATCCTGACACAGCCCAGTCTCTCCCCCGACACCGCCCAGCCTCTCTCCCGACACCTCCCAGCTTCCTCCCCGACACCGCCCAGCCTCTCCCCCGACACCGCCCAGCCTCTCTCCTGACACCGCCCAGCCTCGACACGACACCGCTCAGCCTCTCCCCCGACACCGCCCAGCCTCTCTCCCGACACCGCCCAGCTTCCTCCCCGACACCGCCCAGCCTCTCCCCGGACACCGCCCAGCTTCCTCCCCTACACCGCCCAGCCTCTCCCCCGACACCGCCCTGCCTCTCTCCCGACACCGCTCAGCCTCTCCCTGTGACACCACCCAGCCTCTCCCCCGACACTGCCCAGCCTCTGCCCCGACACTGCCCAGCCTCTCCCCGGACACCGCCCAGATTCCTCCCTGACACCGCCCAGCATCTCCCCCGACACCGCCCAGCTTCCTCCCCGACACTGCCCAGCCTCTCCCCCGACACTGCCCAGCCTCTCCCCCGACATCGCCCAGCTTCCTCCCCGACATCGCCCAGCCTCTCACCGACACCGCCCTGCCTCTCCCCCGACACCGCCCAGCCTCTCCCCCGACACGGCCCAGCTTCTCCCCGGACACCGCTCAGCCTCTCCCCCGACACCGCTCAGCTTCTCCCCGGACACCGCTCAGCCTCTCCCCCGACACCGCCCTGCCTCTCCCCCGACACCGCTCAGCCTCTCCCCCGACACCGCTCAGCCTCTCCCCCGACATCGCCCAGCTTCCTCCCCGACATCGCCCAGCCTCTCCCCCGACACCGCCCAGCCTCCTCCCGACACCGCCCAGCCTCTCCCCTGACACCGTCCAGCCTCTCCCCCGACACCGCCAGGCCTCTCCTCCGACACCTCCCATCCTCTCCCCCGACACCGCCCAGCCTCCCCCCGACACCGCCCAGCCTCCTCCCCGACACCGCCCAGCCTCTCCCCCGACACAGCCCAGCCTCTCCCCGGACACCGCCCAGCCTCTCCCCCGACACCGCCCAGCCTCTCCGCGGACACCGCCCAGCTTCCTCCCCGACACCGCCCAGCCTCTCCCCCGACATCGCCCAGCCTCTCCCCGGACACCGCCCAGCTTCCTCCCCGACACTTCCCAGCCTCTCCCCCGACAACGCCCAGCCTCTCCACGGACACCGCCCAGCTTCCTACCCGACATTGCCCATCCTCTCCCCTGTCACCGGCCAGCCTCTCCCCCGACACCGCCCAGTCTATCCCCCGACACCGTCCAGCCTCTCCCCGGACACCGCTCAGCTTCCTCCCCGGCACCTCCCAGCTCCTCCCCCGACACCGCCCAGCTTCCTCCCCGACACCGCCCAACCTCTCCCTGTGACACCACCCAGCCTCTCCCCCTACACCACCCAGACTCTCCCCTTACACCGCCCAGACTCTCCCCTGACAATGCACAGCCTCTCCCCCGACACTGCCCAGCCTCTCCCCGGACACCGGTAGCCTCTCCCCCGACACCGCGCAGCCTCTCCCTGTGACACCACCCAGCCTCTCCCCCGACACGGCCCAGCTTCTCCCCCGACACCGCCCAGCCTCGACACGACACCGCTCAGCCTCTCCCCCGACAATGCACCGCCTCGCCCCCGACACCGCCCAGCCTCTCCCCCGACACCGCCCAGCCTCCTCCCAACACCGCCCAGCCTCTCTCCCGACACCGCCCAGCCTCTCCCCGGACACCGCTCAGCCTCTCCCCGGACGCCGCCCAGCCCCTCCCCCGACACCGCCCAGCCTCTCCCCCGACACCGGCCAGCCTCTCCCCGGACACCGCTCAGCCTCTCCCCCGACACCGGCCAGCCTCTCTCCTGACACCGCCCAGCCTCGACACGACACCGCCCAGCTTCTCCCCCGACACTGCCCAGCCTCCTCCCGACACCGCCCAGCCTCTCTCCCGACACCGCCCAGCCTCTCTCCCGACACCGCCCAGCCTCTCCCCCTACACCGTCCAGACTCTCCCCCGACACCGCCACGCCTTTCCCCCGACACCGCCCAGCCTCGACACGACACCACTCAGCCTCTCCCCCGACAATGCACAGCCTCTCCCCCGACACTGCACAGCCTCTCCCCGGACACCGCCCAGCCTCCCCCCGACACCGCCCAGCCTCTCCCTGTGACACCATACAACCTCTCAACGGACACCGCCCAGCTTCCTGCCCGACACTGCCCAGCCTCTCCCCGGACACCGCCCAGCTTCCTCCCCGACACCGCCCAGCCTCTCCCCCGACACCGCCCAGCCTCTCCCCCGACACCGCCCATCTTCCTCCCCGACACCGCCCAGCTTCCTCCCCGACACCGCCCAGCCTTTCCCCCGACACCGCCCAGCCTCGACACGACACCACTCAGCCTCTCCCCCGACAATGCACAGCCTCTCCCCCGACACTGCCCAGCCTCTCCCCGGACACCGCCCAGCTTCCTCCCCGACACCGCCCAGCCTCTCCCCCGACATCGCCCAGCCTCTCCCCGGACAGCGCACAGCTTCCTCCCCGACATCACCCAGCTTCTCCCCCGACATCGCACAGCCTCTCCCCTGATACCGCCCAGCTTCCTCCCCGACACTGCCCAGCCTCTCCCCCGACAACGCCCAGCCTCTCCACGGACACCGCCCAGCTTCCTCCCCGACATCGCCCAGCCTCTCCCCTGTCACCGGCCAGCCTCTCCCCCGACAACGCCCAGCCGCTCCCCGGACACCGCTCAGCTTCCTCCCCGGCACCGCCCAGCTTCTCCCCCGAAACCGCCCAGCTTCCTCCCCGACACTGCCCAGCCTCTCCCCAGACATCGCCCAGCCTATCCCCTGACACCGCCCAGCTTCCTCCCCGACACCGCCCAGCCTCTGCCCCGACATCGCCCAGCCTCTCCCCGGACACCGCCCAGCTTCCTCCCCGACACTTCCCAGCCTCTCCCCCGACAACGCCCAGCCTCTCCACGGACACCGCCCAGCTTCCTACCCGACATTGCCCAGCCTCTCCCCTGTCACTGGCCAGCCTCTCCCCCGACACCGCCCAGTCTATCCCCCGACACCGTCCAGCCTCTCCCCGGACACCGCTCAGCTTCCTCCCCGGCACCGCCCAGCTCCTCCCCCGACACCGCCCAGCTTCCTCCCCGACACCGCCCAACCTCTCCCTGTGACACCACCCAGCCTCTCCCCCTACACCACCCAGACTCTCCCCTTACACCGCCCAGACTCTCCCCTGACAATGCACAGCCTCTCCCCCGACACTGCCCAGCCTCTCCCCGGACACCGGTAGCCTCTCCCCCGACACCGCGCAGCCTCTCCCTGTGACACCACCCAGCCTCTCCCCCGACACAGCCCAGCTTCTCCCCCGACACCGCCCAGCCTCGACACGACACCGCTCAGCCTCTCCCCCGACAATGCACCGCCTCGCCCCCGACACCGCCCAGCCTCTCCCCCGACACCGCCCAGCCTCCTCCCAACACCGCCCAGCCTCTCTCCCGACACCGCCCAGCCTCTCCACGGACACCGCCCAGCTTCCTACCCGACATTGCCCAGCCTCTCCCCTGTCACCGGCCAGCCTCTCCCCCGACACCGCCCAGTCTATCCCCCGACACCGTCCAGCCTCTCCCCGGACACCGCTCAGCTTCCTCCCCGGCACCGCCCAGCTCCTCCCCCGACACCGCCCAGCTTCCTCCCCGACACCGCCCAACCTCTCCCTGTGACACCACCCAGCCTCTCCCCCTACACCACCCAGACTCTCCCCTTACACCGCCCAGACTCTCCCCTGACAATGCACAGCCTCTCCCCCGACACTGCCCAGCCTCTCCCCGGACACCGGTAGCCTCTCCCCCGACACCGCGCAGCCTCTCCCTGTGACACCACCCAGCCTCTCCCCCGACACGGCCCAGCTTCTCCCCCGACACCGCCCAGCCTCGACACGACACCGCTCAGCCTCTCCCCCGACAATGCACCGCCTCGCCCCCGACACCGCCCAGCCTCTCCCCCGACACCGCCCAGCCTCCTCCCAACACCGCCCAGCCTCTCTCCCGACACCGCCCAGCCTCTCCCCGGACACCGCTCAGCCTCTCCCCGGACGCCGCCCAGCCCCTCCCCCGACACCGCCCAGCCTCTCCCCCGACACCGGCCAGCCTCTCCCCGGACACCGCTCAGCCTCTCCCCCGACACCGGCCAGCCTCTCTCCTGACACCGCCCAGCCTCGACACGACACCGCCCAGCTTCTCCCCCGACACTGCCCAGCCTCCTCCCGACACCGCCCAGCCTCTCTCCCGACACCGCCCAGCCTCTCTCCCGACACCGCCCAGCCTCTCCCCCTACACCGTCCAGACTCTCCCCCGACACCGCCACGCCTTTCCCCCGACACCGCCCAGCCTCGACACGACACCACTCAGCCTCTCCCCCGACAATGCACAGCCTCTCCCCCGACACTGCACAGCCTCTCCCCGGACACCGCCCAGCCTCCCCCCGACACCGCCCAGCCTCTCCCTGTGACACCATACAACCTCTCAACGGACACCGCCCAGCTTCCTGCCCGACACTGCCCAGCCTCTCCCCGGACACCGCCCAGCTTCCTCCCCGACACCGCCCAGCCTCTCCCCCGACACCGCCCAGCCTCTCCCCCGACACCGCCCAGCTTCCTCCCCGACACCGCCCAGCTTCCTCCCCGACACCGCCCAGCCTTTCCCCCGACACCGCCCAGCCTCGACACGACACCACTCAGCCTCTCCCCCGACAATGCACAGCCTCTCCCCCGACACTGCCCAGCCTCTCCCCGGACACCGCCCAGCTTCCTCCCCGACACCGCCCAGCCTCTCCCCCGACATCGCCCAGCCTCTCCCCGGACAGCGCACAGCTTCCTCCCCGACATCACCCAGCTTCTCCCCCGACATCGCACAGCCTCTCCCCTGATACCGCCCAGCTTCCTCCCCGACACTGCCCAGCCTCTCCCCCGACAACGCCCAGCCTCTCCACGGACACCGCCCAGCTTCCTCCCCGACATCGCCCAGCCTCTCCCCTGTCACCGGCCAGCCTCTCCCCCGACAACGCCCAGCCGCTCCCCGGACACCGCTCAGCTTCCTCCCCGGCACCGCCCAGCTTCTCCCCCGAAACCGCCCAGCTTCCTCCCCGACACTGCCCAGCCTCTCCCCAGACATCGCCCAGCCTATCCCCTGACACCGCCCAGCTTCCTCCCCGACACCGCCCAGCCTCTCCCCCGACATCGCCCAGCCTCTCCCCGGACACCGCCCAGCTTCCTCCCCGACACTTCCCAGCCTCTCCCCCGACAACGCCCAGCCTCTCCACGGACACCGCCCAGCTTCCTACCCGACATTGCCCAGCCTCTCCCCTGTCACTGGCCAGCCTCTCCCCCGACACCGCCCAGTCTATCCCCCGACACCGTCCAGCCTCTCCCCGGACACCGCTCAGCTTCCTCCCCGGCACCGCCCAGCTCCTCCCCCGACACCGCCCAGCTTCCTCCCCGACACCGCCCAACCTCTCCCTGTGACACCACCCAGCCTCTCCCCCTACACCACCCAGACTCTCCCCTTACACCGCCCAGACTCTCCCCTGACAATGCACAGCCTCTCCCCCGACACTGCCCAGCCTCTCCCCGGACACCGGTAGCCTCTCCCCCGACACCGCGCAGCCTCTCCCTGTGACACCACCCAGCCTCTCCCCCGACACGGCCCAGCTTCTCCCCCGACACCGCCCAGCCTCGACACGACACCGCTCAGCCTCTCCCCCGACAATGCACCGCCTCGCCCCCGACACCGCCCAGCCTCTCCCCCGACACCGCCCAGCCTCCTCCCAACACCGCCCAGCCTCTCTCCCGACACCGCCCAGCCTCTCCCCGGACACCGCTCAGCCTCTCCCCGGACGCCGCCCAGCCCCTCCCCCGACACCGCCCAGCCTCTCCCCCGACACCGGCCAGCCTCTCCCCGGACACCGCTCAGCCTCTCCCCCGACACCGGCCAGCCTCTCTCCTGACACCGCCCAGCCTCGACACGACACCGCCCAGCTTCTCCCCCGACACTGCCCAGCCTCCTCCCGACACCGCCCAGCCTCTCTCCCGACACCGCCCAGCCTCTCTCCCGACACCGCCCAGCCTCTCCCCCTACACCGTCCAGACTCTCCCCCGACACCGCCACGCCTTTCCCCCGACACCGCCCAGCCTCGACACGACACCACTCAGCCTCTCCCCCGACAATGCACAGCCTCTCCCCCGACACTGCACAGCCTCTCCCCGGACACCGCCCAGCCTCCCCCCGACACCGCCCAGCCTCTCCCTGTGACACCATACAACCTCTCAACGGACACCGCCCAGCTTCCTGCCCGACACTGCCCAGCCTCTCCCCGGACACCGCCCAGCTTCCTCCCCGACACCGCCCAGCCTCTCCCCCGACACCGCCCAGCCTCTCCCCCGACACCGCCCAGCTTCCTCCCCGACACCGCCCAGCTTCCTCCCCGACACCGCCCAGCCTTTCCCCCGACACCGCCCAGCCTCGACACGACACCACTCAGCCTCTCCCCCGACAATGCACAGCCTCTCCCCCGACACTGCCCAGCCTCTCCCCGGACACCGCCCAGCTTCCTCCCCGACACCGCCCAGCCTCTCCCCCGACATCGCCCAGCCTCTCCCCGGACAGCGCACAGCTTCCTCCCCGACATCACCCAGCTTCTCCCCCGACATCGCACAGCCTCTCCCCTGATACCGCCCAGCTTCCTCCCCGACACTGCCCAGCCTCTCCCCCGACAACGCCCAGCCTCTCCACGGACACCGCCCAGCTTCCTCCCCGACATCGCCCAGCCTCTCCCCTGTCACCGGCCAGCCTCTCCCCCGACAACGCCCAGCCGCTCCCCGGACACCGCTCAGCTTCCTCCCCGGCACCGCCCAGCTTCTCCCCCGAAACCGCCCAGCTTCCTCCCCGACACTGCCCAGCCTCTCCCCAGACATCGCCCAGCCTATCCCCTGACACCGCCCAGCATCTCCCCCGACACCGCCCAGCTTCCTCCCCGACACTGCCCAGCCTTTCCCCCGACATCGCCCAGCTTCCTCCCCGACATCGCCCAGCCTCTCCCCGACACCGCCCTGCCTCTCCCCCGACACCGCCCAGCCTCTCCCCCGACACGGCCCAGCTTCTCCCCGGACACCGCTCAGCCTCTCCCCCGACACCGCTCAGCTTCTCCCCGGACACCGCTCAGCCTCTCCCCCGACACCGCCCTGCCTCTCCCACGACACCGCTCAGCCTCTCCCCCGACACCGCTCAGCCTCTCCCCCGACATCGCCCAGCTTCCTCCCCGACATCGCCCAGCCTCTCCCCCGACACCGCCCAGCCTCCTCCCGACACCGCCCAGCCTCCCCCCCGACACCGCCCAGCCTCTCCCCCGACACAGCCCAGCCTCTCCCCGGACACCGCCCAGCCTCTCCCCCGACACCGCCCAGCCTCTCCCCGGACACCGCCCAGCTTCCTCCCCGACACCGCCCAGCCTCTCCCCCGACATCGCCCAGCCTCTCCCCGGACACCGCCCAGCTTCCTCCCCGACATTTCCCAGCCTCTCCCCCGACAACGCCCAGCCTCTCCACGGACACCGCCCAGCTTCCTCCCCTGACACCGTCCAGCCTCTCCCCCGACACCGCCAGGCCTCTCCTCCGACACCTCCCATCCTCTCCCCCGACACCGCCCAGCCTCTCCCCGGACACCGCTCAGCTTCCTCCCCGGCACCGCCCAGCTTCTCCCCCGACACCGCCCAGCTTCCTCCCCGACACCGCCCAACCTCTCCCTGTGACACCACCCAGCCTCTCCCCCTACACCACCCAGACTCTCCCCTTACACCGCCCAGACTCTCCCCTGACAATGCACAGCCTCTCCCCCGACACTGCCCAGCCTCTCCCCGGACACCGGTAGCCTCTCCCCCGACACCGCGCAGCCTCTCCCTGTGACACCACCCAGCCTCTCCCCCGACACGGCCCAGCTTCTCCCCCGACACCGCCCAGCCTCGACACGACACCGCTCAGCCTCTCCCCCGACAATGCACCGCCTCGCCCCCGACACCGCCCAGCCTCTCCCCCGACACCGCCCAGCCTCCTCCCAACACCGCCCAGCCTCTCTCCCGACACCGCCCAGCCTCTCCCCGGACACCGCTCAGCCTCTCCCCGGACGCCGCCCAGCCCCTCCCCCGACACCGCCCAGCCTCTCCCCCGACACCGGCCAGCCTCTCCCCGGACACCGCTCAGCCTCTCCCCCGACACCGGCCAGCCTCTCTCCTGACACCGCCCAGCCTCGACACGACACCGCCCAGCTTCTCCCCCGACACTGCCCAGCCTCCTCCCGACACCGCCCAGCCTCTCTCCCGACACCGCCCAGCCTCTCTCCCGACACCGCCCAGCCTCTCCCCCTACACCGTCCAGACTCTCCCCCGACACCGCCACGCCTTTCCCCCGACACCGCCCAGCCTCGACACGACACCACTCAGCCTCTCCCCCGACAATGCACAGCCTCTCCCCCGACACTGCACAGCCTCTCCCCGGACACCGCCCAGCCTCCCCCCGACACCGCCCAGCCTCTCCCTGTGACACCATACAACCTCTCAACGGACACCGCCCAGCTTCCTGCCCGACACTGCCCAGCCTCTCCCCGGACACCGCCCAGCTTCCTCCCCGACACCGCCCAGCCTCTCCCCCGACACCGCCCAGCCTCTCCCCCGACACCGCCCAGCTTCCTCCCCGACACCGCCCAGCTTCCTCCCCGACACCGCCCAGCCTTTCCCCCGACACCGCCCAGCCTCGACACGACACCACTCAGCCTCTCCCCCGACAATGCACAGCCTCTCCCCCGACACTGCCCAGCCTCTCCCCGGACACCGCCCAGCTTCCTCCCCGACACCGCCCAGCCTCTCCCCCGACATCGCCCAGCCTCTCCCCGGACAGCGCACAGCTTCCTCCCCGACATCACCCAGCTTCTCCCCCGACATCGCACAGCCTCTCCCCTGATACCGCCCAGCTTCCTCCCCGACACTGCCCAGCCTCTCCCCCGACAACGCCCAGCCTCTCCACGGACACCGCCCAGCTTCCTCCCCGACATCGCCCAGCCCCTCCCCTGTCACCGGCCAGCCTCTCCCCCGACAACACCCAGCCGCTCCCCGGACACCGCTCAGCTTCCTCCCCGGCACCGCCCAGCTTCTCCCCCGAAACCGCCCAGCTTCCTCCCCGACACTGCCCAGCCTATCCCCTGACACCGCCCAGCATCTCCCCCGACACCGCCCAGCTTCCTCCCCGACACTGCCCAGCCTTTCCCCCGACATCGCCCAGCTTCCTCCCCGACATCGCCCAGCCTCTCCCCGACACCGCCCTGCCTCTCCCCCGACATCGCCCAGCCTCTCCCCCGACACGGCCCAGCTTCTCCCCGGACACCGCTCAGCCTCTCCCCCGACACGGCCCAGCTTCTCCCCGGACACCGCTCAGCCTCTCCCCCGACACCGCCCTGCCTCTCCCCCGACACCGCTCAGTCTCTCCCCCGACACCGCCCAGCCTCTCCCCCGACACCGCCCAGCCTCTCCCCCGACACCGCCCAGCCTCTCCCCCGACACCGCTCAGCCTCTCCCCCGACACGGCCCAGCTTCTCCCCGGACACCGCTCAGCCTCTCCCCCGACACCGCTCAGCTTCTCCCCGGACACCGCTCAGCCTCTCCCCCGACACCGCCCTGCCTCTCCCACGACACCGCTCAGCCTCTCCCCCGACACCGCTCAGCCTCTCCCCCGACACCGCTCAGCCTCTCCCCCGACACCGCTCAGCTTCTCCCCGGACACCGCTCAGCCTCTCCCCCGACACCGCCCTGCCTCTCCCACGACACCGCTCAGCCTCTCCCCGGACACCGCCCAGCCTCTCCCCCGACACCGCCCAGCCTCTCCCCGGACACCGCCCAGCTTCCTCCCCGACACCGCCCAGCCTCTCCCCCGACATCGCCCAGCCTCTCCCCGGACACCGCCCAGCTTCCTCCCCGACACCGCCCAGCCTCTCCCCCGACATCGCCCAGCCTCTCCCCGGACACCGCCCAGCTTCCTCCCCGACACCGCCCAGCCTCTCCCCCGACAACGCCCAGCCTCTCCACGGACACCGCCCAGCTTCCTCCCCTGACACCGTCCAGCCTCTCCCCCGACACCGCCAGGCCTCTCCTCCGACACCTCCCATCCTCTCCCCCGACACCGCCCAGCCTCTCCCCGGACACCGCTCAGCTTCCTCCCCGGCACCGCCCAGCTTCTCCCCCGACACCGCCCAGCTTCCTCCCCGACACCGCCCAACCTCTCCCTGTGACACCACCCAGCCTCTCCCCCTACACCACCCAGACTCTCCCCTTACACCGCCCAGACTCTCCCCTGACAATGCACAGCCTCTCCCCCGACACTGCCCAGCCTCTCCCCGGACACCGGTAGCCTCTCCCCCGACACCGCGCAGCCTCTCCCTGTGACACCGCCCAGCCTCTCCCCCGACACGGCCCAGCTTCTCCTCCGACACCTCCCATCCTCTCCCCCGACACCGCCCAGACTCTCCCCGGACACCGCTCAGCTTCCTCCCCGGCACCGCCCAGCTTCTCCCCCGACACCGCCCAGCTTCCTCCCCGACACCGCCCAGCCTCTCCCCCGACACCGCCCAGCCTCTCCGCGGACACCGCCCAGCTTCCTCCCCGACACCGCCCAACCTCTCCCCCGACATCGCCCAGCCTCTCCCCGGACACCGCCCAGCTTCCTCCCCGACACTTCCCAGCCTCTCCCCGACAACGCCCAGCCTCTCCACGGACACCGCCCAGCTTCCTCCCCGACATTGCCCAGCCTCTCCCCTGTCACCGGCCAGCCTCTCCCCCGACACCGCCCAGTCTATCCCCCGACACCGTCCAGCCTCTCCCCGGACACCGCTCAGCTTCCTCCCCGGCACCGCCCAGCTTCTCCCCCGACACCGCCCAGCTTCCTCCCCGACACCGCCCAACCTCTCCCTGTGACACCACCCAGCCTCTCCCCCTACACCACCCAGACTCTCCCCTTACACCGCCCAGACTCTCCCCTGACAATGCACAGCCTCTCCCCCGACACTGCCCAGCCTCTCCCCGGACACCGGTAGCCTCTCCCCCGACACCGCGCAGCCTCTCCCTGTGACACCACCCAGCCTCTCCCCCGACACGGCCCAGCTTCTCGCCCGACACCGCCCAGCCTCCTCCCGACAACGCCCAGCCTCACCCCCGACATCGCCCAGCCTCTCCCCGGACAGCGCACAGCTTCCTCCCCGGCACCGCCCAGCTTCTCCCCCGACACCGCCCAGCTTCCTCCCCGACACCGCCCAACCTCTCCCTGTGACACCACCCAGCCTCTCCCCCTACACCACCCAGACTCTCCCCTTACACCGCCCAGACTCTCCCCTGACAATGCACAGCCTCTCCCCCGACACTGCCCAGCCTCTCCCCGGACACCGGTAGCCTCTCCCCCGACACCGCGCAGCCTCTCCCTGTGACACCACCCAGCCTCTCCCCCGACACGGCCCAGCTTCTCCTCCGACACCTCCCATCCTCTCCCCCGACACCGCCCAGACTCTCCCCGGACACCGCTCAGCTTCCTCCCCGGCACCGCCCAGCTTCTCCCCCGACACCGCCCAGCTTCCTCCCCGACACCGCCCAGCCTCTCCCCCGACACCGCCCAGCCTCTCCGCGGACACCGCCCAGCTTCCTCCCCGACACCGCCCAACCTCTCCCCCGACATCGCCCAGCCTCTCCCCGGACACCGCCCAGCTTCCTCCCCGACACTTCCCAGCCTCTCCCCGACAACGCCCAGCCTCTCCACGGACACCGCCCAGCTTCCTCCCCGACATTGCCCAGCCTCTCCCCTGTCACCGGCCAGCCTCTCCCCCGACACCGCCCAGTCTATCCCCCGACACCGTCCAGCCTCTCCCCGGACACCGCTCAGCTTCCTCCCCGGCACCGCCCAGCTTCTCCCCCGACACCGCCCAGCTTCCTCCCCGACACCGCCCAACCTCTCCCTGTGACACCACCCAGCCTCTCCCCCTACACCACCCAGACTCTCCCCTTACACCGCCCAGACTCTCCCCTGACAATGCACAGCCTCTCCCCCGACACTGCCCAGCCTCTCCCCGGACACCGGTAGCCTCTCCCCCGACACCGCGCAGCCTCTCCCTGTGACACCACCCAGCCTCTCCCCCGACACGGCCCAGCTTCTCGCCCGACACCGCCCAGCCTCCTCCCGACAACGCCCAGCCTCACCCCCGACATCGCCCAGCCTCTCCCCGGACAGCGCACAGCTTCCTCCCCGACATCACCCAGCTTCTCCCCCGACATCGCACAGCCTCTCCCCTGATACCGCCCAGCTTCCTCCCCGACACTGCCCAGCCTCTCCCCCGACAACGCCCAGCCTCTCCACGGACACCGCCCAGCTTCCTCCCCGACATCGCCCAGCCTCTCCCCTGTCACCGGCCAGCCTCTCCCCCGACAACGCCCAGCCGCTCCCCGGACACCGCTCAGCTTCCTCCCCGGCACCGCCCAGCTTCTCCCCCGAAACCGCCCAGCTTCCTCCCCGACACTGCCCAGCCTCTCCCCCGACATCGCCCAGCTTCCTCCCCGACACTGCCCAGCCTCTCCCCAGACATCGCCCAGCCTATCCCCTGACACCGCCCAGCATCTCCCCCGACACCGCCCAGCTTCCTCCCCGACACTGCCCAGCCTCTCCCCCGACATCGCCCAGCTTCCTCCCCGACATCGCCCAGCCTCTCCCCGACACCGCCCTGCCTCTCCCCCGACACCGCCCAGCCTCTCCCCCGACACGGCCCAGCTTCTCCCCGGACACCGCTCAGCCTCTCCCCCGACACCGCTCAGCTTCTCCCCGGACACCGCTCAGCCTCACCCCCGACACCGCCCTGCCTCTCCCCCGACACCGCTCAGCCTCTCCCCCGACACCGCTCAGCCTCTCCCCCGACATCGCCCAGCCTCTCCCCCGACACCGCCCAGCCTCCTCCCGACACCGCCCAGCCTCCCCCCCGACACCGCCCAGCCTCTCCCCCGACACAGCCCAGCCTCTCCCCGGACACCGCCCAGCCTCTCCCCCGACACCGCCCAGCCTCTCCCCGGACACCGCCCAGCTTCCTCCCCGACACCGCCCAGCCTCTCCCCCGACATCGCCCAGCCTCTCCCCGGACACCGCCCAGCTTCCTCCCCGACACTTCCCAGCCTCTCCCCCGACAACGCCCAGCCTCTCCACGGACACCGCCCAGCTTCCTCCCCGACATTGCCCAGCCTCTCCCCTGTCACCGGCCAGCCTCTCCCCCGACACCGCCCAGTCTATCCCCCGACACCGTCCAGCCTCTCCCCGGACACCGCTCAGCTTCCTCCCCGGCACCGCCCAGCTTCTCCCCCGACACCGCCCAGCTTCCTCCCCGACAGCGCCCAACCTCTCCCTGTGACACCACCCAGCCTCTCCCCCTACACCACCCAGACTCTCCCCTTACACCGCCCAGCTTCCTCCCCGGCACCGCCCAGCTTCTCCCCCGACACCGCCCAGCTTCCTCCCCGACACCGCCCAGCCTCTCCCCCGACACCGCCCAGCCTCTCCGCGGACACCGCCCAGCTTCCTCCCCGACACCGCCCAACCTCTCCCCCGACATCGCCCAGCCTCTCCCCGGACACCGCCCAGCTTCCTCCCCGACACTTCCCAGCCTCTCCCCGACAACGCCCAGCCTCTCCACGGACACCGCCCAGCTTCCTCCCCGACATTGCCCAGCCTCTCCCCTGTCACCGGCCAGCCTCTCCCCGGACACCGCTCAGCCTCTCCCCGGACACCGCCCAGCCCCTCCCCCGACACCGCCCAGCCTCTCCCCCGACATTGCCCAGCCTCCTCCCGACACCGCCCAGCATCTCTCCCGACACCGGCCAGCCTCTCTCCGGACACCGCTCAGCCTCTCCCCCGACACCGGCCAGCCTCTCTCCTGACACCGCCCAGCCTCGACACGACACCGCCCAGCTTCTCCCCCGACACTGCCCAGCCTCCTCCCGACACCGCCCAGCCTCTCTCCCGACACCGCCCAGCCTCTCTCCCGACACCGCCCAGCCTCTCCCCCTACACCGTCCAGAATCTCCCCCGACACCGCCACGCCTTTCCCCCGACACCGCCCAGCCTCGACACGACACCACTCAGCCTCTCCCCCGACAATGCACAGCCTCTCCCCCGACACTGCACAGCCACTCCCCGGACACCGCCCAGCCTCCCCCCGACACCGCCCAGCCTCTCCCTGTGACACCATACAACCTCTCAACGGACACCGCCCAGCTTCCTGCCCGACACTGCCCAGCCTCTCCCCGGACACCGCCCAGCTTCCTCCCCGACACCGCCCAGCCTCTCCCCCGACACCGCCCAGCCTCTCCCCCGACACCGCCCAGCTTCCTCCCCGACACCGCCCAGCTTCCTCCCCGACACCGCCCAGCCTTTCCCCCGACACCGCCCAGCCTCGACACGACACCACTCAGCCTCTCCCCCGACAATGCACAGCCTCTCCCCCGACACTGCCCAGCCTCTTCCCGGACACCGCCCAGCTTCCTCCCCGACACCGCCCAGCCTCTCCCCCGACATCGCCCAGCCTCTCCCCGGACAGCGCACAGCTTCCTCCCCGACATCACCCAGCTTCTCCCCCGACATCGCACAGCCTCTCCCCTGATACCGCCCAGCTTCCTCCCCGACACTGCCCAGCCTCTCCCCCGACAACGCCCAGCCTCTCCACGGACACCGCCCAGCTTCCTCCCCGACATCGCCCAGCCTCTCCCCTGTCACCGGCCAGCCTCTCCCCCGACAACGCCCAGCCGCTCCCCGGACACCGCTCAGCTTCCTCCCCGGCACCGCCCAGCTTCTCCCCCGAAACCGCCCAGCTTCCTCCCCGACACTGCCCAGCCTCTCCCCAGACATCGCCCAGCCTATCCCCTGACACCGGCCAGCCTCTCCCCCGACACCTCCCAGTCTATCCCCCGACACCGCCCAGCTTCTCCCCCGACACCGCCCAGCTTGCTCCCCGACACCGCCCAACCTCTCCCTGTGACACCACCCAGCCTCTCCCCCTACACCACCCAGACTCTCCCCTTACACCGCCCAGACTCTCCCCTGACAATGCACAGCCTCTCCCCCGACACTGCCCAGCCTCTCCCCGGACACCGGTAGCCTCTCCCCCGACACCGCGCAGCCTCTCCCTGTGACACCACCCAGCCTCTCCCCCGACACGGCCCAGCTTCTCCCCCGACACCGCCCAGCCTCCTCCCGACAACGCCCAGCCTCACCCCCGACACCGCCCAGCCTCGACACGACACCGCTCAGCCTCTCCCCCGACAATGCACCGCCTCGCCCCCGACACCGCCCAGCCTCTCCCCCGACACCGCCCAGCCTCCTCCCAACACCGCCCAGCCTCTCTCCCGACACCGCCCAGCCTCTCCCCGGACACCGCTCAGCCTCTCCCCGGACACCGCCCAGCCCCTCCCCCGACACCGCCCAGCCTCTCCCCCGACATTGCCCAGCCTCCTCCCGACACCGCCCAGCATCTCTCCCGACACCGGCCAGCCTCTCCCCGGACACCGCTCAGCCTCTCCCCCGACACCGGCCAGCCTCTCTCCTGACACCGCCCAGCCTCGACACGACACCGCCCAGCTTCTCCCCCGACACTGCCCAGCCTCCTCCCGACACCGCCCAGCCTCTCTCCCGACACCGCCCAGCCTCTCTCCCGACACCGCCCAGCCTCTCCCCCTACACCGTCCAGACTCTCCCCCGACACCGCCACGCCTTTCCCCCGACACCGCCCAGCCTCGACACGACACCACTCAGCCTCTCCCCCGACAATGCACAGCCTCTCCCCCGACACTGCACAGCCTCTCCCCGGACACCGCCCAGCCTCCCCCCGACACCGCCCAGCCTCTCCCTGTGACACCATACAACCTCTCAACGGACACCGCCCAGCTACCTGCCCGACACTGCCCAGCCTCTCCCCGGACACCGCCCAGCTTCCTCCCCGGCACCGCCCAGCTTCTCCCCCGAAACCACCCAGCTTCCTCCCCGACACTGCCCAGCCTCTCCCCAGACATCGCCCAGCCTATCCCCTGACACCGGCCAGCCTCTCCCCCGACACCTCCCAGTCTATCCCCCGACACCGCCCAGCTTCTCCCCCGACACCGCCCAGCTTCCTCCCCGACACCGCCCAACCTCTCCCTGTGACACCACCCAGCCTCTCCCCCTACACCACCCAGACTCTCCCCTTACACCGCCCAGACTCTCCCCTGACAATGCACAGCCTCTCCCCCGACACTGCCCAGCCTCTCCCCGGACACCGGTAGCCTCTCCCCCGACACCGCGCAGCCTCTCCCTGTGACACCACCCAGCCTCTCCCCCGACACGGCCCAGCTTCTCCCCCGACACCGCCCAGCCTCCTCCCGACAACGCCCAGCCTCACCCCCGACACCGCCCAGCCTCGACACGACACCGCTCAGCCTCTCCCCCGACAATGCACCGCCTCGCCCCCGACACCGCCCAGCCTCTCCCCCGACACCGCCCAGCCTCCTCCCAACACCGCCCAGCCTCTCTCCCGACACCGCCCAGCCTCTCCCCGGACACCGCTCAGCCTCTCCCCGGACACCGCCCAGCCCCTCCCCCGACACCGCCCAGCCTCTCCCCCGACACTGCCCAGCCTCCTCCCGACACCGCCCAGCATCTCTCCCGACACCGGCCAGCCTCTCCCCGGACACCGCTCAGCCTCTCCCCCGACACCGGCCAGCCTCTCTCCTGACACCGCCCAGCCTCGACACGACACCGCCCAGCTTCTCCCCCGACACTGCCCAGCCTCCTCCCGACACCGCCCAGCCTCTCTCCCGACACCGCCCAGCCTCTCTCCCGACACTGCCCAGCCTCCTCCCGACACCGCCCAGCCCCTCCCCCGACACCGCCCAGCCTCTCCCCCGACATTGCCCAGCCTCCTCCCGACACCGCCCAGCATCTCTCCCGACACCGGCCAGCCTCTCCCCGGACGCCGCCCAGCCTCTCTCCCGACACCGCCCAGCCTCTCCCCCTACACCGTCCAGACTCTCCCCCGACACCGCCACGCCTTTCCCCCGACACCGCCCAGCCTCGACACGACACCACTCAGCCTCTCCCCCGACAATGCACAGCCTCTCCCCCGACACTGCACAGCCTCTCCCCGGACACCGCACAGCCTCCCCCCGACACCGCCCAGCCTCTCCCTGTGACACCATACAACCTCTCAACGGACACCGCCCAGCTACCTGCCCGACACTGCCCAGCCTCTCCCCGGACACCGCCCAGCTTCCTCCCCGGCACCGCCCAGCTTCTCCCCCGAAACCGCCCAGCTTCCTCCCCGACACTGCCCAGCCTCTCCCCAGACATCGCCCAGCCTATCCCCTGACACCGGCCAGCCTCTCCCCCGACACCTCCCAGTCTATCCCCCGACACCGCCCAGCTTCTCCCACGACACCGCCCAGCTTCCTCCCCGACACCGCCCAACCTCTCCCTGTGACACCACCCAGCCTCTCCCCCTACACCACCCAGACTCTCCCCTTACACCGCCCAGACTCTCCCCTGACAATGCACAGCCTCTCCCCCTACACTGCCCAGCCTCTCCCCGGACACCGGTAGCCTCTCCCCCGACACCGCGCAGCCTCTCCCTGTGACACCACCCAGCCTCTCCCCCGACACGGCCCAGCTTCTCCCCCGACACCGCCCAGCCTCCTCCCGACAACGCCCAGCCTCACCCCCGACACCGCCCAGCCTCGACACGACACCGCTCAGCCTCTCCCCCGACAATGCACCGCCTCGCCCCCGACACCGCCCAGCCTCTCCCCCGACACCGCCCAGCCTCCTCCCAACACCGCCCAGCCTCTCTCCCGACACCGCCCAGCCTCTCCCCGGACACCGCTCAGCCTCTCCCCGGACACCGCCCAGCCCCTCCCCCGACACCGCCCAGCCTCTCCCCCGACATTGCCCAGCCTCCTCCCGACACCGCCCAGCATCTCTCCCGACACCGGCCAGCCTCTCCCCGGACACCGCTCAGCCTCTCCCCCGACACCGGCCAGCCTCTCTCCTGACACCGCCCAGCCTCGACACGACACCGCCCAGCTTCTCCCCCGACACTGCCCAGCCTCCTCCCGACACCGCCCAGCCTCTCTCCCGACACCGCCCAGCCTCTCTCCCGACACCGCCCAGCCTCTCCCCCTACACCGTCCAGACTCTCCCCCGACACCGCCACGCCTTTCCCCCGACACCGCCCAGCCTCGACACGACACCACTCAGCCTCTCCCTGTGACACCATACAACCTCTCAACGGACACCGCCCAGCTTCCTGCCCGACACTGCCCAGCCTCTCCCCGGACACCGCCCAGCTTCCTCCCCGACACATCCCAGCCTCTCCCCGACACCGCCCAGCCTCTCCCCCGACACCGCCCAGCTTCCTCCCCGACACCGCCCAGCTTCCTCCCCGACACCGCCCAGTCTTTCCCCCGACACCGCCCAGCCTCGACACGACACCACTCAGCCTCTCCCCCGACAATGCACAGCCTCTCCCCCGACACTGCCCAGCCTCTCCCCGGACACCGCCCAGCTTCCTCCCCGACACCGCCCAGCCTCTCCCCCGACATCGCCCAGCCTCTCCCCGGACAGCGCACAGCTTCCTCCCCGACATCACCCAGCTTCTCCCCCGACATCGCACAGCCTCTCCCCTGATACCGCCCAGCTTCCTCCCCGACACTGCCCAGCCTCTCCCCCGACAACGCCCAGCCTCTCCACGGACACCGCCCAGCTTCCTCCCCGACATCGCCCAGCCTCTCCCCTGTCACCGGCCAGCCTCTCCCCCGACAACGCCCAGCCGCTCCCCGGACACCGCTCAGCTTCCTCCCCGGCACCGCCCAGCTTCTCCCCCGAAACCGCCCAGCTTCCTCCCCGACACTGCCCAGCCTCTCCCCAGACATCGCCCAGCCTATCCCCTGACACCGCCCAGCATCTCCCCCGACACCGCCCAGCTTCCTCCCCGACACTGCCCAGCCTTTCCCCCGACATCGCCCAGCTTCCTCCCCGACATCGCCCAGCCTCTCCCCGACACCGCCCTGCCTCTCCCCCGACACCGCCCAGCCTCTTCCCCGACACGGCCCAGCTTCTCCCCGGACACCGCTCAGCCTCTCCCCCGACACCGCTCAGCTTCTCCCCGGACACCGCTCAGCCTCTCCCCCGACACCGCCCTGCCTCTCCCCCGACACCGCTCAGCCTCTCCCCCGACACCGCTCAGCCTCTCCCCCGACACGGCCCAGCTTCTCCCCCGACACCGCCCAGCCTCCTCCCGACAACGCCCAGCCTCACCCCCGACACCGCCCAGCCTCGACACGACACCGCTCAGCCTCTCCCCCGACAATGCACCGCCTCGCCCCCGACACCGCCCAGCCTCTCCCCCGACACCGCCCAGCCTCCTCCCAACACCGCCCAGCCTCTCTCCCGACACCGCCCAGCCTCTCCCCGGACACCGCTCAGCCTCTCCCCGGACACCGCCCAGCCTCCTCCCAACACCGCCCAGCCTCTCTCCCGACACCGCCCAGCCTCTCCCCGGACACCGCTCAGCCTCTCCCCGGACACCGCCCAGCCCCTCCCCCGTCACCGCCCAGCCTCTCCCCCGACATTGCCCAGCCTCCTCCCGACACCGCCCAGCATCTCTCCCGACACCGGCCAGCCTCTCCCCGGACACCGCTCAGCCTCTCCCCCGACACCGGCCAGCCTCTCTCCTGACACCGCCCAGCCTCGACACGACACCGCCCAGCTTCTCCCCCGACACTGCCCAGCCTCCTCCCGACACCGCCCAGCCTCTCTCCCGACACCGCCCAGCCTCTCTCCCGACACCGCCTAGCCTCTCCCCCTACACCGTCCAGACTCTCCCCCGACACCGCCACGCCTTTCCCCCGACACCGCCCAGCCTCGACACGACACCACTCAGCCTCTCCCCCGACAATGCACAGCCTCTCCCCCGACACTGCACAGCCTCTCCCCGGACACCGCCCAGCCTCCCCCCGACACCGCCCAGCCTCTCCCTGTGACACCATACAACCTCTCAACGGACACCGCCCAGCTTCCTGCCCGACACTGCCCAGCCTCTCCCCGGACACCGCCCAGCTTCCTCCCCGACACCGCCCAGCCTCTCCCCCGACACCGCCCAGCCTCTCCCCCGACACCGCCCAGCTTCCTCCCCGACACCGCCCAGCTTCCTCCCCGACACCGCCCAGCCTTTCCCCCGACACCGCCCAGCCTCGACACGACACCACTCAGCCTCTCCCCCGACAATGCACAGCCTCTCCCCCGACACTGCCCAGCCTCTCCCCGGACACCGCCCAGCTTCCTCCCCGACACCGCCCAGCCTCTCCCCCGACATCGCCCAGCCTCTCCCCGGACAGCGCACAGCTTCCTCCCCGACATCACCCAGCTTCTCCCCCGACATCGCACAGCCTCTCCCCTGATACCGCCCAGCTTCCTCCCCGACACTGCCCAGCCTCTCCCCCGACAACGCCCAGCCTCTCCACGGACACCGCCCAGCTTCCTCCCCGACATCGCCCAGCCTCTCCCCTGTCACCGGCCAGCCTCTCCCCCGACAACGCCCAGCCGCTCCCCGGACACCGCTCAGCTTCCTCCCCGGCACCGCCCAGCTTCTCCCCCGAAACCGCCCAGCTTCCTCCCCGACACTGCCCAGCCTCTCCCCAGACATCGCCCAGCCTATCCCCTGACACCGCCCAGCATCTCCCCCGACACCGCCCAGCTTCCTCCCCGACACTGCCCAGCCTTTCCCCCGACATCGCCCAGCTTCCTCCCCGACATCGCCCAGCCTCTCCCCGACACCGCCCTGCCTCTCCCCCGACACCGCCCAGCCTCTCCCCCGACACGGCCCAGCTTCTCCCCGGACACCGCTCAGCCTCTCCCCCGACACCGCTCAGCTTCTCCCCGGACACCGCTCAGCCTCTCCCCCGACACCGCCCTGCCTCTCCCCCGACACCGCTCAGCCTCTCCCCCGACACCGCTCAGCCTCTCCCCCGACATCGCCCAGCTTCCTCCCCGACATCGCCCAGCCTCTCCCCCGACACCGCCCAGCCTCCTCCCGACACCGCACAGCCTCCCCCCCAACACCGCCCAGCCTCTCCCCCGACACCGCCCTGCCTCTCCCCCGACACCGCTCAGCCTCTCCCCCGACACCGCTCAGCCTCTCCCCCGACATCGCCCAGCTTCCTCCCCGACATCGCCCAGCCTCTCCCCCGACACCGCCCAGCTTCCTCCCCGACACCGCCCACCCTCTCCCTGTGACACCACCCAGCCTCTCCCCCTACACCACCCAGACTCTCCCCTTACACCGCCCAGACTCTCCCCTGACAATGCACAGCCTCTCCCCCGACACTGCCCAGCCTCTCCCCGGACACCGGTAGCCTCTCCCCCGACACCGCGCAGCCTCTCCCTGTGACACCACCCAGCCTCTCCCCCGACACGGCCCAGCTTCTCCCCCGACACCGCCCAGCCTCCTCCCGACAACGCCCAGCCTCACCCCCGACACCGCCCAGCCTCGACACGACACCGCTCAGCCTCTCCCCCGACAATGCACCGCCTCGCCCCCCGACACCGCCCAGCCTCTCCCCCGACACCGCCCAGCCTCCTCCCAACACCGCCCAGCCTCTCTCCCGACACCGCCCAGCCTCTCCCCGGACACCGCTCAGCCTCTCCCCGGACACCGCCCAGCCCCTCCCCCGACACCGCCCAGCCTCTCCCCCGACATTGCCCAGCCTCCTCCCGACACCGCCCAGCATCTCTCCCGACACCGGCCAGCCTCTCCCCGGACACCGCTCAGCCTCTCCCCCGACACCGGCCAGCCTCTCTCCTGACACCGCCCAGCCTCGACACGACACCGCCCAGCTTCTCCCCCGACACTGCCCAGCCTCCTCCCGACACCGCCCAGCCTCTCTCCCGACACCGCCCAGCCTCTCTCCCGACACCGCGCAGCCTCTCCCCCTACACCGTCCAGACTCTCCCCCGACACCGCCACGCCTTTCCCCCGACACCGCCCAGCCTCGACACGACACCACTCAGCCTCTCCACCGACAATGCACAGCCTCTCCCCCGACACTGCACAGCCTCTCCCCGGACACCGCCCAGCCTCCCCCCGACACCGCCCAGCCTCTCCCTGTGACACCATACAACCTCTCAACGGACACCGCCCAGCTTCCTGCCCGACACTGCCCAGCCTCTCCCCGGACACCGCCCAGCTTCCTCCCCGGCACCGCCCAGCTTCTCCCCCGAAACCGCCCAGCTTCCTCCCCGACACTGCCCAGCCTCTCCCCAGACATCGCCCAGCCTATCCCCTGACACCGGCCAGCCTCTCCCCCGACACCTCCCAGTCTATCCCCCGACACCGCCCAGCTTCTCCCCCGACACCGCCCAGCTTCCTCCCCGACACCGCCCAACCTCTCCCTGTGACACCACCCAGCCTCTCCCCCTACACCACCCAGACTCTCCCCTTACACCGCCCAGACTCTCCCCTGACAATGCACAGCCTCTCCCCCGACACTGCCCAGCCTCTCCCCGGACACCGGTAGCCTCTCCCCCGACACCGCGCAGCCTCTCCCTGTGACACCACCCAGCCTCTCCCCCGACACGGCCCAGCTTCTCCCCCGACACCGCCCAGCCTCCTCCCGACAACGCCCAGCCTCACCCCCGACACCGCCCAGCCTCGACACGACACCGCTCAGCCTCTCCCCCGACAATGCACCGCCTCGCCCCCGACACCGCCCAGCCTCTCCCCCGACACCGCCCAGCCTCCTCCCAACACCGCCCAGCCTCTCTCCCGACACCGCCCAGCCTCTCCCCGGACACCGCTCAGCCTCTCCCCGGACACCGCCCAGCCCCTCCCCCGACACCGCCCAGCCTCTCCCCCGACATTGCCCAGCCTCCTCCCGACACCGCCCAGCATCTCTCCCGACACCGGCCAGCCTCTCCCCGGACACCGCTCAGCCTCTCCCCCGACACCGGCCTGCCTCTCTCCTGACACCGCCCAGCCTCGACACGACACCGCCCAGCTTCTCCCCCGACACTGCCCAGCCTCCTCCCGACACCGCCCAGCCTCTCTCCCGACACCGCCCAGCCTCTCTCCCGACACCGCCCAGCCTCTCCCCCTACACCGTCCAGACTCTCCCCCGACACCGCCACGCCTTTCCCCCGACACCGCCCAGCCTCGACACGACACCACTCAGCCTCTCCCCCGACAATGCACAGCCTCTCCCCCGACACTGCACAGCCTCTCCCCGGACACCGCCCAGCCTCCCCCCGACACCGCCCAGCCTCTCCCTGTGACACCATACAACCTCTCAACGGACACCGCCCATCTTCCTGCCCGACACTGCCCAGCCTCTCCCCGGACACCGCCCAGCTTCCTCCCCGACACCGCTCAGCCTCTCCCCCGACATCGCCCAGCTTCCTCCCCGACATCGCCCAGCCTCTCCCCCGACACCGCCCAGCCTCCTCCCGACACCGCACAGCCTCCCCCCCGACACCGCCCAGCCTCTCCCCCGACACCGCCCTGCCTCTCCCCCGACACCGCTCAGCCTCTCCCCCGACACCGCTCAGCCTCTCCCCCGACATCGCCCAGCTTCCTCCCCGACATCGCCCAGCCTCTCCCCCGACACCGCCCAGCTTCCTCCCCGACACCGCCCAACCTCTCCCTGTGACACCACCCAGCCTCTCCCCCTACACCACCCAGACTCTCCCCTTACACCGCCCAGACTCTCCCCTGACAATGCACAGCCTCTCCCCCGACACTGCCCAGCCTCTCCCCGGACACCGGTAGCCTCTCCCCCGACACCGCGCAGCCTCTCCCTGTGACACCACCCAGCCTCTCCCCCGACACGGCCCAGCTTCTCCCCCGACACCGCCCAGCCTCCTCCCGACAACGCCCAGCCTCACCCCCGACACCGCCCAGCCTCGACACGACACCGCTCAGCCTCTCCCCCGACAATGCACCGCCTCGCCCCCGACACCGCCCAGCCTCTCCCCCGACACCGCCCAGCCTCCTCCCAACACCGCCCAGCCTCTCTCCCGACACCGCCCAGCCTCTCCCCGGACACCGCTCAGCCTCTCCCCGGACACCGCCCAGCCCCTCCCCCGACACCGCCCAGCCTCTCCCCCGACATTGCCCAGCCTCCTCCCGACACCGCCCAGCATCTCTCCCGACACCGGCCAGCCTCTCCCCGGACACCGCTCAGCCTCTCCCCCGACACCGGCCAGCCTCTCTCCTGACACCGCCCAGCCTCGACACGACACCGCCCAGCTTCTCCCCCGACACTGCCCAGCCTCCTCCCGACACCGCCCAGCCTCTCTCCCGACACCGCCCAGCCTCTCTCCCGACACCGCGCAGCCTCTCCCCCTACACCGTCCAGACTCTCCCCCGACACCGCCACGCCTTTCCCCCGACACCGCCCAGCCTCGACACGACACCACTCAGCCTCTCCCCCGACAATGCACAGCCTCTCCCCCGACACTGCACAGCCTCTCCCCGGACACCGCCCAGCCTCCCCCCGACACCGCCCAGCCTCTCCCTGTGACACCATACAACCTCTCAACGGACACCGCCCAGCTTCCTGCCCGACACTGCCCAGCCTCTCCCCGGACACCGCCCAGCTTCCTCCCCGGCACCGCCCAGCTTCTCCCCCGAAACCGCCCAGCTTCCTCCCCGACACTGCCCAGCCTCTCCCCAGACATCGCCCAGCCTATCCCCTGACACCGGCCAGCCTCTCCCCCGACACCTCCCAGTCTATCCCCCGACACCGCCCAGCTTCTCCCCCGACACCGCCCAGCTTCCTCCCCGACACCGCCCAACCTCTCCCTGTGACACCACCCAGCCTCTCCCCCTACACCACCCAGACTCTCCCCTTACACCGCCCAGACTCTCCCCTGACAATGCACAGCCTCTCCCCCGACACTGCCCAGCCTCTCCCCGGACACCGGTAGCCTCTCCCCCGACACCGCGCAGCCTCTCCCTGTGACACCACCCAGCCTCTCCCCCGACACGGCCCAGCTTCTCCCCCGACACCGCCCAGCCTCCTCCCGACAACGCCCAGCCTCACCCCCGACACCGCCCAGCCTCGACACGACACCGCTCAGCCTCTCCCCCGACAATGCACCGCCTCGCCCCCGACACCGCCCAGCCTCTCCCCCGACACCGCCCAGCCTCCTCCCAACACCGCCCAGCCTCTCTCCCGACACCGCCCAGCCTCTCCCCGGACACCGCTCAGCCTCTCCCCGGACACCGCCCAGCCCCTCCCCCGACACCGCCCAGCCTCTCCCCCGACATTGCCCAGCCTCCTCCCGACACCGCCCAGCATCTCTCCCGACACCGGCCAGCCTCTCCCCGGACACCGCTCAGCCTCTCCCCCGACACCGGCCTGCCTCTCTCCTGACACCGCCCAGCCTCGACACGACACCGCCCAGCTTCTCCCCCGACACTGCCCAGCCTCCTCCCGACACCGCCCAGCCTCTCTCCCGACACCGCCCAGCCTCTCTCCCGACACCGCCCAGCCTCTCCCCCTACACCGTCCAGACTCTCCCCCGACACCGCCACGCCTTTCCCCCGACACCGCCCAGCCTCGACACGACACCACTCAGCCTCTCCCCCGACAATGCACAGCCTCTCCCCCGACACTGCACAGCCTCTCCCCGGACACCGCCCAGCCTCCCCCCGACACCGCCCAGCCTCTCCCTGTGACACCATACAACCTCTCAACGGACACCGCCCATCTTCCTGCCCGACACTGCCCAGCCTCTCCCCGGACACCGCCCAGCTTCCTCCCCGACACCGCCCAGCCTCTCCCCCGACACCGCCCAGCCTCTCCCCCGACACCGCCCAGCTTCCTCCCCGACACCGCCCAGCTTCCTCCCCGACACCGCCCAGCCTTTCCCCCGACACCGCCCAGCCTCGACACGACACCACTCAGCCTCTCCCCCGACAATGCACAGCCTCTCCCCCGACACTGCCCAGCCTCTCCCCGGACACCGCCCAGCTTCCTCCCCGACACCGCCCAGCCTCTCCCCCGACATCGCCCAGCCTCTCCCCGGACAGCGCACAGCTTCCTCCCCGACATCACCCAGCTTCTCCCCCGACAACGCCCAGCCTCTCCACGGACACCGCCCAGCTTCCTCCCCGACATCGCCCAGCCTCTCCCCTGTCACCGGCCAGCCTCTCCCCCGACAACGCCCAGCCGCTACCCGGACACCGCTCAGCTTCCTCCCCGGCACCGCCCAGCTTCTCCCCCGAAACCGCCCAGCTTCCTCCCCGACACTGCCCAGCCTCTCCCCAGACATCGCCCAGCCTATCCCCTGACACCGCCCAGCATCTCCCCCGACACCGCCCAGCTTCCTCCCCGACACTGCCCAGCCTTTCCCCCGACATCGCCCAGCTTCCTCCCCGACATCGCCCAGCCTCTCCCCGACACCGCCCTGCCTCTCCCCCGACACCGCCCAGCCTCTCCCCCGACACGGCCCAGCTTCTCCCCGGACACCGCTCAGCCTCTCCCCCGACACCGCCCTGCCTCTCCCCCGACACCGCTCAGCCTCTCCCCCGACACCGCTCAGCCTCTCCCCCGACATCGCCCAGCTTCCTCCCCGACATCGCCCAGCCTCTCCCCCGACACCGCCCAGCCTCCTCCCGACACCGCCCAGCCTCCCCCCCGACACCGCCCAGCCTCTCCCCCGACACAGCCCAGCCTCTCCCCGGACACCGCCCAGCCTCTCCCCCGACACCGCCCAGCCTCTCCCCGGACACCGCCCAGCTTCTCCCCCGACACCGCCCAGCCTCCTCCCGACAACGCCCAGCCTCACCCCCGACACCGCCCAGCCTCGACACGACACCGCTCAGCCTCTCCCCCGACAATGCACCGCCTCGCCCCCGACACCGCCCAGCCTCTCCCCCGACACCGCCCAGCCTCCTCCCAACACCGCCCAGCCTCTCTCCCGACACCGCCCAGCCTCTCCCCGGACACCGCTCAGCCTCTCCCCGGACACCGCCCAGCCCCTCCCCCGACACCGCCCAGCCTCTCCCCCGACATTGCCCAGCCTCCTCCCGACACCGCCCAGCATCTCTCCCGACACCGGCCAGCCTCTCCCCGGACACCGCTCAGCCTCTCCCCCGACACCGGCCAGCCTCTCTCCTGACACCGCCCAGCCTCGACACGACACCGCCCAGCTTCTCCCCCGACACTGCCCAGCCTCCTCCCGACACCGCCCAGCCTCTCTCCCGACACCGCCCAGCCTCTCTCCCGACACCGCCCAGCCTCTCCCTCTACACCGTCCAGACTCTCCCCCGACACCGCCACGCCTTTCCCCCGACACCGCCCAGCCTCGACACGACACCACTCAGCCTCTCCCCCGACAATGCACAGCCTCTCCCCCGACACTGCACAGCCTCTCCCCGGACACCGCCCAGCCTCCCCCCGACACCGCCCAGCCTCTCCCTGTGACACCATACAACCTCTCAACGGACACCGCCCAGCTTCCTGCCCGACACTGCCCAGCCTCTCCCCGGACACCGCCCAGCTTCCTCCCCGACACCGCCCAGCCTCTCCCCCGACACCGCCCAGCCTCTCCCCCGACACCGCCCAGCTTCCTCCCCGACACCGCCCAGCTTCCTCCCCGACACCGCCCAGCCTTTCCCCCGACACCGCCCAGCCTCGACACGACACCACTCAGCCTCTCCCCCGACAATGCACAGCCTCTCCCCCGACACTGCCCAGCCTCTCCCCGGACACCGCCCAGCTTCCTCCCCGACACCGCCCAGCCTCTCCCCCGACATCGCCCAGCCTCTCCCCGGACAGCGCACAGCTTCCTCCCCGACATCACCCAGCTTCTCCCCCGACATCGCACAGCCTCTCCCCTGATACCGCCCAGCTTCCTCACCGACACTGCCCAGCCTCTCCCCCGACAACGCCCAGCCTCTCCACGGACACCGCCCAGCTTCCTCCCCGACATCGCCCAGCCTCTCCCCTGTCACCGGCCAGCCTCTCCCCCGACAACGCCCAGCCGCTCCCCGGACACCGCTCAGCTTCCTCCCCGGCACCGCCCAGCTTCTCCCCCGAAACCGCCCAGCTTCCTCCCCGACACTGCCCAGCCTCTCCCCAGACATCGCCCAGCCTATCCCCTGACACCGGCCAGCCTCTCCCCCGACACCTCCCAGTCTATCCCCCGACACCGCCCAACATCTCCCTGTGACACCCCACAGCCTCTCCCCCTACACCACCCAGACTCTCCCCTTACACCGCCCAGACTCTCCCCCGACACCGCCCAGCCTCTCCCCCGACACCGCTCAGCCTCTCCCCCGACACCGCCCCGCCTCTCCCCCGACACGGCCCAGCCTCTCCCCCGACACCGCCCAGCCTCCTCCCGACACCGCCCAGCCTCTCCCCCGACACCGCCCAGCCTCTCCCCCGGCACGGTCTAGCCTCTCCCCCGACACCGCCCAGCCGCTCCCTCGACACAGCCCAGCCTCTCGCCCGACACCGCCCAGCCTCTCCCCCGACACCGCCCAGCCTCGACACAGCCCAGATTCCTGCACGACACCGCCCAGCCTCTCCCCGACACTGCCCAGCCTGTCCCCCGAATCCGCCCAGCCTCCCCCCCGACACCACCCAGCCTCTGCCCCGACACCGCCCAGCTTCCTCCCCGGACACCAGCCAGCCTCTCTCCCGACACAGCCCAGCCTCGACACGACACCGCTCAGCCTCTCCCCCGACAATGCACAGACCCTCCCCCGACACTGCCCAGCCTCTCCCCGGACACCGCCCAGCTTCCTCCCCGACACCGACCAGCCTCTCCCCCGACATCGCCAAGCCCCTCCCCGGACACCGCCCAGCTTCCTCCCCGACACCGCCCAGCTTCTCCCCCGACAACGCCCAGCCTCCTCCCAACACCGCCCAGCCTCTCTCCCGACACCGCCCAGCCTCTCCCCGGACACCGCTCAGCCTCTCCCCGGACACCGCCCAGCCCCTCCCCCGACACCGCCCAGCCTCTCCCCCGACATTGCCCAGCCTCCTCCCGACACCGCCCAGCATCTCTCCCGACACCGGCCAGCCTCTCCCCGGACACCGCTCAGCCTCTCCCCCGACACCGGCCAGCCTCTCCCCCGACACGGCCCAGCCTCTCCCCCGACACCGCCCAGCCTCTCCCCCGACACCGCCCAGCCTCCTCCCGACACTGCCCAGCCTCTCCCCAGACATCACCCAGCCTATCCCCTGACACCGGCCAGCCTCTCCCCCGACACCTCCCAGTCTATCCCCCGACACCGCCCAACATCTCCCTGTGACACCCCACAGCCTCTCCCCCTACACCACCCAGACTCTCCCCTTACACCGCCCAGACTCTCCCCCGACACCGCCCAGCCTCTCCCCCGACACCGCTCAGCCTCTCCCCCGACACCGCCCCGCCTCTCCCCCGACACGGCCCAGCCTCTCCCCCGACACCGCCCAGCCTCCTCCCGACACCGCCCAGCCTCTCCCCCGACACCGCCCAGCCTCTCCCCCGGCACGGTCTAGCCTCTCCCCCGACACCGCCCAGCCGCTCCCTCGACACAGCCCAGCCTCTCGCCCGACACCGCCCAGCCTCTCCCCCGACACCGCCCAGCCTCGACACAGCCCAGATTCCTGCACGACACCGCCCAGCCTCTCCCCGACACTGCCCAGCCTGTCCCCCGAATCCGCCCAGCCTCCCCCCCGACACCACCCAGCCTCTGCCCCGACACCGCCCAGCTTCCTCCCCGGACACCAGCCAGCCTCTCTCCCGACACAGCCCAGCCTCGACACGACACCGCTCAGCCTCTCCCCCGACAATGCACAGACCCTCCCCCGACACTGCCCAGCCTCTCCCCGGACACCGCCCAGCTTCCTCCCCGACACCGACCAGCCTCTCCCCCGACATCGCCAAGCCCCTCCCCGGACACCGCCCAGCTTCCTCCCCGACACCGCCCAGCTTCTCCCCCGACACCGCCCAGCCTCCTCCCAACACCGCCCAGCCTCTCTCCCGACACCGCCCAGCCTCTCCCCGGACACCGCTCAGCCTCTCCCCGGACACCGCCCAGCCCCTCCCCCGACACCGCCCAGCCTCTCCCCCGACATTGCCCAGCCTCCTCCCGACACCGCCCAGCATCTCTCCCGACACCGGCCAGCCTCTCCCCGGACACCGCTCAGCCTCTCCCCCGACACCGGCCAGCCTCTCTCCTGACACCGCCCAGCCTCGACACGACACCGCCCAGCTTCTCCCCCGACACTGCCCAGCCTCCTCCCGACACCGCCCAGCCTCTCTCCCGACACCGCCCAGCCTCTCTCCCGACACCGCCCAGCCTCTCCCCCTACACCGTCCAGACTCTCCCCCGACACCGCCACGCCTTTCCCCCGACACCGCCCAGCCTCGACACGACACCACTCAGCCTCTCCCCCGACAATGCACAGCCTCTCCCCCGACACTGCACAGCCTCTCCCCGGACACCGCCCAGCCTCCCCCCGACACCGCCCAGCCTCTCCCTGTGACACTATACAACCTCTCAACGGACACCGCCCAGCTTCCTGCCCGACACTGCCCAGCTTCTCCCCGGACACCGCCCAGCTTCCTCCCCGACACCGCCCAGCCTCTCCCCCGACACCGCCCAGCCTCTCCCCCGACACCGCCCAGCTTCCTCCCCGACACCGCCCAGCTTCCTCCCCGACACCGCCCAGCCTTTCCCCCGACACCGCCCAGCCTCGACACGACACCACTCAGCCTCTCCCCCGACAATGCACAGCCTCTCCCCCGACACTGCCCAGCCTCTCCCCGGACACCGCCCAGCTTCCTCCCCGACACCGCCCAGCCTCTCCCCCGACATCGCCCAGCCTCTCCCCGGACAGCGCACAGCTTCCTCCCCGACATCACCCAGCTTCTCGCCCGACATCGCACAGCCTCTCCCCTGATACCGCCCAGCTTCCTCCCCGACACTGCCCAGCCTCTCCCCCGACAACGCCCAGCCTCTCCACGGACACCGCCCAGCTTCCTCCCCTGTCACCGGCCAGCCTCTCCCCCGACAATGCCCAGCCGCTCCCCGGACACCGCTCAGCTTCCTCCCCGGCACCGCCCAGCTTCTCCCCCGAAACCGCCCAGCTTCCTCCCCGACACTGCCCAGCCTCTCCCCAGACATCGCCCAGCCTATCCCCTGACACCGGCCAGCCTCTCCCCCGACACCTCCCAGTCTATCCCCCGACACCGCCCAACATCTCCCTGTGACACCCCACAGCCTCTCCCCCTACACCACCCAGACTCTCCCCTTACACCGCCCAGACTCTCCCCCGACACCGCCCAGCCTCTCCCCCGACACCGCTCAGCCTCTCCCCCGACACCGCCCCGCCTCTCCCCCGACACGGCCCAGCCTCTCCCCCGACACCGAACAGCCTCCTCCCGACACCGCCCAGCCTCTCCCCCGACACCGCCCAGCCTCTCCCCCGGCACGGTCTAGCCTCTCCCCCGACACCGCCCAGCCGCTCCCTCGACACAGCCCAGCCTCTCGCCCGACACCGCCCAGCCTCTCCCCCGACACCGCCCAGCCTCGACACAGCCCAGATTCCTGCACGACACCGCCCAGCCTCTCCCCGACACTGCCCAGCCTGTCCCCCGAATCCGCCCAGCCTCCCCCCCGACACCACCCAGCCTCTGCCCCGACACCGCCCAGCTTCCTCCCCGGACACCAGCCAGCCTCTCTCCCGACACAGCCCAGCCTCGACACGACACCGCTCAGCCTCTCCCCCGACAATGCACAGCCCCTCCCCCGACACTGCCCAGCCTCTCCCCGGACACCGCCCAGCTTCCTCCCCGACACCGACCAGCCTCTCCCCCGACATCGCCAAGCCCCTCCCCGGACACCGCCCAGCTTCCTCCCCGACACCGCCCAGCTTCTCCCCCGACACCGCCCAGCCTATCCCCCGACACTGCCCAGCTTCTCCCCCGACACCGCCTAGCCTATCCCCCGACACCGCCCAGCTTCTCCCCCGACACCGCCCAGCATCTCCCCCGACACCGCCCAGCTTCCTCCCCGACACTGCCCAGCCTCTCCCCCGACACGCCCAGCCTCTCCCCGGACACCGCCCACCTTCCTCCCCGACATCGCCCAGCCTCTCCCCTGACACCGGCCAGACTCTCCCCCGACACCGCCCAATCTATCCCCCGACCCCGCCCAGCCTCTCCCCCGACACCGCCCAGACTCTCCCCCTACACCGCCCAGACTCTCCCCCGACACTGCCCAGCCTCTCCCCCGACACCGCTCAGCCTCTCCCCCGACATCGCCAAGCCTCTCCCCCGACACGGCCCAGCCTCTCTCCCGACACCGCCCAGATTCCTCCCCGACACCGCCCAGCTTCTCCCCCGACACCGCCCAGCTTCCTCCCCGACACTGACCTGCCTCTCCCCGACACAGCCCTGCCTCTCTCCCGACACCGCTCAGCCTCTCCCTGTGACACCACCCAGCCTCTCCCCCGACACAGCTCAGCCTCACTCCCGACACCGCCCAGCTTCCTCCACGACACTGCCCTGCCTCTCCCCGACAGCACCCTGCCTCTCTCCCGACACCGCTCAGCTTCCCCCCCGACACCGCCCAGCCTCTCCCCCGACACAGCCCAGCCTCTCTCCCGACACCGCCCAGATTCCTCCCCGACACCGCCCAGCTTCTCCCCCGACACCGCCCAGCTTCCTCCCCGACACTGACCTGCCGCTCCCCGACACCGCCCAGCCTCTCCCCCGACACCGCTCAGCCTCTGCCTGTGACACCACCCAGCCTCTCCCCCGACACCGCCCTGCCTCTCTCCCGACACCGCTCAGCCTCTGCCTGTGACACCACCCAGCCTCTCCCCCGACACCGCCCAGCCTCTGCCCCGACACTGCCCAGCCTCTCCCCGGACACCGCCCAGATTCCTCCCGGACACCGCCCAGCATCTCCCCCGACACTGCCCAGCTTCTCCCCCGACACCGCCTAGCCTATCCCCCGACACCGCCCAGCTTCTCCCCCGACACCGCCCAGCATCTCCCCCGACACCGCCCAGCTTCCTCCCCGACACTGCCCAGCCTCTCCCCCGACACGCCCAGCCTCTCCCCGGACACCGCCCACCTTCCTCCCCGACATCGCCCAGCCTCTCCCCTGACACCGGCCAGACTCTCCCCCGACACCGCCCAATCTATCCCCCGACCCCGCCCAGCCTCTCCCCCGACACCGCCCAGACTCTCCCCCTACACCGCCCAGACTCTCCCCCGACACTGCCCAGCCTCTCCCCCGACACCGCTCAGCCTCTCCCCCGACATCGCCAAGCCTCTCCCCCGACACGGCCCAGCCTCTCTCCCGACACCGCCCAGATTCCTCCCCGACACCGCCCAGCTTCTCCCCCGACACCGCCCAGCTTCCTCCCCGACACTGACCTGCCTCTCCCCGACACAGCCCTGCCTCTCTCCCGACACCGCTCAGCCTCTCCCTGTGACACCACCCAGCCTCTCCCCCGACACAGCTCAGCCTCACTCCCGACACCGCCCAGCTTCCTCCACGACACTGCCCTGCCTCTCCCCGACAGCACCCTGCCTCTCTCCCGACACCGCTCAGCTTCCCCCCCGACACCGCCCAGCCTCTCCCCCGACACAGCCCAGCCTCTCTCCCGACACCGCCCAGATTCCTCCCCGACACCGCCCAGCTTCTCCCCCGACACCGCCCAGCTTCCTCCCCGACACTGACCTGCCGCTCCCCGACACCGCCCAGCCTCTCCCCCGACACCGCTCAGCCTCTGCCTGTGACACCACCCAGCCTCTCCCCCGACACCGCCCTGCCTCTCTCCCGACACCGCTCAGCCTCTGCCTGTGACACCACCCAGCCTCTCCCCCGACACCGCCCAGCCTCTGCCCCGACACTGCCCAGCCTCTCCCCGGACACCGCCCAGATTCCTCCCGGACACCGCCCAGCATCTCCCCCGACACCGCCCAGCTTCCTCCCCGACACTGCCCAGCCTCTCCCCCGACACTGCCCAGCCTCTCCCCCGACACCGCTCAGCTTCTCCCCGGACACCGCTCAGCCTCTCCCCCGACACCGCCCTGCCTCTCCCCCGACACCGCTCAGCCTCTCCCCCGACACCGCTCAGCCTCTCCCCCGACATCGCCCAGCTTCCTCCCCGACATCGCCCAGCCTCTCCCCCGACACCGCCCAGCCTCTCCCCCGACATCGCCCAGCTTCCTCCCCGACATCGCCCAGCCTCTCCCCCGACACCGCCCAGCCTCCTCCCGACACCGCCCAGCCTCTCCCCTGACACCGTCCAGCCTCTCCCCCGACACCGCCCAGCCTCTCCCCCGACATCGCCCAGCCTCTCCCCCGACACCGCCTAGCCTCTCCTCCGACACCTCCCATCCTCTCCCCCGACACAGCCCAGCCTCGACACGACACCGCTCAGCCTCTCCCCCGACAATGCACAGCCCCTCCCCCGACACTGCCCAGCCTCTCCCCGGACACCGCCCAGCTTCCTCCCCGACACCGACCAGCCTCTCCCCCGACATCGCCAAGCCCCTCCCCGGACACCGCCCAGCTTCCTCCCCGACACCGCCCAGCTTCTCCCCCGACACCGCCCAGCCTATCCCCCGACACTGCCCAGCTTCTCCCCCGACACCGCCTAGCCTATCCCCCGACACCGCCCAGCTTCTCCCCCGACACCGCCCAGCATCTCCCCCGACACCGCCCAGCTTCCTCCCCGACACTGCCCAGCCTCTCCCCCGACACGCCCAGCCTCTCCCCGGACACCGCCCAGATTCCTCCCCGACATCGCCCAGCCTCTCCCCTGACACCGGCCAGCCTCTCCCCCGACACCGCCCAATCTATCCCCCGACCCCGCCCAGCCTCTCCCCCGACACCGCCCAGACTCTCCCCCTACACCGCCCAGACTCTCCCCCGACACTGCCCAGCCTCTCCCCCGACACCGCTCAGCCTCTCCCCCGACATCGCCAAGCCTCTCCCCCGACACGGCCCAGCCTCTCTCCCGACACCGCCCAGATTCCTCCCCGACACCGCCCAGCTTCTCCCCCGACACCGCCCAGCTTCCTCCCCGACACTGACCTGCCTCTCCCCGACACAGCCCTGCCTCTCTCCCGACACCGCTCAGCCTCTCCCTGTGACACCACCCAGCCTCTCCCCCGACACAGCTCAGCCTCACTCCCGACACCGCCCAGCTTCCTCCACGACACTGCCCTGCCTCTCCCCGACAGCACCCTGCCTCTCTCCCGACACCGCTCAGCTTCCCCCCCGACACCGCCCAGCCTCTCCCCCGACACCGCCCAGCCTCTCCCCCGACACCGCTCAGCCTCTGCCTGTGACACCACCCAGCCTCTCCCCCGACACCGCCCTGCCTCTCTCCCGACACCGCTCAGCCTCTGCCTGTGACACCACCCAGCCTCTCCCCCGACACCGCCCAGCCTCTGCCCCGACACTGCCCAGCCTCTCCCCGGACACCGCCCAGATTCCTCCCGGACACCGCCCAGCATCTCCCCCGACACCGCCCAGCTTCCTCCCCGACACTGCCCAGCCTCTCCCCCGACACTGCCCAGCCTCTCCCCCGACACCGCTCAGCTTCTCCCCGGACACCGCTCAGCCTCTCCCCCGACACCGCCCTGCCTCTCCCCCGACACCGCTCAGCCTCTCCCCCGACACCGCTCAGCCTCTCCCCCGACATCGCCCAGCTTCCTCCCCGACATCGCCCAGCCTCTCCCCCGACACCGCCCAGCCTCTCCCCCGACATCGCCCAGCTTCCTCCCCGACATCGCCCAGCCTCTCCCCCGACACCGCCCAGCCTCCTCCCGACACCGCCCAGCCTCTCCCCTGACACCGTCCAGCCTCTCCCCCGACACCGCCCAGCCTCTCCCCCGACATCGCCCAGCCTCTCCCCCGACACCGCCTAGCCTCTCCTCCGACACCTCCCATCCTCTCCCCCGACAACGCCCAGCCTCCCCCCGACACCGCCCAGCCTCCCCCCCGACACCGCCCTGCCTCTCCCCCGACACAGCCCAGCCTCTCCCCGGACACCGCCCAGCCTCTCCCCGGACACCGCCCAGCTTCCTCCCCGACACGGCCCAGCCTCTCTCCCGACACCGCCCAGATTCCTCCCCGACACCGCCCAGCTTCTCCCCCGACACCGCCCAGCTTCCTCCCCGACACTGACCTGCCTCTCCCCGACACCGCCCTGCCTCTCTCCCGACACCGCTCAGCCTCTCCCTGTGACACCACCCAGCCTCTCCCCCGACACAGCTCAGCCTCTCTCCCGACACCGCCCAGCTTCCTCCACGACACTGCCCTGCCTCTCCCCGACAGCACCCTGCCTCTCTCCCGACACCGCTCAGCTTCCCCCCCGACACCGCCCAGCCTCTCCCCCGACACAGCCCAGCCTCTCTCCCGACACCGCCCAGATTCCTCCCCGACACCGCCCAGCTTCTCCCCCGACACCGCCCAGCTTCCTCCCCGACACTGACCTGCCTCTCTCCCGACACCGCTCAGCCTCTGCCTGTGACACCACCCAGCCTCTCACCCGACACCGCCCAGCCTCTGCCCCGACACTGCCCAGCCTCTCCCCGGACACCGCCCAGATTCCTCCCGGACACCGCCCAGCATCTCCCCCGACACCGCCCAGCTTCCTCCCCGACACTGCCCAGCCTCTCCCCCGACACTGCCCAGCCTCTCCCCCGACATCGCCCAGCTTCCTCCCCGACATCGCCCAGCCTCTCCCCGACACCGCCCTGCCTCTCCCCCGACACCGCCCAGCTTCTCCCCGGACACCGCTCAGCCTCTCCCCCGACACCGCTCAGCTTCTCCCCGGACACCGCTCAGCCTCTCCCCCGACACCGCCCTGCCTCTCCCCCGACACCGCTCAGCCTCTCCCCCGACACCGCTCAGCCTCTCCCCCGACATCGCCCAGCTTCCTCCACGACATCGCCCAGCCTCTCCCCCGACACCGCCCAGCCTCCTCCCGACACCGCCCAGCCTCTCCCCTGACACCGTCCAGCCTCTCCCCCGACACCGCCCAGCCTCTCCTCCGACACCTCCCATCCTCTCACCCGACACCGCCCAGCCTCCCCCCGACACCGCCCAGCCTCCCCCCCGACACCGCCCTGCCTCTCCCCCGACACAGCCCAGCCTCTCCCCGGACACCGCCCAGCCTCTCCCCGGACACCGCCCAGCTTCCTCCCCGACACCGCCCAGCCTCTCCCCCGACACCGCCCTGCCTCTCTCCCGACACCGCTCAGCCTCTCCCTGTGACACCACCCAGCCTCTCCCCCGACACCGCCCAGCCTCTGCCCCGACACTGCCCAGCCTCTCCCCGGACACCGCCCAGATTCCTCCCGGACACCGCCCAGCATCTCCCCCGACACCGCCCAGCTTCCTCCCCGACACTGCCCAGCCTCTCCCCCGACACTGCCCAGCCTCTCCCCCGACATCGCCCAGCTTCCTCACCGACATCGCCCAGCCTCTCCCCGACACCGCCCTGCCTCTCCCCCGACACCGCCCAGCCTCTCCCCCGACACGGCCCAGCTTCTCCCCGGACACCGCTCAGCCTCTCCCCCGACACCGCTCAGCTTCTCCCCGGACACCGCTCAGCCTCTCCCCCGACACCGCCCTGCCTCTCCCCCGACACCGCGCAGCCTCTCCCCCGACACCGCTCAGCCTCTCCCCCGACATCGCCCAGCTTCCTCCCCGACATCGCCCAGCCTCTCCCCCGACACCGCCCAGCCTCCTCCCGACACCGCCCAGCCTCCCCCCGACACCGCCCAGCCTCTCCCCCGACACAGCCCAGCCTCTCCCCAGACACCGCCCAGCCTCTCCCCCGACACCGCCCAGCCTCTCCCCGGACACCGCCCAGCTTCCTCCCCGACACCGCCCAGCCTCTCCCCCGACATCGCCCAGCCTCTCCCCGGACACCGCCCAGCTTCCTCCCCGACACTTCCCAGCCTCTCCCCCGACAACGCCCAGCCTCTCCACGGACACCGCCCAGCTTCCTCCCCGACATTGCCCAGCCTCTCCACTGTCACCGGCCAGCCTCTCCCCCGACACCGCCCAGTCTATCCCCCGACACCGTCCAGCCTCTCCCCGGACACCGCTCAGCTTCCTCCCCGGCACCGCCCAGCTTCTCCCCCGACACCGCCCAGCTTCCTCCCCGACACCGCCCAACCTCTCCCTGTGACACCACCCAGCCTCTCCCCCTACACCACCCAGACTCTCCCCTGACACCGTCCAGCCTCTCCCCCGACACCGCCCAGCCTCTCCCCCGACACCTCCCATCCTCTCCCCCGACACAGCCCAGCCTCGACACGACACCGCTCAGCCTCTCCCCCGACAATGCACAGCCCCTCCCCCGACACTGCCCAGCCTCTCCCCGGACACCGCCCAGCTTCCTCCCCGACACCGACCAGCCTCTCCCCCGACATCGCCAAGCCCCTCCCCGGACACCGCCCAGCTTCCTCCCCGACACCGCCCAGCTTCTCCCCCGACACCGCCCAGCCTATCCCCCGACACTGCCCAGCTTCTCCCCCGACACTGCCTAGCCTATCCCCCGACACCGCCCAGCTTCTCCCCCGACACCGCCCAGCATCTCCCCCGACACCGCCCAGCTTCCTCCCCGACACTGCCCAGCCTCTCCCCCGACACGCCCAGCCTCTCCCCGGACACCGCCCAGCTTCCTCCCCGACATCGCCCAGCCTCTCCCCTGACACCGGCCAGCCTCTCCCCCGACACCGCCCAATCTATCCCCCGACCCCGCTCAGCCTCTCCCCCGACACCGCCCAGACTCTCCCCCTACACCGCCCAGACTCTCCCCCGACACTGCCCAGCCTCTCCCCCGACACCGCTCAGCCTCTCCCCCGACATCGCCAAGCCTCTCCCCCGACACGGCCCAGCCTCTCTCCCGACACCGCCCAGATTCCTCCCCGACACCGCCCAGCTTCTCCTCCGACACCGCCCAGCTTCCTCCCCGACACTGACCTGCCTCTCCCCGACACAGCCCTGCCTCTCTCCCGACACCGCTCAGCCTCTCCCTGTGACACCACCCAGCCTCTCCCCCGACACAGCTCAGCCTCACTCCCGACACCGCCCAGCTTCCTCCACGACACTGCCCTGCCTCTCCCCGACAGCACCCTGCCTCTCTCCCGACACCGCTCAGCTTCCCCCCCGACACCGCCCAGCCTCTCCCCCGACACAGCCCAGCCTCTCTCCCGACACCGCCCAGATTCCTCCCCGACACCGCCCAGCTTCTCCCCCGACACCGCCCAGCTTCCTCCCCGACACTGACCTGCCGCTCCCCGACACCGCCCAGCCTCTCCCCCGACACCGCTCAGCCTCTGCCTGTGACACCACCCAGCCTCTCCCCCGACACCGCCCTGCCTCTCTCCCGACACCGCTCAGCCTCTGCCTGTGACACCACCCAGCCTCTCCCCCGACACCGCCCAGCCTCTGCCCCGACACTGCCCAGCCTCTCCCCGGACACCGCCCAGATTCCTCCCGGACACCGCCCAGCATCTCCCCCGACACCGCCCAGCTTCCTCCCCGACACTGCCCAGCCTCTCCCCCGACACTGCCCAGCCTCTCCCCCGACACCGCTCAGCTTCTCCCCGGACACCGCTCAGCCTCTCCCCCGACACCGCCCTGCCTCTCCCCCGACACCGCTCAGCCTCTCCCCCGACACCGCTCAGCCTCTCCCCCGACATCGCCCAGCTTCCTCCCCGACATCGCCCAGCCTCTCCCCCGACACCGCCCAGCCTCTCCCCCGACATCGCCCAGCTTCCTCCCCGACATCGCCCAGCCTCTCCCCCGACACCGCCCAGCCTCCTCCCGACACCGCCCAGCCTCTCCCCTGACACCGTCCAGCCTCTCCCCCGACACCGCCCAGCCTCTCCCCCGACATCGCCCAGCCTCTCCCCCGACACCGCCTAGCCTCTCCTCCGACACCTCCCATCCTCTCCCCCGACACCGCCCAGCCTCCCCCCGACACCGCCCAGCCTCCCCCCGACACCGCCCTGCCTCTCCCCCGACACAGCCCAGCCTCTCCCCGGACACCGCCCAGCCTCTCCCCGGACACCGCCCAGCTTCCTCCCCGACACGGCCCAGCCTCTCTCCCGACACCGCCCAGATTCCTCCCCGACACCGCCCAGCTTCTCCCCCGACACCGCCCAGCTTCCTCCCCGACACTGACCTGCCTCTCCCCGACACCGCCCTGCCTCTCTCCCGACACCGCTCAGCCTCTCCCTGTGACACCACCCAGCCTCTCCCCCGACACAGCTCAGCCTCTCTCCCGACACCGCCCAGCTTCCTCCACGACACTGCCCTGCCTCTCCCCGACAGCACCCTGCCTCTCTCCCGACACCGCTCAGCTTCCCCCCCGACACCGCCCAGCCTCTCCCCCGACACAGCCCAGCCTCTCTCCCGACACCGCCCAGATTCCTCCCCGACACCGCCCAGCTTCTCCCCCGACACCGCCCAGCTTCCTCCCCGACACTGACCTGCCTCTCTCCCGACACCGCTCAGCCTCTGCCTGTGACACCACCCAGCCTCTCCCCCGACACCGCCCAGCCTCTGCCCCGACACTGCCCAGCCTCTCCCCGGACACCGCCCAGATTCCTCCCGGACACCGCCCAGCATCTCCCCCGACACCGCCCAGCTTCCTCCCCGACACTGCCCAGCCTCTCCCCCGACACTGCCCAGCCTCTCCCCCGACATCGCCCAGCTTCCTCCCCGACATCGCCCAGCCTCTCCCCGACACCGCCCTGCCTCTCCCCCGACACCGCCCAGCTTCTCCCCGGACACCGCTCAGCCTCTCCCCCGACACCGCTCAGCTTCTCCCCGGACACCGCTCAGCCTCTCCCCCGACACCGCCCTGCCTCTCCCCCGACACCGCGCAGCCTCTCCCCCGACACCGCCCAGCCTATCCCCCGACACTGCCCAGCTTCTCCCCCGACACCGCCTAGCCTATCCCCCGACACCGCCCAGCTTCTCCCCCGACACCGCCCAGCATCTCCCCCGACACCGCCCAGCTTCCTCCCCGACACTGCCCAGCCTCTCCCCCGACACGCCCAGCCTCTCCCCGGACACCGCCCAGCTTCCTCCCCGACATCGCCCAGCCTCTCCCCTGACACCGGCCAGCCTCTCCCCCGACACCGCCCAATCTATCCCCCGACCCCGCCCAGCCTCTCCCCCGACACCGCCCAGACTCTCCCCCTACACCGCCCAGACTCTCCCCCGACACTGCCCAGCCTCTCCCCCGACACCGCTCAGCCTCTCCCCCGACATCGCCAAGCCTCTCCCCCGACACGGCCCAGCCTCTCTCCCGACACCGCCCAGATTCCTCCCCGACACCGCCCAGCTTCTCCTCCGACACCGCCCAGCTTCCTCCCCGACACTGACCTGCCTCTCCCCGACACAGCCCTGCCTCTCTCCCGACACCGCTCAGCCTCTCCCTGTGACACCACCCAGCCTCTCCCCCGACACAGCTCAGCCTCACTCCCGACACCGCCCAGCTTCCTCCACGACACTGCCCTGCCTCTCCCCGACAGCACCCTGCCTCTCTCCCGACACCGCTCAGCTTCCCCCCCGACACCGCCCAGCCTCTCCCCCGACACAGCCCAGCCTCTCTCCCGACACCGCCCAGATTCCTCCCCGACACCGCCCAGCTTCTCCCCCGACACCGCCCAGCTTCCTCCCCGACACTGACCTGCCGCTCCCCGACACCGCCCAGCCTCTCCCCCGACACCGCTCAGCCTCTGCCTGTGACACCACCCAGCCTCTCCCCCGACACCGCCCTGCCTCTCTCCCGACACCGCTCAGCCTCTGCCTGTGACACCACCCAGCCTCTCCCCCGACACCGCCCAGCCTCTGCCCCGACACTGCCCAGCCTCTCCCCGGACACCGCCCAGATTCCTCCCGGACACCGCCCAGCATCTCCCCCGACACCGCCCAGCTTCCTCCCCGACACTGCCCAGCCTCTCCCCCGACACTGCCCAGCCTCTCCCCCGACACCGCCCAGCCTCTCCCCTGACACCGTCCAGCCTCTCCCCCGACACCGCCCAGCCTCTCCCCCGACATCGCCCAGCCTCTCCCCCGACACCGCCTAGCCTCTCCTCCGACACCTCCCATCCTCTCCCCCGACACCGCCCAGCCTCCCCCCGACACCGCCCAGCCTCCCCCCCGACACCGCCCTGCCTCTCCCCCGACACAGCCCAGCCTCTCCCCGGACACCGCCCAGCCTCTCCCCGGACACCGCCCAGCTTCCTCCCCGACACGGCCCAGCCTCTCTCCCGACACCGCCCAGATTCCTCCCCGACACCGCCCAGCTTCTCCCCCGACACCGCCCAGCTTCCTCCCCGACACTGACCTGCCTCTCCCCGACACCGCCCTGCCTCTCTCCCGACACCGCTCAGCCTCTCCCTGTGACACCACCCAGCCTCTCCCCCGACACAGCTCAGCCTCTCTCCCGACACCGCCCAGCTTCCTCCACGACACTGCCCTGCCTCTCCCCGACAGCACCCTGCCTCTCTCCCGACACCGCTCAGCTTCCCCCCCGACACCGCCCAGCCTCTCCCCCGACACAGCCCAGCCTCTCTCCCGACACCGCCCAGATTCCTCCCCGACACCGCCCAGCTTCTCCCCCGACACCGCCCAGCTTCCTCCCCGACACTGACCTGCCTCTCTCCCGACACCGCTCAGCCTCTGCCTGTGACACCACCCAGCCTCTCCCCCGACACCGCCCAGCCTCTGCCCCGACACTGCCCAGCCTCTCCCCGGACACCGCCCAGATTCCTCCCGGACACCGCCCAGCATCTCCCCCGACACCGCCCAGCTTCCTCCCCGACACTGCCCAGCCTCTCCCCCGACACTGCCCAGCCTCTCCCCCGACATCGCCCAGCTTCCTCCCCGACATCGCCCAGCCTCTCCCCGACACCGCCCTGCCTCTCCCCCGACACCGCCCAGCTTCTCCCCGGACACCGCTCAGCCTCTCCCCCGACACCGCTCAGCTTCTCCCCGGACACCGCTCAGCCTCTCCCCCGACACCGCCCTGCCTCTCCCCCGACACAGCCCAGCCTCTCCCCGGACACCGCCCAGCCTCTCCCCGGACACCGCCCAGCTTCCTCCCCGACACGGCCCAGCCTCTCTCCCGACACCGCCCAGATTCCTCCCCGACACCGCCCAGCTTCTCCCCCGACACCGCCCAGCTTCCTCCCCGACACTGACCTGCCTCTCCCCGACACCGCCCTGCCTCTCTCCCGACACCGCTCAGCCTCTCCCTGTGACACCACCCAGCCTCTCCCCCGACACAGCTCAGCCTCTCTCCCGACACCGCCCAGCTTCCTCCACGACACTGCCCTGCCTCTCCCCGACAGCACCCTGCCTCTCTCCCGACACCGCTCAGCTTCCCCCCCGACACCGCCCAGCCTCTCCCCCGACACAGCCCAGCCTCTCTCCCGACACCGCCCAGATTCCTCCCCGACACCGCCCAGCTTCTCCCCCGACACCGCCCAGCTTCCTCCCCGACACTGACCTGCCTCTCTCCCGACACCGCTCAGCCTCTGCCTGTGACACCACCCAGCCTCTCCCCCGACACCGCCCAGCCTCTGCCCCGACACTGCCCAGCCTCTCCCCGGACACCGCCCAGATTCCTCCCGGACACCGCCCAGCATCTCCCCCGACACCGCCCAGCTTCCTCCCCGACACTGCCCAGCCTCTCCCCCGACACTGCCCAGCCTCTCCCCCGACATCGCCCAGCTTCCTCCCCGACATCGCCCAGCCTCTCCCCGACACCGCCCTGCCTCTCCCCCGACACCGCCCAGCTTCTCCCCGGACACCGCTCAGCCTCTCCCCCGACACCGCTCAGCTTCTCCCCGGACACCGCTCAGCCTCTCCCCCGACACCGCCCTGCCTCTCCCCCGACACCGCTCAGCCTCTCCCCCGACACCGCTCAGCCTCTCCCCCGACATCGCCCAGCTTCCTCCACGACATCGCCCAGCCTCTCCCCCGACACCGCCCAGCCTCCTCCCGACACCGCCCAGCCTCTCCCCTGACACCGTCCAGCCTCTCTCCCGACACCGCCCAGCCTCTCCTCCGACACCTCCCATCCTCTCACCCGACACCGCCCAGCCTCCCCCCGACACCACCCAGCCTCTCCCCCGACACCGCCCAGCCTCTCCCCCGACACTGCCCAGCCTCTCCCCCGACATCGCCCAGCTTCCTCCCCGACATCGCCCAGCCTCTCCCCGACACCGCCCTGCCTCTCCCCCGACACCGCCCAGCTTCTCCCCGGACACCGCTCAGCCTCTCCCCCGACACCGCTCAGCTTCTCCCCGGACACCGCTCAGCCTCTCCCCCGACACCGCCCTGCCTCTCCCCCGACACCGCGCAGCCTCTCCCCCGACACCGCCCAGCCTATCCCCCGACACTGCCCAGCTTCTCCCCCGACACCGCCTAGCCTATCCCCCGACACCGCCCAGCTTCTCCCCCGACACCGCCCAGCATCTCCCCCGACACCGCCCAGCTTCCTCCCCGACACTGCCCAGCCTCTCCCCCGACACGCCCAGCCTCTCCCCGGACACCGCCCAGCTTCCTCCCCGACATCGCCCAGCCTCTCCCCTGACACCGGCCAGCCTCTCCCCCGACACCGCCCAATCTATCCCCCGACCCCGCCCAGCCTCTCCCCCGACACCGCCCAGACTCTCCCCCTACACCGCCCAGACTCTCCCCCGACACTGCCCAGCCTCTCCCCCGACACCGCTCAGCCTCTCCCCCGACATCGCCAAGCCTCTCCCCCGACACGGCCCAGCCTCTCTCCCGACACCGCCCAGATTCCTCCCCGACACCGCCCAGCTTCTCCTCCGACACCGCCCAGCTTCCTCCCCGACACTGACCTGCCTCTCCCCGACACAGCCCTGCCTCTCTCCCGACACCGCTCAGCCTCTCCCTGTGACACCACCCAGCCTCTCCCCCGACACAGCTCAGCCTCACTCCCGACACCGCCCAGCTTCCTCCACGACACTGCCCTGCCTCTCCCCGACAGCACCCTGCCTCTCTCCCGACACCGCTCAGCTTCCCCCCCGACACCGCCCAGCCTCTCCCCCGACACAGCCCAGCCTCTCTCCCGACACCGCCCAGATTCCTCCCCGACACCGCCCAGCTTCTCCCCCGACACCGCCCAGCTTCCTCCCCGACACTGACCTGCCGCTCCCCGACACCGCCCAGCCTCTCCCCCGACACCGCTCAGCCTCTGCCTGTGACACCACCCAGCCTCTCCCCCGACACCGCCCTGCCTCTCTCCCGACACCGCTCAGCCTCTGCCTGTGACACCACCCAGCCTCTCCCCCGACACCGCCCAGCCTCTGCCCCGACACTGCCCAGCCTCTCCCCGGACACCGCCCAGATTCCTCCCGGACACCGCCCAGCATCTCCCCCGACACCGCCCAGCTTCCTCCCCGACACTGCCCAGCCTCTCCCCCGACACTGCCCAGCCTCTCCCCCGACACCGCTCAGCTTCTCCCCGGACACCGCTCAGCCTCTCCCCCGACACCGCCCTGCCTCTCCCCCGACACCGCTCAGCCTCTCCCCCGACACCGCTCAGCCTCTCCCCCGACATCGCCCAGCTTCCTCCCCGACATCGCCCAGCCTCTCCCCCGACACCGCCCAGCCTCTCCCCCGACATCGCCCAGCTTCCTCCCCTGACACCGTCCAGCCTCTCCCCCGACACCGCCCAGCCTCTCCCCCGACATCGCCCAGCCTCTCCCCCGACACCGCCTAGCCTCTCCTCCGACACCTCCCATCCTCTCCCCCGACACCGCCCAGCCTCCCCCCGACACCGCCCAGCCTCCCCCCCGACACCGCCCTGCCTCTCCCCCGACACAGCCCAGCCTCTCCCCGGACACCGCCCAGCCTCTCCCCGGACACCGCCCAGCTTCCTCCCCGACACGGCCCAGCCTCTCTCCCGACACCGCCCAGATTCCTCCCCGACACCGCCCAGCTTCTCCCCCGACACCGCCCAGCTTCCTCCCCGACACTGACCTGCCTCTCCCCGACACCGCCCTGCCTCTCTCCCGACACCGCTCAGCCTCTCCCTGTGACACCACCCAGCCTCTCCCCCGACACAGCTCAGCCTCTCTCCCGACACCGCCCAGCTTCCTCCACGACACTGCCCTGCCTCTCCCCGACAGCACCCTGCCTCTCTCCCGACACCGCTCAGCTTCCCCCCCGACACCGCCCAGCCTCTCCCCCGACACAGCCCAGCCTCTCTCCCGACACCGCCCAGATTCCTCCCCGACACCGCCCAGCTTCTCCCCCGACACCGCCCAGCTTCCTCCCCGACACTGACCTGCCTCTCTCCCGACACCGCTCAGCCTCTGCCTGTGACACCACCCAGCCTCTCCCCCGACACCGCCCAGCCTCTGCCCCGACACTGCCCAGCCTCTCCCCGGACACCGCCCAGATTCCTCCCGGACACCGCCCAGCATCTCCCCCGACACCGCCCAGCTTCCTCCCCGACACTGCCCAGCCTCTCCCCCGACACTGCCCAGCCTCTCCCCCGACATCGCCCAGCTTCCTCCCCGACATCGCCCAGCCTCTCCCCGACACCGCCCTGCCTCTCCCCCGACACCGCCCAGCTTCTCCCCGGACACCGCTCAGCCTCTCCCCCGACACCGCTCAGCTTCTCCCCGGACACCGCTCAGCCTCTCCCCCGACACCGCCCTGCCTCTCCCCCGACACCGCTCAGCCTCTCCCCCGACACCGCTCAGCCTCTCCCCCGACATCGCCCAGCTTCCTCCACGACATCGCCCAGCCTCTCCCCCGACACCGCCCAGCCTCCTCCCGACACCGCCCAGCCTCTCCCCTGACACCGTCCAGCCTCTCCCCCGACACCGCCCAGCCTCTCCTCCGACACCTCCCATCCTCTCACCCGACACCGCCCAGCCTCCCCCCGACACCACCCAGCCTCTCCCCCGACACCGCCCAGCCTCTGCCCCGACACTGCCCAGCCTCTCCCCGGACACCGCCCAGATTCCTCCCGGACACCGCCCAGCATCTCCCCCGACACCGCCCAGCTTCCTCCCCGACACTGCCCAGCCTCTCCCCCGACACTGCCCAGCCTCTCCCCCGACATCGCCCAGCTTCCTCCCCGACATCGCCCAGCCTCTCCCCGACACCGCCCTGCCTCTCCCCCGACACCGCCCAGCTTCTCCCCGGACACCGCTCAGCCTCTCCCCCGACACCGCTCAGCTTCTCCCCGGACACCGCTCAGCCTCTCCCCCGACACCGCCCTGCCTCTCCCCCGACACCGCTCAGCCTCTCCCCCGACACCGCTCAGCCTCTCCCCCGACATCGCCCAGCTTCCTCCACGACATCGCCCAGCCTCTCCCCCGACACCGCCCAGCCTCCTCCCGACACCGCCCAGCCTCTCCCCTGACACCGTCCAGCCTCTCCCCGGACACCGCCCAGATTCCTCCCGGACACCGCCCAGCATCTCCCCCGACACCGCCCAGCTTCCTCCCCGACACTGCCCTGCCTCTCCCCGACACTGCCCAGCCTCTCCCCGGACACCGCCCAGCCTCTCCCCGGACACCGCCCAGCTTCCTCCCCGACACGGCCCAGCCTCTCTCCCGACACCGCCCAGATTCCTCCCCGACACCGCCCAGCTTCTCCCCCGACACCGCCCAGCTTCCTCCCCGACACTGACCTGCCTCTCCCCGACACCGCCCTGCCTCTCTCCCGACACCGCTCAGCCTCTCCCTGTGACACCACCCAGCCTCTCCCCCGACACAGCTCAGCCTCTCTCCCGACACCGCCCAGCTTCCTCCACGACACTGCCCTGCCTCTCCCCGACAGCACCCTGCCTCTCTCCCGACACCGCTCAGCTTCCCCCCCGACACCGCCCAGCCTCTCCCCCGACACAGCCCAGCCTCTCTCCCGACACCGCCCAGATTCCTCCCCGACACCGCCCAGCTTCTCCCCCGACACCGCCCAGCTTCCTCCCCGACACTGACCTGCCTCTCTCCCGACACCGCTCAGCCTCTGCCTGTGACACCACCCAGCCTCTCCCCCGACACCGCCCAGCCTCTGCCCCGACACTGCCCAGCCTCTCCCCGGACACCGCCCAGATTCCTCCCGGACACCGCCCAGCATCTCCCCCGACACCGCCCAGCTTCCTCCCCGACACTGCCCAGCCTCTCCCCCGACACTGCCCAGCCTCTCCCCCGACATCGCCCAGCTTCCTCCCCGACATCGCCCAGCCTCTCCCCGACACCGCCCTGCCTCTCCCCCGACACCGCCCAGCTTCTCCCCGGACACCGCTCAGCCTCTCCCCCGACACCGCTCAGCTTCTCCCCGGACACCGCTCAGCCTCTCCCCCGACACCGCCCTGCCTCTCCCCCGACACCGCGCAGCCTCTCCCCCGACACCGCCCAGCCTATCCCCCGACACTGCCCAGCTTCTCCCCCGACACCGCCTAGCCTATCCCCCGACACCGCCCAGCTTCTCCCCCGACACCGCCCAGCATCTCCCCCGACACCGCCCAGCTTCCTCCCCGACACTGCCCAGCCTCTCCCCCGACACGCCCAGCCTCTCCCCGGACACCGCCCAGCTTCCTCCCCGACATCGCCCAGCCTCTCCCCTGACACCGGCCAGCCTCTCCCCCGACACCGCCCAATCTATCCCCCGACCCCGCCCAGCCTCTCCCCCGACACCGCCCAGACTCTCCCCCTACACCGCCCAGACTCTCCCCCGACACTGCCCAGCCTCTCCCCCGACACCGCTCAGCCTCTCCCCCGACATCGCCAAGCCTCTCCCCCGACACGGCCCAGCCTCTCTCCCGACACCGCCCAGATTCCTCCCCGACACCGCCCAGCTTCTCCTCCGACACCGCCCAGCTTCCTCCCCGACACTGACCTGCCTCTCCCCGACACAGCCCTGCCTCTCTCCCGACACCGCTCAGCCTCTCCCTGTGACACCACCCAGCCTCTCCCCCGACACAGCTCAGCCTCACTCCCGACACCGCCCAGCTTCCTCCACGACACTGCCCTGCCTCTCCCCGACAGCACCCTGCCTCTCTCCCGACACCGCTCAGCTTCCCCCCCGACACCGCCCAGCCTCTCCCCCGACACAGCCCAGCCTCTCTCCCGACACCGCCCAGATTCCTCCCCGACACCGCCCAGCTTCTCCCCCGACACCGCCCAGCTTCCTCCCCGACACTGACCTGCCGCTCCCCGACACCGCCCAGCCTCTCCCCCGACACCGCTCAGCCTCTGCCTGTGACACCACCCAGCCTCTCCCCCGACACCGCCCTGCCTCTCTCCCGACACCGCTCAGCCTCTGCCTGTGACACCACCCAGCCTCTCCCCCGACACCGCCCAGCCTCTGCCCCGACACTGCCCAGCCTCTCCCCGGACACCGCCCAGATTCCTCCCGGACACCGCCCAGCATCTCCCCCGACACCGCCCAGCTTCCTCCCCGACACTGCCCAGCCTCTCCCCCGACACTGCCCAGCCTCTCCCCCGACACCGCCCAGCCTCTCCCCTGACACCGTCCAGCCTCTCCCCCGACACCGCCCAGCCTCTCCCCCGACATCGCCCAGCCTCTCCCCCGACACCGCCTAGCCTCTCCTCCGACACCTCCCATCCTCTCCCCCGACACCGCCCAGCCTCCCCCCGACACCGCCCAGCCTCCCCCCCGACACCGCCCTGCCTCTCCCCCGACACAGCCCAGCCTCTCCCCGGACACCGCCCAGCCTCTCCCCGGACACCGCCCAGCTTCCTCCCCGACACGGCCCAGCCTCTCTCCCGACACCGCCCAGATTCCTCCCCGACACCGCCCAGCTTCTCCCCCGACACCGCCCAGCTTCCTCCCCGACACTGACCTGCCTCTCCCCGACACCGCCCTGCCTCTCTCCCGACACCGCTCAGCCTCTCCCTGTGACACCACCCAGCCTCTCCCCCGACACAGCTCAGCCTCTCTCCCGACACCGCCCAGCTTCCTCCACGACACTGCCCTGCCTCTCCCCGACAGCACCCTGCCTCTCTCCCGACACCGCTCAGCTTCCCCCCCGACACCGCCCAGCCTCTCCCCCGACACAGCCCAGCCTCTCTCCCGACACCGCCCAGATTCCTCCCCGACACCGCCCAGCTTCTCCCCCGACACCGCCCAGCTTCCTCCCCGACACTGACCTGCCTCTCTCCCGACACCGCTCAGCCTCTGCCTGTGACACCACCCAGCCTCTCCCCCGACACCGCCCAGCCTCTGCCCCGACACTGCCCAGCCTCTCCCCGGACACCGCCCAGATTCCTCCCGGACACCGCCCAGCATCTCCCCCGACACCGCCCAGCTTCCTCCCCGACACTGCCCAGCCTCTCCCCCGACACTGCCCAGCCTCTCCCCCGACATCGCCCAGCTTCCTCCCCGACATCGCCCAGCCTCTCCCCGACACCGCCCTGCCTCTCCCCCGACACCGCCCAGCTTCTCCCCGGACACCGCTCAGCCTCTCCCCCGACACCGCTCAGCTTCTCCCCGGACACCGCTCAGCCTCTCCCCCGACACCGCCCTGCCTCTCCCCCGACACAGCCCAGCCTCTCCCCGGACACCGCCCAGCCTCTCCCCGGACACCGCCCAGCTTCCTCCCCGACACGGCCCAGCCTCTCTCCCGACACCGCCCAGATTCCTCCCCGACACCGCCCAGCTTCTCCCCCGACACCGCCCAGCTTCCTCCCCGACACTGACCTGCCTCTCCCCGACACCGCCCTGCCTCTCTCCCGACACCGCTCAGCCTCTCCCTGTGACACCACCCAGCCTCTCCCCCGACACAGCTCAGCCTCTCTCCCGACACCGCCCAGCTTCCTCCACGACACTGCCCTGCCTCTCCCCGACAGCACCCTGCCTCTCTCCCGACACCGCTCAGCTTCCCCCCCGACACCGCCCAGCCTCTCCCCCGACACAGCCCAGCCTCTCTCCCGACACCGCCCAGATTCCTCCCCGACACCGCCCAGCTTCTCCCCCGACACCGCCCAGCTTCCTCCCCGACACTGACCTGCCTCTCTCCCGACACCGCTCAGCCTCTGCCTGTGACACCACCCAGCCTCTCCCCCGACACCGCCCAGCCTCTGCCCCGACACTGCCCAGCCTCTCCCCGGACACCGCCCAGATTCCTCCCGGACACCGCCCAGCATCTCCCCCGACACCGCCCAGCTTCCTCCCCGACACTGCCCAGCCTCTCCCCCGACACTGCCCAGCCTCTCCCCCGACATCGCCCAGCTTCCTCCCCGACATCGCCCAGCCTCTCCCCGACACCGCCCTGCCTCTCCCCCGACACCGCCCAGCTTCTCCCCGGACACCGCTCAGCCTCTCCCCCGACACCGCTCAGCTTCTCCCCGGACACCGCTCAGCCTCTCCCCCGACACCGCCCTGCCTCTCCCCCGACACCGCTCAGCCTCTCCCCCGACACCGCTCAGCCTCTCCCCCGACATCGCCCAGCTTCCTCCACGACATCGCCCAGCCTCTCCCCCGACACCGCCCAGCCTCCTCCCGACACCGCCCAGCCTCTCCCCTGACACCGTCCAGCCTCTCTCCCGACACCGCCCAGCCTCTCCTCCGACACCTCCCATCCTCTCACCCGACACCGCCCAGCCTCCCCCCGACACCACCCAGCCTCTCCCCCGACACCGCCCAGCCTCTCCCCCGACACTGCCCAGCCTCTCCCCCGACATCGCCCAGCTTCCTCCCCGACATCGCCCAGCCTCTCCCCGACACCGCCCTGCCTCTCCCCCGACACCGCCCAGCTTCTCCCCGGACACCGCTCAGCCTCTCCCCCGACACCGCTCAGCTTCTCCCCGGACACCGCTCAGCCTCTCCCCCGACACCGCCCTGCCTCTCCCCCGACACCGCGCAGCCTCTCCCCCGACACCGCCCAGCCTATCCCCCGACACTGCCCAGCTTCTCCCCCGACACCGCCTAGCCTATCCCCCGACACCGCCCAGCTTCTCCCCCGACACCGCCCAGCATCTCCCCCGACACCGCCCAGCTTCCTCCCCGACACTGCCCAGCCTCTCCCCCGACACGCCCAGCCTCTCCCCGGACACCGCCCAGCTTCCTCCCCGACATCGCCCAGCCTCTCCCCTGACACCGGCCAGCCTCTCCCCCGACACCGCCCAATCTATCCCCCGACCCCGCCCAGCCTCTCCCCCGACACCGCCCAGACTCTCCCCCTACACCGCCCAGACTCTCCCCCGACACTGCCCAGCCTCTCCCCCGACACCGCTCAGCCTCTCCCCCGACATCGCCAAGCCTCTCCCCCGACACGGCCCAGCCTCTCTCCCGACACCGCCCAGATTCCTCCCCGACACCGCCCAGCTTCTCCTCCGACACCGCCCAGCTTCCTCCCCGACACTGACCTGCCTCTCCCCGACACAGCCCTGCCTCTCTCCCGACACCGCTCAGCCTCTCCCTGTGACACCACCCAGCCTCTCCCCCGACACAGCTCAGCCTCACTCCCGACACCGCCCAGCTTCCTCCACGACACTGCCCTGCCTCTCCCCGACAGCACCCTGCCTCTCTCCCGACACCGCTCAGCTTCCCCCCCGACACCGCCCAGCCTCTCCCCCGACACAGCCCAGCCTCTCTCCCGACACCGCCCAGATTCCTCCCCGACACCGCCCAGCTTCTCCCCCGACACCGCCCAGCTTCCTCCCCGACACTGACCTGCCGCTCCCCGACACCGCCCAGCCTCTCCCCCGACACCGCTCAGCCTCTGCCTGTGACACCACCCAGCCTCTCCCCCGACACCGCCCTGCCTCTCTCCCGACACCGCTCAGCCTCTGCCTGTGACACCACCCAGCCTCTCCCCCGACACCGCCCAGCCTCTGCCCCGACACTGCCCAGCCTCTCCCCGGACACCGCCCAGATTCCTCCCGGACACCGCCCAGCATCTCCCCCGACACCGCCCAGCTTCCTCCCCGACACTGCCCAGCCTCTCCCCCGACACTGCCCAGCCTCTCCCCCGACACCGCTCAGCTTCTCCCCGGACACCGCTCAGCCTCTCCCCCGACACCGCCCTGCCTCTCCCCCGACACCGCTCAGCCTCTCCCCCGACACCGCTCAGCCTCTCCCCCGACATCGCCCAGCTTCCTCCCCGACATCGCCCAGCCTCTCCCCCGACACCGCCCAGCCTCTCCCCCGACATCGCCCAGCTTCCTCCCCTGACACCGTCCAGCCTCTCCCCCGACACCGCCCAGCCTCTCCCCCGACATCGCCCAGCCTCTCCCCCGACACCGCCTAGCCTCTCCTCCGACACCTCCCATCCTCTCCCCCGACACCGCCCAGCCTCCCCCCGACACCGCCCAGCCTCCCCCCCGACACCGCCCTGCCTCTCCCCCGACACAGCCCAGCCTCTCCCCGGACACCGCCCAGCCTCTCCCCGGACACCGCCCAGCTTCCTCCCCGACACGGCCCAGCCTCTCTCCCGACACCGCCCAGATTCCTCCCCGACACCGCCCAGCTTCTCCCCCGACACCGCCCAGCTTCCTCCCCGACACTGACCTGCCTCTCCCCGACACCGCCCTGCCTCTCTCCCGACACCGCTCAGCCTCTCCCTGTGACACCACCCAGCCTCTCCCCCGACACAGCTCAGCCTCTCTCCCGACACCGCCCAGCTTCCTCCACGACACTGCCCTGCCTCTCCCCGACAGCACCCTGCCTCTCTCCCGACACCGCTCAGCTTCCCCCCCGACACCGCCCAGCCTCTCCCCCGACACAGCCCAGCCTCTCTCCCGACACCGCCCAGATTCCTCCCCGACACCGCCCAGCTTCTCCCCCGACACCGCCCAGCTTCCTCCCCGACACTGACCTGCCTCTCTCCCGACACCGCTCAGCCTCTGCCTGTGACACCACCCAGCCTCTCCCCCGACACCGCCCAGCCTCTGCCCCGACACTGCCCAGCCTCTCCCCGGACACCGCCCAGATTCCTCCCGGACACCGCCCAGCATCTCCCCCGACACCGCCCAGCTTCCTCCCCGACACTGCCCAGCCTCTCCCCCGACACTGCCCAGCCTCTCCCCCGACATCGCCCAGCTTCCTCCCCGACATCGCCCAGCCTCTCCCCGACACCGCCCTGCCTCTCCCCCGACACCGCCCAGCTTCTCCCCGGACACCGCTCAGCCTCTCCCCCGACACCGCTCAGCTTCTCCCCGGACACCGCTCAGCCTCTCCCCCGACACCGCCCTGCCTCTCCCCCGACACCGCTCAGCCTCTCCCCCGACACCGCTCAGCCTCTCCCCCGACATCGCCCAGCTTCCTCCACGACATCGCCCAGCCTCTCCCCCGACACCGCCCAGCCTCCTCCCGACACCGCCCAGCCTCTCCCCTGACACCGTCCAGCCTCTCCCCCGACACCGCCCAGCCTCTCCTCCGACACCTCCCATCCTCTCACCCGACACCGCCCAGCCTCCCCCCGACACCACCCAGCCTCTCCCCCGACACCGCCCAGCCTCTGCCCCGACACTGCCCAGCCTCTCCCCGGACACCGCCCAGATTCCTCCCGGACACCGCCCAGCATCTCCCCCGACACCGCCCAGCTTCCTCCCCGACACTGCCCAGCCTCTCCCCCGACACTGCCCAGCCTCTCCCCCGACATCGCCCAGCTTCCTCCCCGACATCGCCCAGCCTCTCCCCGACACCGCCCTGCCTCTCCCCCGACACCGCCCAGCTTCTCCCCGGACACCGCTCAGCCTCTCCCCCGACACCGCTCAGCTTCTCCCCGGACACCGCTCAGCCTCTCCCCCGACACCGCCCTGCCTCTCCCCCGACACCGCTCAGCCTCTCCCCCGACACCGCTCAGCCTCTCCCCCGACATCGCCCAGCTTCCTCCACGACATCGCCCAGCCTCTCCCCCGACACCGCCCAGCCTCCTCCCGACACCGCCCAGCCTCTCCCCTGACACCGTCCAGCCTCTCCCCGGACACCGCCCAGATTCCTCCCGGACACCGCCCAGCATCTCCCCCGACACCGCCCAGCTTCCTCCCCGACACTGCCCAGCCTCTCCCCGACACTGCCCAGCCTCTCCCCCGACATCGCCCAGCTTCCTCCCCGACATCGCCCAGCCTCTCCCCGACACCGCCCTGCCTCTCCCCCGACACCGCCCAGCTTCTCCCCGGACACCGCTCAGCCTCTCCCCCGACACCGCTCAGCTTCTCCCCGGACACCGCTCAGCCTCTCCCCCGACACCGCCCTGCCTCTCCCCCGACACCGCTCAGCCTCTCCCCCGACACCGCTCAGCCTCTCCCCCGACATCGCCCAGCTTCCTCCACGACATCGCCCAGCCTCTCCCCCGACACCGCCCAGCCTCCTCCCGACACCGCCCAGCCTCTCCCCTGACACCGTCCAGCCTCTCTCCCGACACCGCCCAGCCTCTCCTCCGACACCTCCCATCCTCTCACCCGACACCGCCCAGCCTCCCCCCGACACCACCCAGCCTCTCCCCCGACACCGCCCAGCCTCTCCCCCGACACTGCCCAGCCTCTCCCCCGACATCGCCCAGCTTCCTCCCCGACATCGCCCAGCCTCTCCCCGACACCGCCCTGCCTCTCCCCCGACACCGCCCAGCTTCTCCCCGGACACCGCTCAGCCTCTCCCCCGACACCGCTCAGCTTCTCCCCGGACACCGCTCAGCCTCTCCCCCGACACCGCCCTGCCTCTCCCCCGACACCGCGCAGCCTCTCCCCCGACACCGCCCAGCCTATCCCCCGACACTGCCCAGCTTCTCCCCCGACACCGCCTAGTCTATCCCCCGACACCGCCCAGCTTCTCCCCCGACACCGCCCAGCATCTCCCCCGACACCGCCCAGCTTCCTCCCCGACACTGCCCAGCCTCTCCCCCGACACGCCCAGCCTCTCCCCGGACACCGCCCAGCTTCCTCCCCGACATCGCCCAGCCTCTCCCCTGACACCGGCCAGCCTCTCCCCCGACACCGCCCAATCTATCCCCCGACCCCGCCCAGCCTCTCCCCCGACACCGCCCAGACTCTCCCCCTACACCGCCCAGACTCTCCCCCGACACTGCCCAGCCTCTCCCCCGACACCGCTCAGCCTCTCCCCCGACATCGCCAAGCCTCTCCCCCGACACGGCCCAGCCTCTCTCCCGACACCGCCCAGATTCCTCCCCGACACCGCCCAGCTTCTCCTCCGACACCGCCCAGCTTCCTCCCCGACACTGACCTGCCTCTCCCCGACACAGCCCTGCCTCTCTCCCGACACCGCTCAGCCTCTCCCTGTGACACCACCCAGCCTCTCCCCCGACACAGCTCAGCCTCACTCCCGACACCGCCCAGCTTCCTCCACGACACTGCCCTGCCTCTCCCCGACAGCACCCTGCCTCTCTCCCGACACCGCTCAGCTTCCCCCCCGACACCGCCCAGCCTCTCCCCCGACACAGCCCAGCCTCTCTCCCGACACCGCCCAGATTCCTCCCCGACACCGCCCAGCTTCTCCCCCGACACCGCCCAGCTTCCTCCCCGACACTGACCTGCCGCTCCCCGACACCGCCCAGCCTCTCCCCCGACACCGCTCAGCCTCTGCCTGTGACACCACCCAGCCTCTCCCCCGACACCGCCCTGCCTCTCTCCCGACACCGCTCAGCCTCTGCCTGTGACACCACCCAGCCTCTCCCCCGACACCGCCCAGCCTCTGCCCCGACACTGCCCAGCCTCTCCCCGGACACCGCCCAGATTCCTCCCGGACACCGCCCAGCATCTCCCCCGACACCGCCCAGCTTCCTCCCCGACACTGCCCAGCCTCTCCCCCGACACTGCCCAGCCTCTCCCCCGACACCGCTCAGCTTCTCCCCGGACACCGCTCAGCCTCTCCCCCGACACCGCCCTGCCTCTCCCCCGACACCGCTCAGCCTCTCCCCCGACACCGCTCAGCCTCTCCCCCGACATCGCCCAGCTTCCTCCCCGACATCGCCCAGCCTCTCCCCCGACACCGCCCAGCCTCTCCCCCGACATCGCCCAGCTTCCTCCCCGACATCGCCCAGCCTCTCCCCCGACACCGCCCAGCCTCCTCCCGACACCGCCCAGCCTCTCCCCTGACACCGTCCAGCCTCTCCCCCGACACCGCCCAGCCTCTCCCCCGACATCGCCCAGCCTCTCCCCCGACACCGCCTAGCCTCTCCTCCGACACCTCCCATCCTCTCCCCCGACACCGCCCAGCCTCCCCCCGACACCGCCCAGCCTCCCCCCCGACACCGCCCTGCCTCTCCCCCGACACAGCCCAGCCTCTCCCCGGACACCGCCCAGCCTCTCCCCGGACACCGCCCAGCTTCCTCCCCGACACGGCCCAGCCTCTCTCCCGACACCGCCCAGATTCCTCCCCGACACCGCCCAGCTTCTCCCCCGACACCGCCCAGCTTCCTCCCCGACACTGACCTGCCTCTCCCCGACACCGCCCTGCCTCTCTCCCGACACCGCTCAGCCTCTCCCTGTGACACCACCCAGCCTCTCCCCCGACACAGCTCAGCCTCTCTCCCGACACCGCCCAGCTTCCTCCACGACACTGCCCTGCCTCTCCCCGACAGCACCCTGCCTCTCTCCCGACACCGCTCAGCTTCCCCCCCGACACCGCCCAGCCTCTCCCCCGACACAGCCCAGCCTCTCTCCCGACACCGCCCAGATTCCTCCCCGACACCGCCCAGCTTCTCCCCCGACACCGCCCAGCTTCCTCCCCGACACTGACCTGCCTCTCTCCCGACACCGCTCAGCCTCTGCCTGTGACACCACCCAGCCTCTCCCCCGACACCGCCCAGCCTCTGCCCCGACACTGCCCAGCCTCTCCCCGGACACCGCCCAGATTCCTCCCGGACACCGCCCAGCATCTCCCCCGACACCGCCCAGCTTCCTCCCCGACACTGCCCAGCCTCTCCCCCGACACTGCCCAGCCTCTCCCCCGACATCGCCCAGCTTCCTCCCCGACATCGCCCAGCCTCTCCCCGACACCGCCCTGCCTCTCCCCCGACACCGCCCAGCTTCTCCCCGGACACCGCTCAGCCTCTCCCCCGACACCGCTCAGCTTCTCCCCGGACACCGCTCAGCCTCTCCCCCGACACCGCCCTGCCTCTCCCCCGACACCGCTCAGCCTCTCCCCCGACACCGCTCAGCCTCTCCCCCGACATCGCCCAGCTTCCTCCACGACATCGCCCAGCCTCTCCCCCGACACCGCCCAGCCTCCTCCCGACACCGCCCAGCCTCTCCCCTGACACCGTCCAGCCTCTCCCCCGACACCGCCCAGCCTCTCCTCCGACACCTCCCATCCTCTCACCCGACACCGCCCAGCCTCCCCCCGACACCACCCAGCCTCTCCCCCGACACCGCCCAGCCTCTGCCCCGACACTGCCCAGCCTCTCCCCGGACACCGCCCAGATTCCTCCCGGACACCGCCCAGCATCTCCCCCGACACCGCCCAGCTTCCTCCCCGACACTGCCCAGCCTCTCCCCCGACACTGCCCAGCCTCTCCCCCGACATCGCCCAGCTTCCTCCCCGACATCGCCCAGCCTCTCCCCGACACCGCCCTGCCTCTCCCCCGACACCGCCCAGCTTCTCCCCGGACACCGCTCAGCCTCTCCCCCGACACCGCTCAGCTTCTCCCCGGACACCGCTCAGCCTCTCCCCCGACACCGCCCTGCCTCTCCCCCGACACCGCTCAGCCTCTCCCCCGACACCGCTCAGCCTCTCCCCCGACATCGCCCAGCTTCCTCCACGACATCGCCCAGCCTCTCCCCCGACACCGCCCAGCCTCCTCCCGACACCGCCCAGCCTCTCCCCTGACACCGTCCAGCCTCTCCCCCGACACCGCCCAGCCTCTCCTCCGACACCTCCCATCCTCTCACCCGACACCGCCCAGCCTCCCCCCGACACCGCCCACCCTCCCCCCCGACACCTCCCTGCCTCTCCCCCGACACAGCCCAGCCTCTCCCCGGACACCGCCCAGCCTCTCCCCGGACACCGCCCAGCTTCCTCCCCGACACCGCCCAGCCTCTCCCCCGACACCGCCCTGCCTCTCTCCCGACACCGCTCAGCCTCTCCCTGTGACACCACCCAGCCTCTACCCCGACACCGCTCAGCTTCTCCCCGGACACCGCTCAGCTTCTCCCCGGACACCGCTCAGCCTCTCCCCCGACACCGCCCTGCCTCTCCCCCGACACCGCGCAGCCTCTCCCCCGACACCGCTCAGCCTCTCCCCCGACATCGCCCAGCTTCCTCCCCGACATCGCCCAGCCTCTCCCCCGACACCGCCCAGCCTCCTCCCGACACCGCCCAGCCTCCCCCCCGACACCGCCCAGCCTCTCCCCCGACACAGCCCAGCCTCTCCCCAGACACCGCCCAGCCTCTCCCCCGACACCGCCCAGCCTCTCCCCGGACACCGCCCAGCTTCCTCCCCGACACCGCCCAGCCTCTCCCCCGACATCGCCCAGCCTCTCCCCGGACACCGCCCAGCTTCCTCCCCGACACTTCCCAGCCTCTCCCCCGACAACGCCCAGCCTCTCCACGGACACCGCCCAGCTTCCTCCCCGACATTGCCCAGCCTCTCCACTGTCACCGGCCAGCCTCTCCCCCGACACCGCCCAGTCTATCCCCCGACACCGTCCAGCCTCTCCCCGGACACCGCTCAGCTTCCTCCCCGGCACCGCCCAGCTTCTCCCCCGACACCGCCCAGCTTCCTCCCCGACACCGCCCAACCTCTCCCTGTGACACCACCCAGCCTCTCCCCCTACACCACCCAGACTCTCCCCTTACACCGCCCAGACTCTCCCCTGACAATGCACAGCCTCTCCCCCGACACTGCCCAGCCTCTCCCCGGACACCGGTAGCCTCTCCCCCGACACCGCGCAGCCTCTCCCTGTGACACCACCCAGCCTCTCCCCCGACACGGCCCAGCTTCTCCCCCGACACCGCCCAGCCTCCTCCCGACAACGCCCAGCCTCACCCCCGACACCGCCCAGCCTCGACACGACACCGCTCAGCCTCTCCCCCGACAATGCACAGCCTCGCCCCCGACACCGCCCAGCCTCTCCCCCGACACCGCCCAGCCTCCTCTCGACACCGCCCAGCCTCTCTCCCGACACCGCCCAGCCTCTCCCCGGACACCGCTCAGCCTCTCCCCGGACACCGCCCAGCCCCTCCCCCGACACCGCCCAGCCTCTCCCCCGACATTGCCCAGCCTCCTCCCGACACCGCCCAGCATCTCTCCCGACACCGGCCAGCCTCTCCCCCGACACCGCCCAGCCTCCTCCCGACACCGCCCAGCCTCTCCCCTGACACCGTCCAGCCTCTCCCCCGACACCGCCCAGCCTCTCCCCCGACATCGCCCAGCCTCTCCCCCGACACCGCTCAGCCTCTCCTCCGACACCTCCCATCCTCTCCCCCGACACCGCCCAGCCTCCCCCCGACACCGCCCAGCCTCCCCCCCGACACCGCCCTGCCTCTCCCCCGACACAGCCCAGCCTCTCCCCGGACACCGCCCAGCCTCTCCCCGGACACCGCCCAGCTTCCTCCCCGACACCGCCCAGCCTCTCCCCCGACACCGCCCTGCCTCTCTCCCGACACCGCTCAGCCTCTCCCTGTGACACCACCTAGCCTCTCCCCCGACACCGCCCAGCCTCTGCCCCGACACTGCCCAGCCTCTCCCCGGACACCGCCCAGATTCCTCCCGGACACCGCCCAGCATCTCCCCCGACACCGCCCAGCTTCCTCCCCGACACTGCCCAGCCTCTCCCCCGACACTGCCCAGCCTCTCCCCCGACATCGCCCAGCTTCCTCCCCGACATCGCCCAGCCTCTCCCCGACACCGCCCTGCCTCTCCCCCGACACCGCCCAGCCTCTCCCCCGACACGGCCCAGCTTCTCCCCGGACACCGCTCAGCATCTCCCCCGACACCGCTCAGCTTCTCCCCGGACACCGCTCAGCCTCTCCCCCGACACCGCCCTGCCTCTCCCCCGACACCGCGCAGCCTCTCCCCCGACACCGCTCAGCCTCTCCCCCGACATCGCCCAGCTTCCTCCCCGACATCGCCCAGCCTCTCCCCCGACACCGCCCAGCCTCCTCCCGACACCGCCCAGCCCCCCCCCCCGTCACCGCCCAGCCTCTCCCCCGACACAGCCCAGCCTCTCCCCAGACACCGCCCAGCCTCTCCCCCGACACCGCCCAGCCTCCTCCCGACAACGCCCAGCCTCACCCCCGACACCGCCCAGCCTCGACACGACACCGCTCAGCCTCTCCCCCGACAATGCACAGCCTCGCCCCCGACACCGCCCAGCCTCTCCCCCGACACCGCCCAGCCTCCTCTCGACACCGCCCAGCCTCTCTCCCGACACCGCCCAGCCTCTCCCCGGACACCGCTCAGCCTCTCCCCGGACACCGCCCAGCCCCTCCCCCGACACCGCCCAGCCTCTCCCCCGACATTGCCCAGCCTCCTCCCGACACCGCCCAGCATCTCTCCCGACACCGGCCAGCCTCTCCCCTGACACCGTCCAGCCTCTCCCCCGACACCGCCGAGCCTCTCCCCCGACATCGCCCAGCCTCTCCCCCGACACCGCTCAGCCTCTCCTCCGACACCTCCCATCCTCTCCCCCGACACCGCCCAGCCTCCCCCCGACACCGCCCAGCCTCCCCCCCGACACCGCCCTGCCTCTCCCCCGACACAGCCCAGCCTCTCCCCGGACACCGCCCAGCCTCTCCCCGGACACCGCCCAGCTTCCTCCCCGACACCGCCCAGCCTCTCCCCCGACACCGCCCTGCCTCTCTCCCGACACCGCTCAGCCTCTCCCTGTGACACCACCTAGCCTCTCCCCCGACACCGCCCAGCCTCTGCCCCGACACTGCCCAGCCTCTCCCCCGACACCGCCCAGCCTCCTCTCGACACCGCCCAGCCTCTCTCCCGACACCGCCCAGCCTCTCCCCGGACACCGCTCAGCCTCTCCCCGGACACCGCCCAGCCCCTCCCCCGACACCGCCCAGCCTCTCCCCCGACATTGCCCAGCCTCCTCCCGACACCGCCCAGCATCTCTCCCGACACCGGCCAGCCTCTCCCCCGACACCGCCCAGCCTCCTCCCGACACCGCCCAGCCTCTCCCCTGACACCGTCCAGCCTCTCCCCCGACACCGCCCAGCCTCTCCCCCGACATCGCCCAGCCTCTCCCCCGACACCGCTCAGCCTCTCCTCCGACACCTCCCATCCTCTCCCCCGACACCGCCCAGCCTCCCCCCGACACCGCCCAGCCTCCCCCCCGACACCGCCCTGCCTCTCCCCCGACACAGCCCAGCCTCTCCCCGGACACCGCCCAGCCTCTCCCCGGACACCGCCCAGCTTCCTCCCCGACACCGCCCAGCCTCTCCCCCGACACCGCCCTGCCTCTCTCCCGACACCGCTCAGCCTCTCCCTGTGACACCACCTAGCCTCTCCCCCGACACCGCCCAGCCTCTGCCCCGACACTGCCCAGCCTCTCCCCGGACACCGCCCAGATTCCTCCCGGACACCGCCCAGCATCTCCCCCGACACCGCCCAGCTTCCTCCCCGACACTGCCCAGCCTCTCCCCCGACACTGCCCAGCCTCTCCCCCGACATCGCCCAGCTTCCTCCCCGACATCGCCCAGCCTCTCCCCGACACCGCCCTGCCTCTCCCCCGACACCGCCCAGCCTCTCCCCCGACACGGCCCAGCTTCTCCCCGGACACCGCTCAGCCTCTCCCCCGACACCGCTCAGCTTCTCCCCGGACACCGCTCAGCCTCTCCCCCGACACCGCCCTGCCTCTCCCCCGACACCGCGCAGCCTCTCCCCCGACACCGCTCAGCCTCTCCCCCGACATCGCCCAGCTTCCTCCCCGACATCGCCCAGCCTCTCCCCCGACACCGCCCAGCCTCCTCCCGACACCGCCCAGCCTCCCCCCCGTCACCGCCCAGCCTCTCCCCCGACACAGCCCAGCCTCTCCCCAGACACCGCCCAGCCTCTCCCCCGACACCGCCCAGCCTCCTCCCGACAACGCCCAGCCTCACCCCCGACACCGCCCAGCCTCGACACGACACCGCTCAGCCTCTCCCCCGACAATGCACAGCCTCGCCCCCGACACCGCCCAGCCTCTCCCCCGACACCGCCCAGCCTCCTCTCGACACCGCCCAGCCTCTCTCCCGACACCGCCCAGCCTCTCCCCGGACACCGCTCAGCCTCTCCCCGGACACCGCCCAGCCTCTCCCCGGACACCGCTCAGCCTCTCCCCGGACACCGCCCAGCCCCTCCCCCGACACCGCCCAGCCTCTCCCCCGACATTGCCCAGCCTCCTCCCGACACCGCCCAGCCTCTCTCCCGACACCGCCCAGCCTCTCCCCGGACACCGCTCAGCCTCTCCCCGGACACCGCCCAGCCCCTCCCCCGACACCGCCCAGCCTCTCCCCCGACATTGCCCAGGCTCCTCCCGACACCGCCCAGCCTCTCCCCTGACACCGTCCAGCCTCTCCCCCGACACCGCCCAGCCTCTCCCCTGACACCGCCCAGCCTCTCCCCTGACACCGTCCAGCCTCTCCCCCGACACCGCCCAGCCTCTCCCCCGACATCGCCCAGCCTCTCCCCCGACATCGCCCAGCCTCTCCCCCGACACCGCCCAGCCTCTCCCCCGACATCGCCCAGCCTCTCCCCCGACACCGCTCAGCCTCTCCTCCGACACCTCCCATCCTCTCCCCCGACACCGCCCAGCCTCCCCCCGACACCGCCCAGCCTCTCCCCCGACACAGCCCAGCCTCTCCCCGGACACCGCCCAGCCTCTCCCCGGACACCGCCCAGCTTCCTCCCCGACACCGCCCAGCCTCTCCCCCGACACCGCCCTGCCTCTCTCCCGACACCGCTCAGCCTCTCCCTGTGACACCACCTAGCCTCTCCCCCGACACCGCCCAGCCTCTGCCCCGACACTGCCCAGCCTCTCCCCGGACACCGCCCAGATTCCTCCCGGACACCGCCCAGCATCTCCCCCGACACCGCCCAGCTTCCTCCCCGACACTGCCCAGCCTCTCCCCCGACACTGCCCAGCCTCTCCCCCGACATCGCCCAGCTTCCTCCCCGACATCGCCCAGCCTCTCCCCGACACCGCCCTGCCTCTCCCCCGACACCGCCCAGCCTCTCCCCCGACACGGCCCAGCTTCTCCCCGGACACCGCTCAGCCTCTCCCCCGACACCGCTCAGCTTCTCCCCGGACACCGCTCAGCCTCTCCCCCGACACCGCCCTGCCTCTCCCCCGACACCGCCCAGCCTCTCCCCCGACACCGCCCTGCCTCTCTCCCGACACCGCTCAGCCTCTCCCTGTGACACCACCTAGCCTCTCCCCCGACACCGCCCAGCCTCTGCCCCGACACT